>NC_133823.1:8066334-8376334 GCF_047830755.1 Zonotrichia albicollis
TTTATTAAAGGACAGAAACCATTTGCTGCTGGTGCTTTATTTGGGGGCAGAGTTTCCATCTGGCCCTCCTGGGTTCCCTTGCCCTCCACACCACTCATGAGCCAGGCAAGGTGAGAGGACAGAAAGGCTTTGACACCCTCCTGATCTGCTCACCCACACACCTGCAAGGTCTCTGTGTGTTGTGACATCCCAAGCTGATCCCCAGGCTGGAAAGTTCCCCATTAATGGGAATTTCTTACCCTTCCATCCCCAAATCCCTACTTCCTTAGTGCAGGGAGGAAACATCTGGACCTCCTCAAAAATGAGACATTTAAACTCTCTGGGTCTCCAGACATGGTGGAGATGGTGAGACATATCTCATTAAGGCACAATCGAGGCCAGGTTGGACAGGGCTTGGAGCCAGGTGTCCCTGCCCTTGGCTTTTAGGGACCAGATGGGCTTTCAGGCTCCTTCCAAACCATTCTGGGACTCCATCACTCCATATTATTTACAAAATAAACTCCTCACCTCTTCCTGATTTTATGGTTGGCCCCCTGAAGCCCAAGGTGTCCCTTCTGACTGTAAGTTTTATTCCTGAAAGCAGTGTGATCCTCTCAGGCTGTAAGAACTCCCCATGGCTCATCCTCTGGGTGCATGAAGGTGGGACAATGGGAATAACTTCATCCACAGAGCCATGGGTGGCTGCTGGTGAGGTGGGATAACAGGAATAACCTCCTCATCCATCCTTGGGTGGCTGCTGGTGCCTGCCAAGCCCAGAACACCCTGGTGTGGGCTCTGCTCATCCCACCTGGGCTCAGGTGCTCCTGTGCAGCTGTCCTGCCCCTCAGGGATGCTGAGTGCTGCTCCTGTGCACCCCAAAATCCATCAGCACTAATGAATGAATTACACTGCTCAGGTACCAAGCTCTGCTCCTGCCACAGCCTGCACCTCAGTCATTAGTTATGACTCCATTAATGAATGACCATTTATCTGCCCATTCACCTGTGTCTGTGCTAGTTCCAGCCCTGGGGGGAGCAGCTCCATCAGTCCTGGTGGGATCAGTGCCTGGGAGGGGAATCTGAACGAGCCCTGATTTACAGAGTCACAGGAGGGGAATGCTGAACCAGCCCTGATTTACACAGTCACAGGAGGGGTGAGTGCAGCAGTGGCTCCTTTCCCAGCCCTGCCCTGTGCTTTGTGACCTGCCTGCAGTCACCACATGATCAGGGCCTTTCCTGAGCACTTCATTTCCCTCCCCCTCACTGTTGACGAGGGCTGGTTTCAATTATTTCCTTCCTTCACACTCTGTATTTCCAGCTGCCTCCAATGAGCAATTCATCTGCTCCATCAAATGACTTACCAAGATAGATTTCACATACAAGGCAAATAGATTTTGCCTCCCCTCACGATTTCACAGCACGATTTTTTATAATTCTGCTTCCCGTGCCTTATTCCCAGCAAACCTTTCCCCAGAGCAGAGCTTTCCATCTGGGCAAGGTGCATAGAAAATGCCATTGGCTAAGAAAAGTAGTGCTTCATGTTATTTTGCCCTGACTCTGGTGGCACAGCATTCCCCATGTTATTTGAAATATAGAACAGGATCAGGAGAATACTGGGGCTCTTGTAGTGAGCTGCAGCATCACCCCATGGGGAGCCTTGCACTGCTGTGTAAGTTCAGAGTAACTGAGCAGTGTGAGCAGCACACACTGGGATTCACCCCTGCAATGGCATCACAAGCACCAGTGATGCCAAGAGAATTTGGAGAAGCTCCTTTTCCCACATATTTGTACTGCAGGAATTGTTGACACCAATTCACTTAAGAATTGTGGGGTGTGAAAAATGCCAATCACCTATTTTTAAAAGTTTAATAGTAATAAAATGGTTATAAAAATAGTAATACAATTAGAGTAATAATAATTTGGACAAACTGGATTAGGACAATATGAGACACTAAAGACAAAGAGTAACGGAAGTCAGGGTACCTTTTTCTGGGCAGCACAAGCCCAAAAAAGGACCCACATTAACAGAGGATTAACCCTTAAAGGCAACGGCCTGTTGCATATTCATACACCTCATACATGATGCATAAATTCCATTCAAACACAGGATTCTGTCTGGTCATTGTCAACTTCTTCCTCTGAATCCTAACAGCGTCTTCGAGGTGGGAAGAAGTTCATTCCTTCTGATAAGAGGGCAATAAATTCTTTTTCTCTGAAAGATTCAGGTGTCCTGTGGCTGCTATCTCGCTGCAAGTCCTTTCTTTAAAAAGTATCCTGCATAGCATAGTTTCTATTTTAACATTTTTTATAACCTAAAACTATATTTAACACACTACTTAAGAGAATTATTACAGCATTACTTTCTAACACAACACATATAATATTCATTTTAATATTTGCAAAAAGCCAATCATGAAATCCATGCATTTTCCACATGGGGAAATGAAGGGAGTGGGTGCAATTGATGCACCTGCAAGTGGCTCCCAGGCTCTATTTCTGAGGGAGGCGCAGAGGGGATGGAGGGGCAGCCAGGGTGGGCAGGGACCCTGCTCTGAGCCCCGGAGCTGAGCCCTGTGTCAGCAGAACCACAGTGAGCACCCAGCCAGGAGCCCTCAGCAAATCCATCTGCAGCTCATTGAGGCAGCACTGGGAGAGTTCACGGGAAGTTTATCATGGCAACTGCTGAGGGTTAATGGCCAGCAGAGCAGATTGAGCTGTGGGATTACTAAATAATGAACTTTTCTCTCCAATAAATTTGTCCCTGACTTATAAAAAATCAATAACCTGCTACACTTTGGACAATTTTTTCTTCTTTTGTTGGGGGAGGGAGGTGGGCCCAGAGTAATTTTTAAACTACTCTTTCATATCTATAAAAATATATTTTACCCCGACCATTCATACGGAAGCTCTGATGTGCCACATTTATTGCAGCTTCATCACCCAGATAGATTTTTATGTGGGTGCCTGGCTATTGCTTTGTTTAATCATTCCTTTCTCTTCCCTCCTCATCCCTCTCCTCCTTCCCCTTCCAGGCTTTTTTATGGTGCTGTCAGCAGTGGAGATCTGCAGGAGGGTTTTTGTGGGATGGAGGGTGTCAGCAAGGTCAGGTCAGCTGGGACACAGCCAGAAATGTCAGCACTTTCCAGCCTGAGGGGAGAGCTTGGAATCATGGTTAGCACAAATTGGCATGTTCTCTTTCCTAAATTCTGTTTATTTTGTTCCTAAGGGTAGAGGGGATGGTTTCAGTTCCTGGCTGAGGGACAAACCTCCACTGGGACTGGGATGAGAATGGGATTTGCCTGGTCTCTGCTCTTGGGCCACTGTGGTTCCTGAGTTTTCCACAATCCTGGTCCCTCCAGCTCACAGAGAAGTGCCTCGAGTGATCTCTAATCGTGGGCTGTCACAGACATCTTTTATGAAAAATCCTTTCCTTAGGACTTTTTCTCCTGAGAATCTGAGAGGCCTCAGGAACAAAATATAAACAATGGTTATTTGCTGCTGTGGAATGCAACAGGTGCATCCGTGATTGGCCCATGTTGGATGTTTGTAATTAATGGCCAATCACAGTCAGCTGGCTCAGACAGAGAGTCCGAGACAGAGCCTTTGTTATCATTCTTTCTTTTTCTATTCTTAGCTAGCCTTCTGATGAAATCCTTTCTTCTATTCTTTTAGTATAGTTTTAATGTAATATATATGATAAAATAATAAACCAAGCCTTCCAAAACATGGAGTCAGATCCTCATCTCTTCCCCCATCCAAGAACCCCTGTGAACACCATCACAGTGGGCTCCCTCCAACACCAGCCCCTTCCACATGGCTGAGATTGCCTGCATTGTCCCAGGGAGAAAGGGAAATCCTGGAGAAGCATTGCCCAGCCTCCAGCTCTCCTCATCCTGGGGAGTTTCCAGATCCTGTCTGTTCTTCCAGAGCTCTGGGTCTGCTCCAGGGGAGCTGAACTGGTCCTGGTGCTGCAGCTGAGGCCACACTGGGTGCCTGGAGGGCACATTCTGCTGCCAGGGCTTGTTCCTCCCCATGGGTGGCACTGTGACATCCTCTTGATGACCTTCATGAGACTCCTTGGCCCCTTTCTCCTGCCTGGCAGGGTTACCCTGGATCTGGCTCTGTGGGACAGGGCAGCAGCACCTTGGACTGTTCTGTCTCCCCAGTGAAGAAGAACCTGGTGAGCTCCTGTCCTTTGAGCCACCCAGAAATGGTGGATTGGGAAACATCACCAGCAGGAGTCACCTGCTGGGCATGAAGCCCAGGTGCTCTGTGGGGTTTGTCTCCAAGGAGCAGGGTTGGCACCAGGTACCAGGGTTTGTCCCCAAGGAGCAGGGTTTGTCACCAGGGTTTGCCACCCAGGGACCAGGGTTTGTCACTAAGGTTTGTCACCCAAGGAGCATATCCACATCTGACCACAGGGACTGAGGGTGCCCTGGACTCCCCTGAGAGGTGTCAAACAGAGCTGGCCCCAGGTCTGACCCTGGTGGGCACCACTGGGACCCATTCCCAGCTGGATTTACCTTGCACAATCCCATTTGCTGCACTCCTGGGTGCAGCTGGGGCTGCCCAGCACTGCAGAGGCAGCTGCAGCTGTGGCAGGGCAGCCCAGGCTGGCCCCAGACAGGTGCCCAGAGGGGTGCCCAGCCCTGCAGCCTTGGCAGGGGAGCCCAGGCTGGTCCCAGAGAGGTGCCCAGCCCTGCCTGTCCCATCTGTGTGGTGCCAGGGCTATGTGTGCCAGGGCTGCTCCCACAGGGCTGTTTGGGCAGCACCAGGCACTTACCAGGGATCTGTGTTTAATAACTGAGGAGCAATGCCTGGAACAGCAGCTGAAGCCCAGGCACACAATACAGCATCCTGGGAGGATTAAGGGAAGTGCTGTTTGCTGGGGATTATCCAACAGCAGGACAGTTTTATCTATCACAGTTCTGCCTCGCTGTGTCTCTGGAGCTCAGGAGTCACAGCTGTCTGTGGGCTCAGTGCACTCTGCCACAGAGCACAGGGACAGTTTGGAGGGGAGCAGGGGAACATCAGAAGGAAACAAAATCTCTCTGTGCTCTGCCTTTGCAGAGAGATTCCCAGGAGCAATGGCTCTGGCAGTCTGATTCACAGGGAGCTGATGGTCTGGAGGCATCTACCCCAAGGAAGGAGAGAAGGAAGAAATAATTCAGAGTTTGACAAATCCATCCTGTCACAGTGAGCAGCCAGGGAGTTCTCTGTCCATGAGGTTAATTAGGGTCAGCCTTCAGGCTGTCACACGCAGTGCTCCTCTTGTTCTCCATCCTGTGACTGCCCAGCCTCTGGAATGGGCTCATCCGTGCTCCTTGCCATGCCCAGAACCACAGAACCACAGCAAAACAGCACCACAGAAACAGAGAGCCACAGAACCAACCACAGAACCACAGAGCTGTAGGGGGATACAGTATGAAGGTGGTATAGAATGCAATCTTATCCCCTAAAGAGTTGCAGCTGAACCAATTACTAAAGATTAGGAACAGGCCTGATCTTAACAGGCCACACCTGTAGACAATAAGAACAGCATTATAAAAGAGTGGATTGGTGGGATCAGGAGTCAGAGGACTACTTCAAGGATCAGGAACAGTCAGTGCTGAGAGGAGGTATGAAACTTGGGTGATATGGGATCCTTGCTCTATAGTGATAGTAGAACTCTTGGCATATAAGACAACATTGATGTATAAGAAAATACAGAGCCACAGAAGCTGGGGCTGGAGAGGACCCGAGTTCTCCCAGCTTTCCCTGCCACAGGTTTGCGATCTTTGATGCAGGTCTCAAACAGCCCCAGGTTGGGGTCCTGCTTCAGCATCCCTGCAGGCAGATTGAGGGGACTGTTCATGTCCAGCCCTGGAGAGGAGCCTGGGGTCCCACAGAAGAGAGAGGGGTACAGAGCAGGGCTGGGGCACCCCACAGCTGCGGCTAGTGTTATGATTCCAGGGCTGGGATGCCCCAGAGCTGTGACTGATGTTGTGATTTCAGGACTGGGATGCCCCACAGCTGGGGCTGATGTTGTGATTCCAGGGCTGGGATGGCTCTGGACTCAGAGCCTAACTGTGCATGATAAAGGCAGGAGAGGACTCTGTGCCCTGAGCCCAGGCATGTCCAGAAGGCTGAAGGATCAGGGACTCCTGGACACCATCCCAGGACAGAGTTCCATCGGGAAGGGCTTTCCCTGGCACTCCAGAGCTGGACAGAGCATTCTGTGCTCTGCTGGGTGTGCATTGCTGTGATGGTGTTCACAGGGGTTCTTGGGTGAGGGAAGAGATGAGGATCTGACTCCATGTTTCAGAAGGCTGATTTATTATTTTGTCATATATATTATATTAAAACTATAGTAAAAGAATAGAAGAAAAAGTTCTCATCAGAAGGCTGGCTAAGCTAAGAATAGAAAGGAAAGAATGATAACAAAGGCAGCTGCCTTAGACTCTCTCTCCAAGCCAGCTGACTGTGATTGGCCATTAATTAGAAGCAACCAACATGAGACCAATCACAGATGCACCTGTTGCATTCCACAGCAGCAGATAATCATTCTTCACATTTTGTTCCTGAGGCCTCTCAGCTGCTCAGGAGGAAAAAATCCTAAGGAAAAGATTTTCATAAATTATGTCTGTGACAGATCACACACCCCTGGGTGGCTCCCTGGCCCTGAGGCTCTTTGGGCCATTGTCCCTCTCACCTGCTAGATTTTTTATTTGCAGCCAAGGTCACCCTGCTGGAAGCACGGGTGGCACTGGGGAGTTCCCTTTGCAGGAGGAACAGAAGTAAATAAGGGCACACAGGAACAGTTTGTCAGTGTTTACTCTGTGCTCACACACACTGCGCATCAGGGTGGGACAGCATCCCTCACAGATGAAAGCAAAGCAGATAACAGTGGTGTGTTCTTTGTATAATTCAGGCACAACGATCTGTCAGCAGAGCAGGGTAATTATCCCAATAAGATTTCACTAAAGGAGAAAATATAATGGATTTTATAAAGCTTATTAACATGCAGAATGAATGCAAAACAACAAAAGGAGTCTTAAAACAAAACATTATGTTAAAATCAATATTGATTGCCAGCGATAAGTGTTATATGAGGCAGTAAAATTCCACAAAATTCCCCCCCAAAGCAAGGCTGGAGACAAATCAAAGGAGAACAAATGGTTCTAAAGCAGAGTAATCGCTTTGCAAAGCAGGGAAGGAGCATCAAGGCACTGATTTGTTCCAACATCAGCGAGCTTCTCCAAAAAAAACACCCTCCTCTTGTTCTCTGCCCCCTTGCACCAATCCCACTCAACAGCCCATTCCTGCACACACCACAATGATGCCCTCGGGGCTGGGATTGGGAAAGTGTCAGTTTGGGAATCACAGCTGGGTTCATGGAGCACAGCATCAGGAGGGGCCAGAGCTGCTGCAGGGCTGGAGCCAGGCTGGCAGAGCTGGGAATGTGCCCCTGGAGAAGGGAAAAATCCATGGAATCCTCAGAGTCCCTGAAGGGGCTCCAGGAGAGCTGCAGAGGGACTGGGGACAAGGCCTGCAGGGACAGGAGCCAGGGAATGGCTCCCACTGGGAAAGGGGAGATTGGGCTGGGACCTTGGCAAGGAATTCCTGGTTGGGAGGGTGGGCAGGGGCTGGGCTGGAATTCCCAGATTTGCTGTGGCTGCCCCTGGATCCCTGGCAGTGCCCAAGGCCAGGTTGGATCCACCTGGGACAGTGGGAGGTGTCCCTGCCATGGTAGGGGTGGCACTGGAGGGGATTTAGGCTTCTTTCACCCCAAAGCATTCCCTGACTGTGAGTCCATGTCATACCCCACAGGCAGTGGCATTCCCACAGGGCTCAGGGATGCTGTGCCCAGCCAGGACACAGATCCCTCCCTCTCAGCACCAGCTGAGCTCATCCAGTGTTTAGCATCAGTTAAATTGGGTGCCCCTTATCCCCTGGGTTTGAGGACACCTCCAGCCCTGCTCTGGGATGTGCAGCTGCAGCCCCCCCCGCCATGCACATCTGGCTGAGCCATAAAGCCCCACTTCTGGGGTCACCAGAGTCCAGGGACTGGGCTCCAAGCTGAGAGCACCCTGGATGTGCTGAGCTCTCATGGATAAACACCCACATCCACAGAGAGCTGCAGGTTCTCAATGCAATAAAAAGGAAGGTAAATATTTACAGCTCAGCCTGGTTTAACAAACAAGTGTGGTGAGAGAGCTGCCAGCAATTCCCTTCAGTGAGTAAATCCCTGAGGGAGGAGGAACAGCCCATGAACAGCCCAAGGAGTGCTCAGAGCCAGCGCCCAGCCAGGAGCCCCATGCACACAACAAAGGTCTCAGTTTTGTCTCAGCTCATTGTCTGCCTCCCTCCCTGCCTGGGCTCACGTTTCCTGAAAAGGGACACACACTGCCCCAAACTGGGCTCACATCCCCTGCAAAGGACACACACTGCCCCAAAATGGGCTCACATCCCTGCCAAGGGACACACACTGCCCCAAACTGGGCTCACATCCCCTGGAAAAGGACGCACTGCTGCAGGGAGGGTCTCATAGGGAAATGGGACAGGGAGGTCACTGCTGGTGTCTCTGGTCCCTGCAGAGCCCCCAAAGCTCCAGCTGGGGCTGCAGCCCTGGCCCAGCCCAGCCTGCTCCCCCTGACTTTGGGGAGGAAAGAACACCTGATTGCTGCTCCTTATCTCAGCACCCCTCAGGGAGACACTAAGAACAATTTGCGGCAGTGATAATAATCCTGATGAGCTTTGTGCTGCACTGGGGGAAGTTTGTAGCCAAAGTATTTCCCCTGTGCCTGAGGGCTCACTGCCTCTGCAGCTGAGACTTCACAGGGAGCCCAGGGTGCTGGGTGGGTGTTCTGTGTTCCTGTGTTTGTGTTCTGTGTTCTTGTTCCTATGTTCTGTTTCTGTGTTCCTGCGTTCTCTGTTCCAGTGTTTGTGTTCTGTGTACTTTATTCCTGTGTTCTGTGCTCTGTTCCTGTGTTCTTGTGTTCTGTTCCTGCGTTCTGTGTTTCTCTGTTCCTGTCTTTGTGATCTGTGTTCCTGTACTCTCTGTTTCTGTGTTTGTGTTCTCTCTTTCATGTCCCTGCGCTCTCTGTTTCTGTGTTCCTATGTTTGTATATTCTGTGTTGGTGTTCTCTGTTCCATGTCCCTGTGCTCCCATCACCGAGCACTCTGGGTCACAGAGGGGTCCCATGTCACATGCTGGCCTGCAATGTCACCCATGCTGTGGGGCAGAGGGGGAAAGGCCAGGCCATGTCTGGATTCAAAGGGGTGTTTGTGCCACACTCCATGCAGTGCCTTGGGCTGCAGGCACCCAACAATCCTTCCCTTCATTCTCAGCTGAGCCGTGATTTCACAAAGACAAGCAGCATTCACTTCCTCCGTTTGACTTTTCCCCTCTTCTTAAACATTCTGACACACCCCCTGCTTGCCCAGCTGAAGGGTGTGATTCCCTTCCAGAGCAAGAACTGCATTGCAGAGACAAGAGAACCCTCAGGCCCTCTTTTCGTGCAGCACCAGCAGGGACCACAGACACCTTGGGCTTTGCCTTTGCTCGTCCTGGGGGCTTGGAGTGCCAGGAGCTCCCTGTGCTGAGCTCCCTGTCCCACCCAGAGTGGCAGCACTGTCACAGGAGTGACCCAGAGCCACCAGAGCTGGGACCTGCCAGGAGCTCCCTGTTCCCTGCCATAAGTGGCAGCAGCAGGCACAGGAGAACCCAGAGACAAATTTGTTTCTGTGCCTAACAGGGCTGTGCCTGGAAGGAGCAGCTCACCTCAGAGCTGGCCCTCTGGGCAGGGAGAGGGGGATCTGGAGTGTTCATCACCCTTTTGTGCCAGGGCTGTCACTGCCAGACCTGGCCCTCTGGGTGAGGGACAGGGGGGCTCTGGGGTGCTCACCACCCCCTATGCCAGGGCTGTCACTGCCAGACCTGGCCCTCTGGGTGAGGGACAGGGGGGCTCTGGGGTGCTCACCACCCCCTATGCCAGGGCTGTCACTGCCAGACCTGGCCCTCTGGGCAGGCACAGGGGGGCTCTGGGATGTTTCACCACCCCTTTGTGCACAGCTGTCACTGCCAGAGCTGGCCCTGGGGCAAGGACAGGAGAGCTTGGGGATGTTCACCACCCCCTGTGCCAGGGGCTGTTTCTGTCCATGGGAAATGGGGAATGTGTGCTGCTCCCCTCTGACCTCACACTGGCTGCACTCTCAGCATGTTTCATCAGCAATGCCCATCCTCAGCTCTCCTCAGGGCCCTTCTGTGCCTCATCCCACCAGCATTGTCCAGAACACACCTGGGGATGGGTGCCTGGGGAGAACGCACCTGGGATGTGCGCCTGGGGATGGGCACCTGAGGGTGTAAATCTGGTGATGTGCACCTGTGGATGGGCACCTGGGGAGAACACTCAGGGGATGGGCATCTGGGGATGGGCACCTTGGGATGTGCATCTCCTGCTGCTGGTCACCAAGTGATCCAGAAGGATCTGCTCACCTGGTGGCACTTGCAGGCTCCAAGTCTTGGGCTGGGGCAGCCCAAACCTCATTGCCCGTGGGGCTGAAGAGGAGCTCAGAGCCCTGAAAGTGTCACCACCACCTGGCACAGGTCACAGCACCTGGCACAGGCAGGACTGCAGTCACAGGAGCCCTAATCTGGACAAGGCACACGTATCCCAGTTTCAGGGCAGGGACCCCCAACTTGCCTCCCCCTGGGCTCACCCACAGGCTGAGACTTGCAGGGAAAATGGGAATTGCTGGTCCTGGCCCCCATGCCCTGTGGAGACAACAGCCCTGAACCTCGGAGCCTTTAAAGGAGGAGGCAGCTGCTTCCTCAGCTCCATTTCCCCAAGGGCTTAGCCCCAAAACCTGCTCCCCTTGGCCCCAAAAGGGAGCGAGTGCTGTAAGAATTCAGTGTTTGGGGTATTGACATCCCTCCTGCCCCTGTGCTGTGCCAGAGGCTGTGTCCAGCCAGACCCTCGGGATTCCATCTGCAGAGACATCAGATGGTGCCAACATGCACCTGTGCCCAGAAAGGCACTTTATCCTTGCTGCAGATAAAAGGGCACCGGCAGCGATTGCAGACAATGCCCTCGTTAAGCACAATAGGCCGAGCGAGTCTAATTAGCAGCAGGAGTTCAAAGGCTTTTCACTCCCACCTCACTCTGCAGGCAGTGTGGTCGGAGTGATGAGAGCCCCGTGTGCTTCCTGAGAGCTCTTCCCATCAAATCTCAACAGAGCAAATCTTTTCTGAATAATAAGAAATGGATTTGCAATTTTCTTCAAAGGTTTGGGGACTGAAAAAGTGTCTTTGTGAAGATGAAGGGGTGGCACTCTTGGGCACCCAGCAATCTTCAGGTGTTGGGAAGAAGGAAGATGTTCTTTTCTGTGTCCCAGCTATACAACCATGGACTGGAAATATTCTGTGGTGCTGTTAAAGCAGCAGCCAAGCTGATGGGACAGCTGGCCCCTGCTGCTGTGATCTGCTGGCTCACTGCTGTCCCAATGAAGGGTTCACACACATCAGTCCCCTAGTCCTCAGATATTTCATGGAGACATCCTTCCATGCCTCAGAGATTACTTGTCCAGGACACTGAGCACCACCAACTACAAGTTTGTGGAATTTGGATTTCCAAACTGAGGAAAAATAGCTCTAGACACCTAAAATGAGCCCTCAGATTTTCAGAAACTCTGTTTTGAGCATTGATAAATTACAAAAGGAGATTTGGCAGTGAACAGGAGATTATTTTCCCCAGGACCACACCCTGTGTCCCAGGGACAGTGCACAGCTGGGAGAGCTCAGGGTGACTGTGGAGCTTGGAAGAGTTTGGAGCCCCAGGAGGGGCTGAGGGAGCTGGGAAGGGGCTGCAAAATCCCTGAGGGAGCTGAGAAGGGGCTCAGCCTGGAGCAAAGGAGGCTCAGGGAACCCTTGTGGCTCTGCACAGCTCCTGCCAGGAGGGGAACAGGGACAGGTGCAGAGCAAACGGCCTCAGGGGAGGTTTAGATTGGACACCAGCAGGAATTTCCCCATGGAAAGGGGTGGAATGGGCACTGGCAGGGCTGCCCAGGGAGGTTTGGAGTCCCCATCCCTGGAGGTGTCCCAGGAACAACACTTGGATGTGGCACTCAGAGCTCTGGGCTGTTCCACAAGGTCAGGATCAGTCACAGGTTGGACTCCATGACCTTGGTGTCTTTTCCAGCCCCAGTGGTTCCATGATTCAGTGATGAGCCTGGAGATGCCCTGCATTGGAGGCAGCCAGCACAGTGGGCACTCACAGGAGCAGCTCCTGCAGGGATGGGACAGTCCCTGTGGCACTGGGCCCTTCCTGCCAGCAGAGAGCAGAGCTGAGGGAGCAGCAGCACGGGTCACCCTTCTCTTCATTGCTTACATTATTTACTTCACTGTTTTCTCTTCTCCCGGCAGCTGATTTGTCAGAGCAAGTGAAGCAGCTCCAAAAGCATTGTGGCAGTGGCAGGAATATTACAGCAATTAGAAGGAGCCATAAACAGTTCCCTACGTCTGAAGCTGCTCATTGAAGCTGACAGGCTGCCTTTGCTGCTTCTCTCAGCCCCAGACACAAAGCAGCCTCTTTCCCTTCCCCAAACACCACTTTTCCCTTCCTTCATTCCCACCAAGCCCCGTGCACTGGGATCAATCCTCCCTCAGACTGAAAGGGACCTTTCTGCTGTGCTGTGGGCAGAGCTGGCACTGCTGCAGTGTGTCACAGCCTGCCTGGAATGCAGACACACCAGGCTGCTGGCCTGGCTCTGCTCCAGCTGTCAGTGCGATGGAAAGGGAAACAGCTCCATCTCCCCCAGAGCACTTTGCTCTCAGGCAGCCCCTGGCCCCAGCTCTCATCATGTTCTGTCACAGCTGAGATGGCTCCGGTGCCCAGAGTGTCACCACACAGTATCAGAGAGCTCCAACCCACACAGATAACATCATTGCACTTCTGAGGGCTTCAGGAATGAGCAGGGAAGTCATTCTGCCCCTGCCCTGGGCACTGGGGAGGGCACACCTCGAATGCTGTGCCCAGCTCTGGCCCCTCAGTTTGGGAAGGATTTTGGGATGTTTGAGCCCATCCAGAGGGGGCTGGAGAGGGGCTGGGAGCACAAACCCTGTGAGGAACCCCTGAGGGAGCTGGGGGTGCTCAGCCTGGAGAAAAGGAGACTCAGGAGTGCCCCCATCACTCTGCACAGCCCCTGAAAGGTGCCTGTGCTCAGCTGGGGCTGGGCTCTGTCTGCAGGAACCAACACAACCAGAGCACACAGCCTCGAGCTGTGCCAAGGGAAGTACAGGTTGGACAGCAGGAAAAGGTTTTTACAGAAAGGTGATAAAGTTCTGGAACGTTCTGCCCAGGGAGGTGGTGGAGTCCCCATCCCTGGGGGTGTTTAACAAAGCCTGGATGTGGCATTGGAGGCAAGGGTTTAGGTGAAGTGTTGAGGCTGGGTTGGACTCGATGGTCTTGAAGGTCCCTTCCAACCTGGTCGCTCTGTGAAGCATCTGCCCTTTTTGTTCTCCAGCCCAGCCTTTCATCCCCTCATGCTCACACATCACACCTGTGTGCCCTCTGCTCCCTCTGTGCTTGCCCAGCACACCTGGGCACTCCATGGCTCACTGCTGTCAGTGCTGCTCACCTGTCCTGCACAGCTGCACCCACTGGGGATGAGGCTCACCCCACTGACAGCCATCACTCCGTGTGCCTGCAGTGTTCCATGGCCTGTGGAAGGATGGGTCAGGTACCAGGGGTTGCTGCCCACCCTGCCCTGCCCTGGCAGCAGGAATGAGGAGCAGGGGCAGAGGAATACCTGCAAGGCTTGTCTGGAGCTCCTGTGCCTGCTTGGGCTACAGAACAGGGAGGGGACGTGCCACCAGGTCAGGACAGACTGTCATAAATGACTCCATGGCACACTGGGTGAGGCAGAAACCTGCCAGGGCTTCTCCACAGGCCCAGGGAAAGTGCTCTACCCCTCCCCAGGGCTCCCTGCCAACTGGGTATTGCCTAAGGGCTGGAATCTCACACCACCTCAGAAATCAGGACCCAAGGGGTTTTCTAGCCCACCTCTCTTGCCAAGAGATAGAATCAACTCCTCCCATCCCAGTGCAATCACTGCATCAGCTTCATCATCCTCATCACAGCGAAAGGAGGGGAGAGGGAGAGGGAGAGGAGAGGAGATGTTTTAGGTGGGGAAGGCAGAGATTAGTGGGCCTTGGAGAGGAATGGTAGAAGATCTCACACCAAATGTGAGGAGAAGCAGAGCCCAGGAATGTGTGCTGGTGACAGGGAGCAGCAGCCCAGGGACACCGGGGGCCCAGGGCTTGGGCCCTGGCTGGGCTCAGCTCCCTGTGCTCCAGGAGGAAGCCCTTTCCCTGAGACAGCTCCCTGGAGCCCCAGCAGCCCCAGAGGGGTGGATGGGGACAGAGGAGCAGGGGAGGGCACATCTGTGCTGCTGGTGCTGTGAGCAAAGGTGAAGGGGCAGTTTGTCACTGTCTGAGAGGAGCTGCTCAGGAACACTAATGTGAAGTGAGAGAGCTCTCCAGATTGTGGCACAGAGGGATAACAAGGTCTGCGGGCTGGGAGCTGCAGTCAGGTTCTGTATTCTCAGAGACAGGATGACAAAAGGAGAGGAGGGAGGGCAGCCCTGGGGGACACAGGCTCCAAGGCTCCCCTGCCACTGCTTACAGACCCCCTCCTCTGTAACTGAGGGATCCTGCACCCAGTCTGAAATGTCAAGGCTCCTTTCAGCACAAAAGAATGGAGAATTCCTTCCCCTCCCAAGGAAAATACCAACACTGGCTTTCTCCTGCAAACTGGGTGAAAAACATTGCCACCCCAAATTTTCCTTCATCCAAGCAATTCCCAGAAACCCAGATATGCCAGTGTTTGGCTTGGGAAATTGCAGCCCACTTAAATTCCCAAATGAAGATGCTTTGAGCTCATTACCACATTTCCCAGCCTTCTTCTGGAAGCCCTTTGTCAATCTTTGTTTGGCCACTGGATACATTCCTTTGGATGCTGTTGTGCCCATTGTGACCTTGACCTTGTTCCTTGGCTGAACTGCACCACAGCACAATCAGCCCTTGATTCCCACAGGGCATCCTCATCTCAGGCAGGCAAGAAAAGCCTTTTGCATTTTGAGAGACAAAATCCTTCAGCAGAGTCAGCTCCCAATGCACCTTAAAGGCTGGAGATCCCGCTTGGCTCCTGCCATGTGCACAGGAAAGAAAAATGTCACCTGAGATGGAAATCACCATGAAGCCACTTCTTCATGTCACAAATGCAATGAAGAGCAGGCACAAAATGAGACATTTCATTCTTGTGCCATATAAATCTAAAGGTTTTCTGCACCACTCCTAAATGGGGTGGAAATGCCCTCCTGAGTCCCTGTGTGACTGAAAGGTCCAGGGCTGCTTTCAGGAATGATCCATCCAACACAGAGCAGGTGATTTTCCCTCTGTGGGAAGCAGTTGTAAAACATGAGTTTTATTTGGTGGATGAAATAAAAAAGCAGCAGCTCTGTTCAGCTCTGGCTCTGGGTATGTTTGTAGGAGTTTTGGGGAGCCCTGTCCCAAAGCAGCTGCACAGGTCAGGTGTGTCCTCATCAGGGCATGGCCAGGGGCTGGCAGCAGGTGAGGGCTGCTCTATCTCACTGTTCAGTGCTGCATGTCCCACGTTTCTGGCTACCAGGCACTCAGATGGGCAATGAAATGTTCATCCAAACACAAGCTGGAAAGCTCCTGGGCAGCTGAATGGCACCAGGCAGCCAGAGCAAGGGAAACATCTGGGTGAGATGGGAGTTCCCCATGCTCCGCTTTTCCTCTGGATTGTTTGGGGATGGTTTCTTCATGAAATGGAAATGCAATCTCTTCCAGCAGCCCAGCTGGAGCTGGGGCTGCTCACCCCACAGGGATGGAATACAGCAGTTTTTACTTAGGCTCAAATCATCCAAAGGAAAAACTTGTTTTCCATGGCCTGAGCCTGGTTCCTCCCATGGCAGTGAGAAAGCTTTGGGTGATTTCAGTGGGAGAAGCAGAGTCTGGCTGCCTGCAGGTGCCTGGAGGCTGCAATCCCAAAGGATTTCCCTGCACACAGTCTCCTTTGATCATGACAAACACCCTGGCAGTGCCCAGATCCTGGAGAGAAGGGCTCTGCTGCCAGCCTGGCTGTGCTTTCACAGCCCTTGCATCGGAGCCTGCACGGCCAAGGGCAGCTCCTGCTGTGGCTGGGGGCAGCTGTCCCTCTGTCCAGCCTGGGGACACAGCCTGGGACACCTGGGCAGCCTGGGGACACAGCCTGGTACATCTGGGCAGAGTGGGGACACAGCCTGGGACACCTGGGCAGTCCCACTACACATCTGTCCAGGCAGGAAGGTGGGTTTGTGCTCAGGGACACAGCCACTGGCCTGGGGATGCTATTTCAGAGAGCCCTGAGTGCTCTGAAGTGTGGCTGTGCCAGGCAGCACCAGGCTGAGGGCATTTCCTGCTGGGCAGAACTGGGCTGAGGGCATTTCCTCCTGGGGACTTGGACATCAGTTCTCACAGGTGACAATGTCCCTCCCTCCAGGTGAGTGTCCCTCTCCAGGTGACAGCGTCCCTCTCCAGGTAACAGTGTCTCTCTCTCCAGGTGACAGTGTTCCTCTCTCCAGGTGATGGTGTCTCTCTCTCTCTTAGCAGGTGACAGTGTCCCTCTCAGGAGATGACAGTGTCCCCCTCACCAGGTGACAGTGTGTGTCCCTCTCACAGGTGACAGTGTGTGTCCCTCTCTCCAGGTGACAGTGTCTGTCTCTCACCAGGTGAGACCCTCTCAGCAGGTGACACCCTCACCAGGTGACACCCTCACCAGGTGACACCCTCTCAGCAGGTGGCCGTCTGTCTCTCCATGTGACAGTGTCCCTCTCACAGGTGCAGTCTCCTGCTGCAGCTTCTCGCTGCCTCGTGGAGCCCAGGAGGAGCTGTGAGCCCAGCAGGGGCAGTGGGTTCAGAGCTCTCCTTGCTGCTCCTCAGGCTGTACCATGGAGCCAGGCACCCCCTGTGTCTGTGCCCTGAGGGACTCTCTGAGTGCCAGCCCCACAGAAATGTCCACCAGAGCCACCAGGGCCTCCAGGCCCAGCAGGGAGGGACTGGCTCCCTTCCTCAATGCACACTGACCAGGGACCTCTCCCAGCCAGCCTGAGCAGCTCTTGGCCTCTGGCAGGGCACAGGGTGGGGAGACAACCCAGCTGGGAGAAGGATTTATGGGCACACAATGAGGATTTGTCATGGTGTGACATTTTATTGTGCGCTGGTGTGTTGTCATGAGTCCCATGAGTCACCACCAAGGCTGATCTCCACTTGCCAATCCTCAGCTCCTCTTTTGTCTGCTGGGCTTGCCTCTACCAGGGATTTAGCACTAATGGAATTAAAGTCTTGCTGCTGAATGAATTTGTGTCTCTGGCTCGTGCCAGAGCACAGGCCTGCAGCAGAGAGGAGAAACAGGAGCTCCAGTGGGGCTGGGAAAAGGGTCAAGGAATGAGAGGCAGCATTTTCTGTGCTCTCAGGCTCTGTATTTGCCCTTCTGAAGTTAAATGTGTGAACTGCAGGAGACTGATACGAAGTGCAGCATACAGCCCAGGGTGGTCTGTGCTGAGGGATCCCTTTTCTCTAAATGAAACATTAAAATGTGTCTTCATCATGGAGAGCACCAGATGGACAAGTTACAAATTCAAAGGCCTTTGTGGCTTTTGCCCAGAGCAGCTGTGGATGTCCCTGCATCCCTGGCAGTGCCCAAAGCCAGGTCAGACAGGGCTGGAGCAGCCTGGGACAGGGGCAGGGGTCCCTGCCATGGTTATCTCCAGGTCCCTTCCAGCCCAAACATGCTGTGATTTTGTGACCGTTTGTCCATGCCTGCTTTGGCACAGCATCTGGAGCTCAGGGAGACCCCTGTGTGGGTGGCAGGTGATGAAACAACCTGGCCAGTTGTGGTCCCAGAGAAGGAAGCCCAGGGTGTTACAGATTCCCTTCTGAGTTTGATACATAGTGGGGGAAAACCTGAGTTATTTCCATTACATTCTGCAGTGTTGCTTGCCCCAGATCTTTGGCTACCAAGCGTTCATTTCTGGTGGAAAAGCACAGAGTTCTCAGAGAGGATGGTCCCTCTCCAGGCTCAGGTTGGGAATGAGGTGATGGACCCTGGGCACCCTGAAGGACCCTGCAGGGGCTGGTGTCACAGACATCTTTTATGGAAAAGCCTTTCCTTAGGATTTTTCCTCCTGAGAAGCTGAAAGGCCTCAGGAACAAAATGTAAACAATGGTTATCTGCTGCTGTGGAATGCAACAGGTGCATCTGTGATTGGTCTCATGTGGTTGTTTCTAATTAATGGCCAATCACAGCCCAGCTGGCTCAGACTCTCTGTCTGAGACACAAACCTTTGTTATCATTCCTTCTTTTTCTGTTCTTAGCCAGCCTTCTGATGAAATCCTTTCTTCTATTCTTTTAGTATAGTATTAATGTAATATATATCATAAAATAATAAATAAAGCCTTCTGAAACATGGAGTCAGATCCTCGTCTCTTCCCTCATCCATGGACCTCTGTGAACACTGTCACAGGTTGGGAACAAGAGAGGAAAGTTCCTTTTTTCCTGCAGCTCCAGCATTCAGTGTGAGTTCCACCATTCTGGCTGCTGGACACCAGTGCATTTTCTTTAACCAGCAAAGTGTACAGGTTCCTTTTCCTGAGGGTTTCACCTGCACAGGAGGGCTCTGGGCCCAGCTGGGGCAGATTCCCATCCCTGGGAGCAGCCATGTGCAAGGAGCTTCACACACAGAGCCATCAGGCAATTGTTCTGTAGGAAAGCCTGTGCCAAAAGTGTCAGTGTTGACATTGTGTTTATCCTGATCCATACCAGACCCAGAGCTGTGATCCAGGAGCCAGGCAGGGCCCAGGCCTGCAGAGAGCAGGGGAGGCTGCTGGAATTTCATACAGATGTTTTATAGCAGGTGTGCATTGACCTGTAACTGGAAAAACAAAAAAAGGCAAGCAGATTAACAACTCTGTTTTAAACAGGAGCTCTGTTTGTAGCGGGCCCCAGGGGGTAATACACAATTATGCACAGAAATGCTGCTTACAGCCAGCAGAAAATGACTACAGATGCATGAAGAGTGAGATTAATTCAGCACTAAACAATTTACCACCAACACATGTAGTGTTGTCTCCTGAAATGAGCCTCCAGGAGCAGCCTGTGACCTAAAGCTGTGGCCCAGCTGGGCAGGCCATGGAGGCTGAGATTGCCTCATCCAGGACAGGACAGGACAGGGCCTTTTCCAGGCACAGGAGCAGCCTGGGGAGCTGTGGCACCATTGCTGAGGGTGTGGGGGACACTGGTGGGACACTGCCAGCTGAGGGGGCATCTCCAGAGCAGCAGCTGAACGTTCCAGAACACAATTCCAGGTGTTTGCAGGGCACCCATGGGACTCAGCTCTGGGCTCTCATTCCCAGTCAGTGTTCCAGAACACAATTCCAGGTGTTTCCAGGGGGACTCAGCTCTGGGCTCTCATTCCCACTGTCAGTGGTCCAGAACACAATTCCAGGTGTTTCCAGGGCACCCATGGGACTCAACTCTGGGCTCTCATTCCCACTGTCACTGTTCAGGAACACAATTCTAGGTGTTTCCAGGGATGGGACTCAGCCCTGGGGTCTCAGCCCCACTGTCGTGTTCAGGAACATACAATCACAGAATGATTCTATGCAGGTGCTTTTATTGAAGAGCTCTGGGTGTCAGGGACACAGACCCAAAGCTGACTCCCACATGGGTTCAGGATGAACATGTTTTTATAACCTTATCATTATATAACTATATATTAATTATTAAACTTATATTGTTCTATTGTATACATTGATCTCATCTAAGCATGGATTCTTTTAATCTCCATCAAACCCCCAAACATCGTTTCTCATGATTCCTGTTACAATTAAACAATAATTATATCTAATTATCAAGCAGTCATCACATTTAATAATTGTATCATTTACCATATAACAATCATATAATTTATCAGAGTAATTAAATTATTATACAGGTGCAGTTTCATATGATCCAGTAAAGCCCAACATTTTCCCAGGGCCTACCAGGCCCAACCTTTCTTTCCAACTCCCCTGAATATCCATTGCATGATTTTAGAACAATTTTATCCCTATACCATCACCACTAGCCCACCCCTCGTGGCAATTGCTGAGTGCTCATCCTGCTGCTGCTGTCACCCAGGGGAAGGTTTTCAGTCAGAGAATCAGAGAATCACAGAATGGTGTGGACTGGAAGGGGTTTAAAGCTCATCTGCTTTTAGTTTCCTGCCATGGGACACCTCCCACAAGGCCAGGCTGCTCAAGAGCCTAAGAAGTAAAGAAGAAGAAGAAGAAGAATGAGGAAGAGGAGGAGCAGGAGGAAACTTGTCACTGTGATATTCTGAAAAATCCCTTTGCCAGGAATTCTTCTCCTGGCAAGATGAGAGGCCTCAGCTTCTCCATGTTCTGCTGCTCTGGAATGTGATTTGGAGAATTGTTTACCCAGCATGTGAACTGTTTTTAATTAATGGCCAATCCCAGTCCAGCTGTGTCGGACTCTCAGTCACAAGTTTTTATTATTCATTCTTTTCTAGCCTTCTGATGTCTCCTTTCTCTTTCTTTAGTATAGTTTTAGTATATAGTTTTCTTTTAATATGATATAATATAATATCATATAATATAATATCATAGAATAATAAATCAGCCTTCTGAGAACTTGGAGTCAAATTCTCATCTCTCACCTCGTCCTAGGGCCCCTCACAACACCACAACAAAAACCCATTACTGCTCAGTCCCTCTCCTCCTTGGCTTTCCCCCAATTCCATTCTTTTTGGGTGCTCTTCCCCTCCAGAGTAGAGGCCTTGAACATGCTCCCTTCTTACCCCAAGGGAGGTTAACGTCCCTCTGTGCTGAATTTGTGGGAGCCTGAGCAGAGAGGCCAAGAGGGCTCGACCAGCACCCCACTAAGTGCAGAGAGCTCAGAGTCATCTCAGCCTTGTGTCCGAGCATTTTGGGCACTGTGGGATGGTGGAGACACCTCCAGCCCTGGCTGAGCCCTTTGGGGTCACCCAGGGACACAGTCCCATCCTGTCCATGTCAGCCTGACAGAGCCCACAGCTCTCCTTGTCCTGGTGCTGCAGGAAATTGTCAGCTCTGCTCTTTCTGCAGCAGCTACAAACAAGGGCACGTCTGGCACCTGGCCTGGGGTGTAAATGGGGTGTAAGTGGGGAAAACGGGGACGGGACCTGCTAGGCTGGACTTGCAATGGACTGGAGCCGTCCCAGATTGGTGGGGTGCTTCCCAGGGGTGTCCTTGGGGCACAGCAATGTCCCCCAGCCCCTCAGAGCCTCCCTGAGGTGTCCCCAGGTGGCAGCTGCTGTCTGTCCCCAGCCCCAGGAGCTGTGCTGCAGCTGGGCTGAAGGAGCCTTTGGTGTGGCTGCTCCTGAATTCACCCCAGTACCTTCCCACCTCTAATCCCCGGCCCCAAACAAGGAGGGCACTCAGGAGGGTCCTGCAAAAACCCCAAGTAATCCCCAGGTGACAGGGGAGGTGTCTCGAGGTGTCCAGGAGGGCTCTGCAGGTCCCTGTCACACCCAGACCACGCTCACGCCCTGAGCTCCTGCCTGGAGCAGCTGGAATTTATGAACAAGATGATAAAGAAAGGAAAAAGAGTCCTGTCAAGGCTCTCTGTGTGTGCTGTAAATTGTCCATATATCAAAGATATTGCCCACATTCAGCATTTAATGCTATCGGTAAAAGTATAATGTGAGAGGCCGAAAAGAAGTTGCTCACAGGGAAGGATGGATATTCGGTGTGAAATATTAAGCCTGTAAAAGAGGCATTTCTCTTTTTGGCTGGAGTGCTGGTATTTCTTCCTATTTAATTTACATAAATCAATGATGGAAAAAAAAAGTAATAACAGGACTCAGATTCTGTAGCTGCAGGGAACCTGAGGAACCTGGAGAAGGAGTTTGGGGATTATAGACACGCTCCAAAGAAAGCAGCATGGAGCTACTGATTTCTCCAAACTTTTCTAGTTTGCTTTGCTCAGAGAAGTCAGCTCCTGCTTTCTACATCCCAGGGGTGAGATCATGCCAGGAAAAACGAATAAAATTGTCATTGCAAACTCTGTGTTTGTTGGTTCATTGCTTTGATTTTCCACAAAATTTTGTCTTTTAAAATGGTGACTCAACCATTTCTGGCTAGTGAAACAAAAAAAAAACACCCCAAAAATAGAAGAAGATGGAAATACTCTGCGTGATATTGGAAAATCTCACTGGAAAGCCACCAAAAGGGACAAATGACATCTCACCATGGCCTCAGAATGAGACAGGGGAGATCTGAAGGGGCAGTGCAGAGATCAGGGATGGAAGTCAAGGCCCTGCACCCTGAGCCTGCCCTACACCTCCCATTCTGAGCCTTGTGACCCATGGCTGGGGCTGTGTGGAACTGAGCCCAAGCTCTCCCTGGGCTGCTCTGGCACGGGGAGCTGGGACAGGCAGGGAGAGTGATCAGAGGAGCTCTGGGTGCTGCTGCTGGGCTCCTGCTCCTGCCCTGCAGCTCCTGTCCCTGCCCTGCTGCTCCTGCTCCTGCCCTGCTGCTCCTACCTTGCAGCTCCTGCCTCGCAGCCCCACGTGCAGCTCTGCAAAACAAGAGTGTTTGGTCAGGACCCCAGAATTCAGCAAAGCCCTGGTGCATGGGGGCAGAAATGGGCTGGAAATGTGCTCTTCTAAGTGCTGTGGCAAAAAAAAAACAAACCTTCCATGTACTTTTCTTCCTTCTGCCTTCCTTTGTTCCCCCCCTTGCCCCGAAGAAGCTGTTGATTATAATTTCAGTGCAGTTGGAGATGCAAAGCTTAATGGAGCGGGCCTTTCTATTTTCGTCCTCTGCGCATTGTCAGATGAAATAACATGGATTATATTTTGTTGTTGATGCACTGAATATTCTTGATATTTAAATCCAGCAGTGTTTATAGCAGGCTGAGATTCTGTGCTGGGATCAGAAAGGTCTGAGGTTTGCTTGTTTCTATTATTTATTTTGTGGGGAGATCGAGATTCTGCTTGTGGTTTTGTGGGGTTTGTTTTCCTTTTTTAAACTAGGGGAAGTTAAAGAATCAATTGGAATGGCAGGGGGTGGAACTAGATGATCTCCAAGGTTGTTCCCAACCCAGAGCATTCTGTGATTCCATGAATTCTGCCCTCCTTCCCCAAAGCAAGCACCATCCTGATCCTTTCTTGGTCCTACAGCAAACAACTGCTACCAACTTTGTGCTTGCTAAAGCCTGAACCTCCAGGAGCAATTCTTCATGGCTACTTTTCCTATTTCTTCTTCTAGTGTGGTGTTTTCAGTCTGAGGCCCCTCCTTGCCCCATGGGGGTGTCCTAAGGAGTTTCACTCCAAACCCTGCTGTTCTCTGTTCTCTGCTCTCTGTTCATGGGTGCCCCAGATCCAGGCTGAGATATCTCAGAATCCTGCCCCAGAGCCAGCACAGAGACCCTGCCTCAGCCAGGAGCCCCTCATGGACTGAGAGCAGGGGTAAATGGGCGAGGAGAACATGGAGTGCCCAAGGGCAGCAAAGGACCCCAAATCCAAACCCCCAAGTTTAAGGATGTTCTCCAGATTAATGGGATGGTTCCATTTCAAACAGAGCTCAGCTTGCAGAACAGGGCCCAAGGGAGACTTGTGCTGGGTGAATTCAGTTCCCAGAGCGCCCCTGACTCTTTTCCCACATTTCTTTGTGTTCATTTGGAATGCATTCAACACCAAGGGTGCTCTGCAGCTACAGGGAGATGATCCCTCTTTTTCTGGGTAATTGCTGTTCAATCTGGATATCTCAGCTGGAAGACAGAGGCAAGGTGGGTTCAGAGCCCACAGAGATTTCAAACTGAAATGGATAAGAGCTAAAAATTCCCTAAGAATCCCATCTATCAGTGTGTATTCACTAAGGGTGGGATCTTTCAGCTGTCATCTCTTATCTTGCCCCAAAGATCCCCTTCTAATCCCAGATTTGGAACTGTGAAGTGGAAATATTTCATGTTCCAAGAGCAGCCAGCCAGTGCAGCTCAGGTTAGAAATTGCAGGATGTCCTGTAGGAGGAGAAGGAGGCAGGAGGAAGGTTTGGGTGCACGAGAGATGGCTCCTGGTTTCGTTTAGGAGTTGGTAAACTCCTGACCTGGTGGACATGGAGGGGCTGGAATTGGATGATCCCTAAGGTCCCTTCCAGCCCAAACCCTTCTCTGACTCTGTAACTCTGTGTGTGACTCTGTGACTCCTTGGAATGAGGTGGATTCCACTGGGAAAACTGGGCATAGCTGAGCTATGCTTTGGGAATTAGAAGAACAAGGCAGGAATGGGGCAGTAGGACAGGGCAGGGTGCTGGAGCAGGGTGCAGGACGGGTGAGTGCAGGGATCTGAGGGCTCTGACAGCAGCCAGGCAACAACACGGAACTGAGAGATTCTGGTGCATTGATGCAAACACACAAGAGCTCAAGGTCCTGAGGAGCCCTTGAAGCTGAAATAGCATCCAGACAAGGCCCCACTCAAGGCTCAGCACTCAGGGCTGAGTGAATGTGGAGCAGCCCCGGCAGCTTTGTCCTGCCCACTCCTCCCAGGCTGCCGAACATTCACAGCCCCAGGAGCTTCTTTAATTCAAATTAAGCTGTGCTCCTTCTTGTCCCTCTCTCAGTGGACAAGACAACAGCTGATCTCAGTCCCTCTCCAACAACCTTTCCCTCGTCAGAAGGAGTTGCCATGCCAACCTTTCCTTCTGTTGCCAAGCAGAACATGGAGGGGCAGCTCCGCTCCCGGCCCAGCCCCAGGCACAGCCTCGGAGGAGCCTCCTCCTCCTCCACACGGGGCTCAGAGCTCCCAGCTGGGCAGGGGGAGACTCAGCAGGCCCAGGTGAGTGGCAGCACCCAAGCAATGCTCCCAGCTGTGCCCGAGCTCTTCACCCTGGCCTTCCCTGGCACAGCCATGCCTGGCACTGAGTCACTGGGGGCCTTTTCCACATGGGGGGCTCTGGCACAAGGGAGAGCTTGACTCTGAGGAACCAGAGGAGCTCTGACCTTCTACTCACGGGCCAAAGCCTTGGCAGTGTCCCTGGGAGGTTCCCTCTGCTCGGGAGGAGCTGTGCTGGGCTCAGGGAGTCAGGGGAAGGGAGCAGGACAGGCCCAGCATTCAGGCTGTCACACACCAGAACTGTCCAGAAAATTACACTCCTGACAGGGGATGGAGGGACAGCACACAGGGAATGGCTCCCACTGCCAGAGGACAGGGCTGCATTGGATATTGGGAATTGGGAATTGTTCCCTGGGAGGGTGTGAGGCCCTGGCACAGGTGCCCAGAGCAGCTGCGGCTGCCCCTGGATCCCTGATTGTTGAAGGCCCTGATTGCTGCTGGTGACAGAAGAAATGAATTGGGCTTTGAAACAGAGCAAAGAGAAGATGCAGCAAGCTCAGAGATGAGGAAGAACTTGTTTGTCTCATATAGCTTCCCCAGGAGCAGATCCTTCAGGGGAGAAACAGAAACACAGAGTCACAGAATGGGTTGGGCTGGAAGGGACCTGAAAGCCCATCCCGCTCCAACCCCTGACAGGGACACCTGCAGTTCCCCAGTCTGTCCAGAGCCATGGCAGGGACACCTGCAGTGCCCCAGGACACCTCCAGTGCCCCAGGCTGCCCAAAGCCCATCCAGCCATGACCCTTGAAGGCTGTCCAGGGTAATAAGGCCAATGTTGATGTGTCAGTCAGACAAGGCTAAAGCTGCTCGAGTGGGATGCAGGAAATTGCCCAAAGGATGCTCAGCTGTGTCAGCTCTGAGGGTGGGGGTGTCATTGTGTAAGCACTGGCAGTCCTGGTGTCATTTTCCACAGCTGTCCCACTTTGTATCCCTGTTCCTCCACCTGGCCAGTCTCATCTCCCTTCTGCAGGGGACTCAGTCACTGTCTCACCATCCTTTGAGTACTGATTGTCACCAAAGGTGGCCAAAGGAAGAAAGACCCCAAGAAGATGAAGAATTAATCCCTTGCATTCACTGCACAGGGTGGGCAGGCCAGGGTGCCCAGATTTGCTGTTGCTGCCCCTGGATCCCTGGCAGTGCCCAGGGCCAGGTTGGACATTGGGGCTGGGAGCACCTGGGACAGGGGAAGGTGTCCCTGCCATGGCAGGGGTGGTAAAGGGTGGGATTTGAGATTCCTTCTAACCCAAACCATTCCAGGATTCTGTGATATATAAGAAATCTGTATTTGCACAGATCTGGGAGGAGAACTGGAACAGAAAGCCCCTTGCAATGCATTTCCCCTTTGCTTTGCCTCTCCAGGCAGCAGCAGGAGGCAGTCGGGGCTGGTGCTGGGTGCAGCTGAGGCGAGGATGTCACAGGATGTTTGGGCATCAGCTGCCAATGACACTGCTGTCCAGGGACAGGCTGCTGCAGCTCGAGGAGGGCATGATTTACAGAGCCCAGGAAGCACAAGCCTTGTAAGGAACAAAGCTGGGAATGCAGCCCTGTGCTACACCTGAGCTGCTACCTACCCGTGTGTGTGCTCAGAGCTCACATTTAGTGCTGCTGGTGGCACACTGACAGACGGCTTAGTGAAAACAAATGTTAATGTTAATTAAGCTGGAAAACTTCCCAGATTTGGAGAATGAGAGTGTTTGCTTGGATAATAATTCAGATAGCCTGTGCCCTGCTCGGCACTCCCACTGGGAAATGCGATCACTCAGAAACAGGAGATCAAAGAACTGGAGCAGCCCATGGGGATCCCAGATCTCCTTCCCAGGATGGAGGGGGGCTGCTCCTTGCAGCATCCTTCCCAGCTCTTTGAGCACCCCAAGCTTCCCTGGCCCAGGTGAGCAGCCATCCCTCCCTTTCCTGGGCAGAATATGCTGTGCTAGCAGAGGCACAGCTCCTGACATGCTCCTAAATCCTCCTGTAGTTAATTTCACTCCGGTGCTTCCAGATGATGATAATTAACCTCTCTTACTGCAGAGGACAGCAAATACTGAGAGCTTGGAGGGATGACTGAGGATGGGCATGGCTTCTTTTGCATAGTCAGATCTCACTGCTTAATGGAAATAATTGTGCTTCTTCTGTTGGCTTCAGCTGGTCTTCACTGACTTGCAGCAGCTGATGATCTGGCCCAGTGATTTTAAATTCCCTTCTACATATTTTTAATTCAAACCATGGTCACCGGTGCCAGCCCAAGCCCTGTGAATTCCAGAGAAGGGCTGTGGGCTAAAGAGATGCTCCAGCTCTTTTTCCAGGCATGGGAACATTTAGGTATTTATTTATTTGTTGCTGAAAGGACCGGGGGGAAAACATGGTAATTAGGAAATGAGGAGATGCACACAAATAGAAACCCCTGGTAGCACTTCAATCTTTGCAGGAGGCCACGTGATGGCTCAACACATTCCTATTTTCTGCTTCAGTGAGATGACACTCACATGGTGGATGCAGGCAACTCCAGGTCCCAGCTGGCAGCTCGGCTCCCCCGGTGCTGGGTTCAGCCTCCTGGGCTCAGCTGGGCGCAGCAGGTCCCTGAGGGGCCCTGGGGCTCCCCAAGTCTCCCCTGCAGTGCAGGGAGGAACACCAAGTGTGCTCTGACTGCCATTGCCTGGACATCTCCTCCAAACTCTGCCAGCTGGCAGGAGCAGTTTTCCTCTTCTGCCTCTGCCCTTCACGACCTTCACATGCCCACCCTGGTGTTGGCAGCTCTGGGAGCCTCAGCCCCTGGGCAGAGCTGTGCTCACACTGACACACAATTTATGTGCTGGGAAAGCTGCCACTGGGTGCCCTTCCAGCAAAGCCATCTCATTGAGGCAAGATCCTCCTGGGCTGTCCCCCAAGCCCGAGCAAGGACAAAGGCCATGCTGGATGAGGTGGGCCAGATTCCTCAATGCAGCTTGTCAGGTTGTTTTTTATCAGTGAATCAGAGAATGGTTTGGGTTGGACGGGTCCTTAAATATCATCCAGTGCCACCCCTGCCATGGCAGGGACACCTTCTCCTGTCCCAGGGTGCTCCAGCCCCAGTGTCCAGCCTGGCCTTGGGCACTGCCAGGGATCCAGGGGCAGCCACAGCTGCTCTGGGCACCCTGTGCCAGGGCCTGCCCACCCTCCCAGGGAAGGATTTCTTCCCAATATCCCATCTGAAGCTTCCTCTGTCACTCTGCAGTAATTCCCCCTGTCCTGTCACTGCACACCCTTGCCCAAAGTTTCTCTCTGGTGGTTCCTCTGCAGGCACTGAAGGCTGCAATAAGATCCTCCCAAGCCTTTCCTTCCTGAGGCTGAACAATCCAATTCCCTGGGATGGAGATGTCCCTGCTCTGGCCAAGCTCCTGGTGTGTCACACAGAGGGTGGCTGGGAGAGGAGCCCCTGAATCCCATCCTGACCCCTCAGAACCCCATGAAACAGCCAAGCCCTGAACCACTGTGCTGGTGATGCAGCAGCTCCCAGGCACCACTGCCCATTCCCTGTGACCTCTGATTTGTTACTTCATTTACCTGGTTAGCAACACATTGAAAGGCTGAAATCAAAAGTGACTCTGTGAGGAAGAAATTCAGTCCTGATTTGAAAGCCTTCAGCAGCAGAGAGATGCAGCACTTTCCATGGCACTGCCTTCACCTGGTCCATCACTCTGTTAAAATTATTTCTATTTGAATATGTCAGGATTCCACTTCCAGTCATAAATATTCCTTTCTCCACAAGATTAAAGACTACTTTGCTAACCACAATTTTCTCCCTGTGAAAGTACTTACACACCTTAATCAAATTAGTCACCTCTCCATCTTCTTCTTTTTTTTTTTTTCTTTTATAAACTTTCTTTTATAGGCAGATTGAATGTGAAAGTCTCAGTGCAAGGCGCTTTCTCTAGATCTCCAGTAGTTTTTCTTACACATTTTTTTTTTTGGACTGCCTTCTGATCCTTCCCCAAATTCCTTTTTAAAGCTGACAGCAGCCAACTGGCTGGTGTGCTCATCTCAGTCCCACGGGTGTCTCTCATTGAAGCAGAAGATGTTTCTCCTCTCCTAATTCCAGCTCCCTCCTGGTTTGCTCCAGGGTCTCTGTCGATGGCTTTGCTGCAGCCCCTCGGTGGAATTTCTGCTGCTCTGCTTGCTTGCCAAGACCCCTTAACCCCATTCCCTGACACTGTCTGCATTCTTTAACTCTCCACAGGAGCCTTTGAAACTGTCTGTGTAAAACCCTTCCTGTCCCTGTCATGGTCAGTAACAGATTTACTCACAGGAAAAGCTCATGTTGAGCCATGTGGGGTTTCCTGCATTCCTGTGCACATTCCCCCTCAGCCAACATTTTAAGTGCATTAAAATGGCCTAATAATTTTTAAACAAACTCATTCCCAGTATTTTCTTAATATCTTCCTTGGTAATTATTCCTAATCATATTCATGAAATACAAATAAATCTTCTTTTAATTTTAAAACTGGGAGAGGAAGGTGAGAACATATTGAGGGCTGGAGAACAGGTTATTGCTTTCTTCTCTTCCCCCACCAAAGAGCCAAATGTCATTGCTGAGATCCCTTGTGGTCCTAACATGCTCTACAATTCTTTATTCCTGGGACTTTCCTTAATGCCTTTAGTTTTCTGAGCAAACTATTTGAATTTCACAGCTTCTCATTTGTGCTAATTACCATCTTCCCAGTTCTGTTCTTCCTCTATTGTCCTTTTATTTGTAATTGTTGCCTTCGTTTTACCACGGGGGCCAAGATGGGATTTCAGGTCAGGCTGTCCTTTCACTTGATCTGCAAATAGTGGTTTTACATGGAGATGTGCTTTGTGTCAGAGCTCTGTTGTGCTGGAGATGGCACAAAGACAGAATGACAAATCAGTCCTTGCAACAGTGCAAGAGCTAATTATAAAGCAGGAGAGAACAGTGGCCACGGGCAGATGGGGCTGCACAAGAAAACACTCAATTATCCCCAACTGCATGGGGAATGTCTCATCCAGGCAGATCTGAGCCCTGTCGTGTCCCTCCTGGAGGGACAGCAGCCCTGGGGTGGCACCAACCCTTTCCAGCCACCACTCCCCCAGCATGGACAGCTCACAGCCAGAGCAAGAGGAGCACTTCAATTCCCAAAGACGACTTTTGGGGAAGCAAATTGGAATTAACATGTTCCAGGAAGCTCCCTGTCCTCTGTGAGAAAAAGACCTTCCAAGGATGGAACTAATCCAAGAGAAAAATAACTTGGGACAATTTTGCTGTCACATTGCTATTGCCAAGGAAACCAGGTTGATCCAGCCACCACAGAAAGAGAAGAGAATAAAACAAAAAGGCTACAAAAATGGAACAATTTGATGTTTCCAGCTGGTGGCACTATGGCAGATACAAATGGTCCAGGACTGGGCCAGAAAATTACACTCCTTAGAAGGGCCTAGAGGGACAGGGCACAGGGAATGGCTCCCACTGTCAGGGGCAGGGCTGGATGGGATATTGGGAATTGGGAATTGTTCCCTGGCAGGGTGCCCAAAGCAGCTGTGGCTGCCCCTGGATCCCTGGCAGTGCCCAAGGCCAGGCTGCACATTGGGGTTGGAGCATCTGGGACAATGGGAGGTGTCCCTGCCATGGCAGAGGGAACAAGACAGTTGTTCTTCCTTTTAAGATCCTTTCCAGCTCTAACCATTCAATTACTCTGGCAATCTGCTCACAGTACTTGAGGTTTCTTCTGGCTTCATGAGGAAGCTACAGGAAACAGAGAGATCCTCCTGATTTGCACATAGGCTGTCCCAGAGCTGCTTCTGGAGCAGTGCAAATGCCATTGAGCTGAGGCTCTCGGAACTTTGTGCCCCCTCATTGGAGGCAGCTGCAGGCATTTCTGCAAGGTAGAAAAATGGATTGATGGATCAATTAATTGATCCATGAGTGATTGACAGCCTGGGAGTACAGCAGAGACAAAAACCTTCAGTCACCAGCCTAAACAGTAATTGTGGAAAAATTAAGGTTCATTTGTGAGCATTTTCCTTTCAGTGCTCCTGTCTCAGGACAGCAGAGGCGTCACACAAACAAACACGCACACACAGATCCAGTGTGACTGTCAAAAAGCCAGATTAGGAACAGGGAAAATGGGCACACAGTGTTCAGTCATAAAACCACTGGAAAAGATGCTCAACAATGAAGTGGAATTAAATGAAATTCTAGCCACTCAGAATGCATTATCCCTGCAGCATGTCCATGAAATCGCTCGCTGAATTGCAGAGTAATTTGCTCTTAGCCTGTGAAGCCTTTCTGGGCTCTTTTCTCCCTTTTATTCTCCCCTTCCCCAATTCTTTTTTTTTTTTTTTTTTTCTTGTTAGCAATCATTTGGGAGCTCGTTCCTCACTCATTTTGCTCCCAAAGGAAATATTCTGCGAGGGAACAATAGTGATGTGTCATGATGACGTTCCGGGTCACTCACTCAGGCAGTAATGTGCTCGCTCCCAATTGCTCTGCCTGTGTGCACTAAGCTGATGCTGGAAGGGCTTTCATGTCCTTTAACTCTTTGCAGGATTCTGCCTCATCCTGCTGCACCCACGAGCCTGCCTTTGTGGAGGAGCAAACTGCTGGGGCTGACCTGGCAGCAGCCCATGTGAAGTGCTTTTCTCAATAATCAGCAGCTCTGATGGGGATGAAGGGACAATAAAGCTCTGGAGAGGCTTGTGCTGGTGCAGAAGTTAAAAATTACTTGACCCAACAGTGATGGACAAATTCATCGCCCTAAAGAGCTCCTGTGCTGTAAATCCCCGTTGTGATGAGCTCCATCATCAGCTGGACAAAGTGTACAGCTGATTGTGTTTGATGAGTGCTGGTGAGGGGCTGGAAAGGATTTCATCAGGGATGCTCTCCCTGTGCCTGGCAATGCCCAAGCCAGGCTGGACACTGGGGCTGGAGCAGCCTGGGACAGTGGGAGGTGTCCCTGCCATGGCAGGGGTGGCACTGTATGGGTTTAAGGTCACTTTAACCCAAACTATTCCAGGATTCAGTGATTCCATGTGGATGCTTGTAGGAGCGTCGCGAGGTAGGACAGTCAGGACGGACGGAGACGAGAAATCTCTGCAGCCAGGTGTGGAACTGGGGGTTTATTGCAAAGGGCCTGGGTGCAGGGGCCTTTTGGAATTTGGGGTCTATTGCAAAGGGCCTGGGTGCAGGGCCCTGCTGGGAGCTGCCGGCCACAGCTCAGAGCAGTAGAAAGGAGAGGGGTAGAGAGGATGAGAGGGTAAGAGAGTAAAACGGTAAGAGAGTAAGAGGGGCAAGATCTAAGAGAGTGAAGTTCCCATTCCAATACAATAAATCGTCTTTTCTGTTGAATATTCTTACTCTCACTAACCAATCTAGTACAAGATACAAATCCTGTAGCATTTACATACAGCCTGTAAGAATCACTACATTACCACACTGTATTACATTTTAAACCCTAAAAACTCCTCTTTGGGCCCCTTCCGCCAATCTGTAGGGTCTGCTCTGACCCTTGGGCCTGTCTGCAAGCAGAGGGTGTTGTTCCATCAAAAGGGGATTACCTTCAGCTGGCCACACCATTGTTTTCCAGTTGTTCAGTAACTGAGGTATCTCAAAGCTTGCTTTCATTTCAATCTCGCCATATTCTCAAAATCTTTTGCCAGACAATCATATTGATAAGGCTTTCCTGTTCCATCTTCCCCAACAGATGCTGATGTAGCTCCCAGGGAGGGTGGGGTCCCTGCTCTGCAGTTTGGGATCTGGCTGTGGAGTTCAGGACAAGCCCAGCAGCATCCCCTGCTCTGGGCCTGCTTTCCTGAGAACATTTAGCTCAGGCAGCTGTGCTGTCTCTGCTCCTCCCTCTGTCTGGCTGCACATCCTTCTCTTGGACAGCAGCTTTTGATAATTTGATAATTTCAACCAAAGGGAGCATCTTCAATATATTAAACTGTGAATGCATTAAACTCATTTGGACTTATTGAAAACACACAGCTGGGCAGCAGAAAGCCTTTTCATTACTGAAGCCCATGGGTTCATCCTCTGTGTGATCAGGGAAAGGCTGAGGGAGCTGGGACTGCTCAGCTGGAGAGGAGCCCCAGCTGAGAGGGGCCCTCAGCCAAGGATGTCCCTGAATGTCCCTGGATGTCCCCATGTGTCCCTACCTGTCCCTGAGTGTCCCTGGCTGTCCCTGCGTGTGCCTGTGTGTCCCTGGCTTTCCTTGGGTGTCTCTGTGTGTCTGTGGATGTCCCTGGGTGTCCCTGTCTGTCCTTGATTATCCTTGGGTGTCCCTGGGTCTCTCTGGGGGTCCCCATGTGTCCCTGAGTGTTCCTGGGTGTCTGTGGATGTTTCTGGGTGTCCCTATGTGTCCCTGTCTGTCCTTGGGTATCCCTGTCTGTCTCTGGGTTTCCCAGGGTGTCAATGGATGTCCCTGTATGTCCCTGAATATCCCTGGATGTCCCTATGTGTCCCTGTCTGTCCTTGAGTATCCTTGGGTGTCCCAGGGTGCCTCTGAGGGTCCCCATAGGTTCCCATGTGTTCCTGACTGTCCCTGCATGCCCGTGGGTGCCCGTGGATGTCCCCTGTCTGTCCCTATGTGTCCCAATGTGTCACTGTCTGTCCTTGAGTGTCCTTGGGTGTCCCAGGGTGCCTCTGGGAGTCCCCATATGTCCCCATATGTCCCTGGGTGCCCCTTGGTGCCTCAGGCAGGGCCTGAGCCCAGGAGCTGCCTCTGCCCAGCTGCTGCCCTGGGCAGTGCCAGCCCTGAGCAGACCCCAGGGAGGCTCTGGGGTCCCCTCCCTGGGGACATTGCAGAGCCACACGGACACCCTGCTGTGCCCTGGGGACATGGCAGGGCCACACGGACACCCTGCTGTGCCCTGGGTTCTGGGCTGACCCTGGGGGAGCAGGGAGGTGGCACCAGGCGACAGCTGTGTCCCTCCAGCCTGGGCCAGCCTGGGCTCTGTGACTGATCTCCAAATCCCCATTAGGCAGCAGAGGATGCCCGAGCCCCCCGAGCTGCCCCGTTCCAGCCAGAATCACTGATTGACACAATGAACAGCCCTGAGACACAGACCCATCCTGCTCACACCTCCTGGTGCCTCTCCTGCCCCTGCAGAAGGGCTTGAGGAGCTGCTGGAGCTGAGCACAGGAGCTGCTGCCTGTGGGTGATGACACACAGGAGCCTCCAGCCCTGTCTGCTCTGCTTTGGGGCTTTCTTATTGAAAAAGAGGAGACAATCTGTTCATTTCAGTTCATTTCACAGATGCTCAACAGCTCTTCAGAAACAATACAGGTGTGCTCAGAAATAAATCTGCTTTGTTTACTGTGTAATTAAGTCAGAAAAAAAAGAAGGCAGCATTGGAAAGTTTTTCTGTCTAATTTTTTTTCTTTTGGAAACAGCTTTTCAATCCCATCAAAGGAAATCCAAGACGTTCAGCAATGCTGACAACAAAACCAGAGTTTGATCAAAAATAAGACAAACCAGTAGAGCCTCTAAGTTTGGAGGGGAAGACTTGAAAGTAATTTTTTAAATTATTCTATCTGTATGGCTAAATTTGCAGTGCTCCTGGAGCCTTCAGTCCTGCAAGGACTCACGGACGTGTTTAACTCTCAGCACCACGAGCACCTGCACGTCACGGGCTCCAATCTGCTCTCTCATGCTGGGAACTCAATAACTGGATCTGGACACCAAAAATTAAGTTAAAAAATAAATAGTCTGGATGCTATTCATCTGCCATACCACAAGGCTTCCACCGGCCCCATGTCCTTGTGTCTCTTTTCAATGACATCTCTGCTCCTGCATCTCTGCACACATCTGTGGTGTCAGTCCCACTGAATGTGCTGTATCTGCTCAGAAAAACCTCCCCAGAGCCCAGGAGCTGATCCAGCAGCTGCCAGGAACAGTGAGTGCACCCACAGACCATCCCCTGGCACCACAGCAGGGCTGCCCTGATCCCCCCAGGGCTGCCATGGGAGCATCACTGGCTCAGTGGGAGCCTGATCCCCACAGCAGGTCTGCCCTGGTCTCACCAGAGCTGCCTTGATCCCCCCAGATCTGCCCTGGGAGCATCACTGGCTCAGTGACAGCACCTGTGTGACCCTGCTGGGGTCCTTGCCAAGATCCCAGCCCAATCTCCCCTTTCCCAGTGGGAGCCGTTCTCTGGCTCCTGTCCCTCCATCCCTTGTCCCCAGTCCCTCTCCAGCTCTCCTGGAGCCCCTCCAGGCCCTGCCAGGGGCTCTGAGCTCTGCCTGGAGCCTTCCCTTCTCCAGGGGAACATTCCCAGCCCTCCAGCCTGGCTCCAGAGCAGAGGGGCTCCAGCCCTGCAGCAGCTCCGGGGCCTCCTCTGGGCTCTCTGCAGCAGCTCCACATCCTCCTGCTGTTGGCCCCAGGGCTGGGGCAGCTCTGCAGGTGGGCTCTCACCTGAGGGAGGGAACAGGGACACAATTCCCACCTTGCCTTTGCCATCAGCCAGGGGTGAGCAGGGGGTCTGGGCAGGTCCTGCTCTCCCCCACCTCCTCTCTGAGCCAGTGCAATGATGAGCTGAACACCAAAGGCTGCTGAGATCTGAGTTGTTCTGTCCCTGGAAGTGTGAACAAGTGGCCTGGGCATTCCTGTCCCCCCCAGACAGATGTGCTGCCTCCTCCTGAGCCCAGAGCTGGGCTGTGAGCCAGGCAGAGCCTCCTCTGCCTCTGCCCAGCTGCCCCAGGCTGTGCTGCACCCAGCTCAGCCCCTGCTGCCCTCCCTCTGCACAGCCCTGCTCCTCTCCCTTGCAGATTTAAGGAAGAAAAAATAGCAGTAGGTCATTATGACGTTTTAGTGCGTGCTTTACAGGGCACCATGACTCACTGATTCGGGGAAGAACTTTGCAGCTTGCTACGAAATTGCCTGTTTCAATCAATCCTGCGGGTGGCTTCTCTGGGAATTTTATGAGGTGTAACATATATGTGTGTGTGAGTGCATATATTTATATTTTTATATAGATATGTATGTATGTATAGGGGGAACAGTATTTATTTTTGTTTCTGGGAGAAGCAGTTAAATGCAGGAATGGAAATTCAGGAATGAAAAGCAGGAAGGTTCAAGGTGCTAAAGCAGCAGAGCACTCTGCCAGGGCAGGAGGGAAGAGCTGCCAGGAGCAGCCCTGCAGGGACTCCCCAGGCAGGGTCCTTGTCCCTGTTTGTGTCTCTGTGAGCTGGGGGCAGTCCCCATCTCCTCTGCCTCCCAACTCTCAGGCCAATGATTCCTGAACCTCGCCAGCCTTCATGTCATGGATGACTGGGCCATAAATCAACCTGCTGCTGCTGCTGCACAGGAGCACATTTCCTCTGCATTGTTTTCCTTTTGGCTTCTGCCCAGGGGGGTCTGAGGTCCCTGGGGATGCAGAGAACTTGGGCAGGGCTGGTGCAGGGAGCTGGGCCAGCCCTGGGCACATGGAGGCACACAGTGGGAAAACCAAAACCCCACAGTCCCACCTCCACCTTCTCCTGAAGAAAAAACATCAGCCCTGGAGGCAGCATTCTGAAACAAATCTCCAGAAATACAAGGTATTAGACAAAACCAGGGCTCGTGGGTGCTGCTCTCTGTATCTTGTAGTCAGAAGGGCCATTTAAATCATCTGGGACTTGCTGAGGACTAATAAACACAGAGATCCATTAGGGGTCATAGAATAATAGAAATACAGAGTATGCTGAACTGGGAGGGACCCAAAGAAATCATCCCAGCCCCTGTCCCTGCTCAGACACCCCAAAATCCCACCCTGTGCATCCCTGGAGCACTGTCCAAAGGCTTCTGGAGCTCTGGCAGCCTCAGGGCTGTGCCCATTCCCTGGGGAGCCTGGACAGTGTCAGCAGCCTCTGGGGATGAACCTTTCCAGATCTCCAGCCTGACCTGCCCTGGAACAGTTTCAGTGTCCCCTGTCCCAGAGGTGGGAACTGTCCCAACTGATCTCTGCCCTCAGTCTCCTCTGCCCTCAGCCTTCCCTCACAGAGACTCCCTCTGGACCTTCCATCCTGATTCTTCTCCATCCTCTCATCCTCCTCCATCCTGATCCTCCTCCCATCCTGATCCTCCTCCATCCTCTCATCTTCCTCCAGACTCTGGATGAATCCCCAGAGCTGCTGGGTCTCTCCTGGCGCCCCAGTGCCGGGGCCATGGCTGGCAGTCCCAAACTGTGCCAGCTGCCCCAGGTAACAGTGCTGCACAGGTGTGGAGAACACTGAGACTGCATTTCCTGACACATGGGCTGTGGGACACTGGGCCTGCTGAACAGGAAATGCTAAACCATCAGGGCTGCCCTGTGCAGCAGAATCAGAGAATGCTGCAATGGATTGGATTGGATTGGATTGGATTGGATTGGATTGGATTGGATTGGATTGGATTGGATTGGATTGGATTGGATTGGATTGGATTGGATTGGATTGGATTGGATTGGATTGGATTGGATTGGATTGGATTGGGCTGGGTTGGGTTGGGTTGCATTGGATTGCACTGGATTGGATTGTATTGCCTTGCATTGGAGGGACCCTTAAAAGCCATCTGTCCAACCCCCTGCCATGGCCACGGGCACCTTCCACCAGCCCAGGGGGCTCAGAGCCCAGCCTGACCTTGGATGTTGGCAGGGATGGGGCAGCCACAGCTTCTCTAGGCACCCTGTGCCAGTGGTTTTGCATCCCTGTAATAAAAATCTCCTTCCTCTGACCTACTCTAACTGCAGCCTCTTCCCTTTTATGCCTCTCCTGGCTGTGGGCTGCAGAAGGTGTCCCACTGCTGCAGAAGGTGTCCCACTGCTGCAGAAGGTGTCCCATTGCTGCAGAAGGTGTCCCATGGCTGCAGAAGGTGTCCCACGGCTGCAGAAGGAAGGGCTCACAGGGCTCACAGAGCCGAGCTCTGCAGGGCAGGGCAGCTCTGGGGACACATCCCTGGGAGCTGAGGCTGGCAGGGGGCTGTGCACAGCCAGCTGGGGCTCTGCCACCCCTCAGGGCTGGCTGGGGACACTGGGCTGGGGACAGCAGGGAGCCCCAGAGCAGCCTGGCCTTGCTGGGGTCCTTCCTTTCTGCGGGAACACTGATCCTTGTTTCCTTATCTGTCACACACAGCTCACACTGCATTTCCCCTTATATTTTCTGTTTGAAAGTGCCAGGAGAAGCAGGGATTTCATTACTCCCTTCCCACAGAGGCCAACGACTCAGCACAGGTAGAAATGGCATCTTAATTTCTCTTTTACTGAGCAGGTTGATACCTGCTAGAGCCAAGGGATGGCATTTCACCAAGAACAGGCTGCAAAACTCCACTGAAATGATAAGCACAATGAGTGGACAATCACAATTCTTTCCCTGATGATATTTGAAAATGAGAAATTATGACATCCTATTTCAGTGGAACTGGGGGCTGGGACTGACTTAAAAATAGAAAGAAAAAAAAAGTCCCCCTTTCCAGGAAGAGCACTTAACTCCATGCAAGCAAAGTGGATAAAAGCAGCTCGGTAACAACCCCAATTGCACCGAGATTGTCTCCTGCATTCCTGCACATCTTTGCCTTTTTGACATTTAACTTTAATTTATAGCAATTTAGCTGCTCTTAGAGCCTGCACTGTGCGTTTGGGAAAGCAAAGTGATCTGTTCAATGTTTGTCTGAAATTCAAATCAGGCACAAAGCACCTTTGTCTTTCCCTCAGAAAAAAGAGCCTCCCTGCCCCCCCCCCCATCTGAACATGCTGATTTTGGCATAAAGAGGCAAATTATTCTTCTATTATAAATTCATTAATTGCTAAGAGGATAAGTACAAATTAGCTTGGTCAAGAATTATGAAATTAGATGCCCATAGTGAAATTCATAAACCGAATCCCAGAATGGTTTGGGGCAGGAGGGACCTCAGAGATCCTCCAGTGCCACCCTATCCATGGGCAGGGACACCTCCCACTGTCCCAGGGTGTCCCAGTGTCCAACCTGGCCTTGGGCACTCCCAGGGATCCAGGGGCAGCCCCAGCTGCTCTGGGCACCTGTGCCAGGGCCTGCCCACCCTCACAGGGAACAATTCCTGCTCAATGTCCAATGGAAATCTCCCCTCCTTCAGTTGGACTCCATTCCCCCTTTCCTGGCACTCCAGCTCCTGATGAACATCTTGTGTGTCTTCTGCTGCTCCACATGCCTGGGAGAGCAGGGAGATCTACTGCCACACTGCTGGAATAACAGGAGGATGCTGTGCTGGGATAACAGCAGGATGCTGTGCCATACTCCTGGGATGACAGGAGGATCCTGTGCCACAACCCTGGGTAACAGGAGGATGCTGTGCTGGGATTACAGGAGCATCCTGCACCTTTTACTGGGATTACAGAAGGATCCTGTGCTGGGATAACAGGAGGATCCTGTGTTACAACCCTGGGATAACAGCAAGATCCTGTGCTGGGATAACAGCAGGATGCTGTGCCACAGCTCTGGGATTACAGGAGGATCCTGTGCCATACTCCTGGGATTACAAGAGGATGCTGTGCTGGGATAACAGGAGGATGCTGTGCCACAACTCTGGGATAACAGCAGGATGCTGTGCCACAGCTCTGAGATTACAGGAGGTTCCTGTGCCACACTCCTGGGATTATAGGAGGATGCTGTGCCCTGTGCCTGGCAGCACTGCACGCCCTCAAGAACCTAAGGAGTTCCTCAGGGCTGCTGTGGGAGGAAGCTGGAATTGGAAAGAGCCTCCTCTGTTGCCCTGTTTTTCTAAGTTTTTCTAAGAGGTGGCACTGTGATCCTCCAATCCCCTGTCACTTTTGGAAATCTATAAATGTTGGAATCAGAAATTAAATTGCCCTCTTTTTTACCTTGGAGATTCCAGTGTTCGCACCATTTTATTTCGTGTCCTAGAGCAACACTCTTGTCCAAGGAGCCTGGGGGAGAGGGCTCTGCTCTGAGCCCCACCCAGAACGACCCCCCAGTCCAACACCCTGCCCTGGTCATCCTGGCACAGCAACAGTGACAGGACACGGTGCTTGCTCCAGAGCATCCTTCTGTTTGTGATGAAAATGGAACATCTGAAAGCTAAATATGTTCTCTCATCTGTGGAGATCAGAAAATTGCTGATTTCTGTTGAGCTGAGAACCAGATCAGATCCCAGAGAGCCCAGGAGCTGCAGCTGGACAGCAGGAACATGAGTGGGGAGAAGGAACAGGACAACAGTGGCAGCAGTGAAGGATTTAGTGTGGCACTGCTCAGAGTCACAGCTCTCTATAGGTGTAGAAATTAAAAATTGTTGGCTACTGAGATTTTTCTGTGCTGTTCATGAACAATAATTCATCACCTGATATTCACTTTAGCAACACTAAAGTAGTGATAAATGTCTGGGAAATAATTAAATCCAACTTTTTTTTTTGTCTCTTTCTGCTCCTCAGTTCCCTGCCAGTGACCTGTGATTTTCCCAGGGTTGCTGATTATTCATAATTATTCAATGATGACCTTGTGAATGTTCTTGGCCTTTCTGTTACTTTCAGGAGTCTGAGAGCAGGGACAGAGCTGAGGATTGGGGATTGTGGCCTCCAGGAGAGGCAAGTGGGACAGTGCACTGCAGCTGACTCCAGTGCCATCCCTGGTGCCTCTGGGCTGCCAGCTCCTTCCTTCCCATGCACTGCTTGGGCAGCGCAGAGGAGTTTCTGGTGCCTGCAGGAACTCCTGTGCTCACCTCACTGCAGGACAGGGGGAGAGATCCTCAGCCAGCAGTGCAGAGAGGGGACACCATAAAAGTCATGCTTTGAGTCAGAAGAGAAACTTAAAATTGGGGTTCTGGGGCAATTCCAAAATTGGAGTTCCCAGGATCTGTGCACAGCTCAGTGTGAGCTGTTCCTCCTGGTGTGGGAGCAGTGCCTGGGATCCCACAGCCATCCTCATGCAGAGCCCCTTTGAGCCTCCCAAATCCAAGCAGAGCCCAGCCCTGGGCAAACCTGCTGCTGGCTGGGGCAGCCACTGTGCAGCTCTGCATCTACAGCCAGGAGCATCCCCAGAAATGCACACTCAGAAACAGTTGCTGACACTTCTGAACAGGTTTGCTTCAGCAGCTGCTGATGGAAAGGCCCTTCTCAGCTTTCTCAGCTCTTACTGCAACACCTTTGGTGGTGCAAAAATCCATTCTCAGGAGATCAACCCTCACCCCTCCCAGGGAACTCTCCTCTCTTGAGGCAATGTGAGCACAGGGTGAGAATTTGCCACATATCCCCTGCTTTTACAGCACAGCCTCATGGTTTTTGTTGTCTTAGATGCTACAACAGCTCTATTATCATTATGGTGCAATATTGTCATATAGCAAGAGTTCTTGTTGCCTTATATGTTACAACAGTTCTATTACCATTATGGTGCAAGGACTCCAGATCCTCAGAGTTTCATACCTCATCAATAGTTCTCATAGGCAGCTCCTCTGAGCACTGCCTGTTCCCCAGTTCTTACAACAACCCTCTAATTTCTCCCATTCCACTGACTTCAGTTCCCACCAATCCACTCTTTTATGCCACTTGTTCTTATTGGCTACAGGTGTGGCCTGTTAACATCAGGCCTGTTCCTAATCTTTGGTAATTGGTTCAGCTGCAACTCTTTGGGGGGTAAGATTACATTCTACATTACCTTCATTTATCCATGCTGTGTCCTCCTACAGTTTTTGTGATGGGCAAGTCCTCACAGAGTCATGGAATGGTTTGGGTTGGAAGGGACCTTAAATGCCTTCCAGTGCCACCCCTGCCATGGCAGGGACGCCTCCCACTGTCCCAGGGTGCTCCAGCCCCAGTGTCCAGCCTGGCCTTGGGCACTGCCAGGGATCCAGGGGCAGCCACAGCTGCTCTGGGCACCCTGTGCCAGGGCCTGCCCACCCTCCCAGTCCTGGCTTTCCAAAGGCCCAAATAAACTGGAGATGGTGGCACTTGGCATTTGTCAGGCCATTTGTCACTTCCCCCCATGTGTGCCACTGCTCTGCTTGCTCATTGCCATGGCAGCTCCTCGCTGCCTCAAAGGCCATAATGTGGATATTAAGGACAGCAGAGTCTCCTCTTCTGCATAATATTCTTCTTCCCCAGTAATTCCTGCTGGGAGAATTATTCTTCCATAGCACAGACATGACAGCACCGAGCCCATAAAGTGGGAGCTGAGCTGCAGCATATCTCAGATAACTCCTATCTCCCTGCAAACCTGCAGTGATAAGGTATTTACCAGTGGTTTTGCAGAGCCCTTGCAGCCTTACCTCTCCGTGCACTGAGCCATCACTTTCCCCTTCCATTAGGGAGATTTTTAACAGCAGCGACTGAGCTGTGGGGTCAGTGTGTGAGGATGGATCCCGGACTGAGGAGCAGCCCTGACACAGCACAAGTGAGCACAAATGCGCACAAATGAACACAAATGAGCACAAGTGAACACAAGTGAGCACATGGGGTCAGTGTGTAAGGATGGAGCCCAGGCTGAAGTGCAGCCCTAACAGCACAAGTGAGCACAAACAAGCACAAGGGAGCATGTGGGGCCAGTGTGTGAGGATGGAGCCCAGGCTGAGGAGCAGCCCTGACACAGCACAAATGAGCACATGGGGTCAATGTGAGGATAAAGCCCAGGCTGAGGAGCAGCCCTAGCACACCACAAGTGAGTCTGTGCTGACTCAGGCACTCCTCCATGCTCATCATCCCTGTTTGAGCACATGTGTGTGCAGAGGAAAGCAGGTGCTAGCCTCACTTTGATAGAACCAGCTGGTTCCAAACAACCTTCATCTTCTTCTGCCCCTTTGCCTCATGGCACACACTGGCAGCCCTCCTCTTTATTTCTGGAATGGATTCTTTTAATAAAATGTCCATTTTTGTAACATGTCCCGGTCTGGCATCACTGCAGAGCATTAACTGATCTCTGTCCTTTAATGTCACTGTTCCTGTGCTGCCCAGAGCAGCTGTGGCTGCCCCTGGATCCCTGGCAGTGCCCAAGGCCAGGCTGGACACTGGGCCTGGAGCACCCTGGGGCAGTGGGAGATGTCCTTGCCATAGCAGGGCTGGCACTGGGTGGGATTTAAGGTTCCTCCCAACCCATTCCATGATTCCCTGATTCTGTGAAACCCATTCCTGCTCAGCTGGGTTTCCTTTCCCCTGTTGCCACAGAAAGTGCTCAGAACAGTGCTGGGCAGGCTGAGGGGAGGCAGGGCAGGGAGGGCAGGTGTGACCCAGCCCCTCACAGCCCCTGCCCCACTCCCCACCAGGGACCAGGAGGATCAGGAGGGTGAAAGCTGGAGAAGTGGTGGGCTGAGATAAAGGCAGTTTAACAGGGAAAGCAAAGAGCACACACACAGAGGCAAAGAAAACCAAGGAATTCAATTCCCCCTTCCCAATGGCAGCTGATCAGCACCTCCAGGAGTTTAGGGCCCTTCCCATGGGGACCTGGGGGACAAACCCCATCACTCCTAATGCTCCCCCTCCTACTCCTTCCTCCACTCTAATTGCTGGCAATGATGTCCCAAGGTCTGGAACATACCCTGGGTCAGTCAGGGTCCCCTGTCTGGCCCTCTCCCCTCCCTGGGGTGGCTCCCAGGGCAGGAAAGGCCTCGGCTCTGGGGCAGCTCAGCAAGAACACAAACCCCAGTGTGCAAAACCCAAACACAGCCCCACAGCAGCCCTGGGGAGAAACCACCTCCACCCCAGCAGAGCAGCTCCATCCACACAGGGCTCCATCCCACTGAGCAGCTCTGAACCCCACCCTTTGCCTTCCTTCCCACCCCAAATGCCTTTCCCTGGTGCAGCCAAGGGTCCCTCACTGCTCACAGCAGCAGGCTCAGGCACCAGAGACACGCAGGGACATCCTCGGGCCGTGTGGAGAGGTGGGGACACCAAATGCTCTGTGCCTTTGGCCTGGGTTACCACAACCAAGTCTTACAGAAGAGTCAAAAATGTTTTAACTCTGCAAGGTCCAAGAGCCTGGCCACCCACACGCCCCAACAAGGTAAGAAATAGTAAAATCCATTTATTTTTAAAGCCTCCCTTAGATTGTTCGATTGTCCCAGTGTGGATATGAGTTACTGGTGCCTGAGGAAAACTACATGACACCTCATCTAACAAATTAAATGTTTCCATGCAATTAAAATGAAGCACTCAGCCTTAGTGTAATAAACTGGAGGCTATTAGTATTCCTAGTGCTGCTGCCTTCATTGTGCTTTACAGTGCCATAAATACAGGCTCAGCATGATGGCTCAGCAGGCACTGGGCATGGAGAAAAATATCTTGTAATATTTGTTATTAAAACATTAAAAAGTCCTTTACTTGAGCACACACATTTTTAAAACATCTCTGACTTGGAGCCTCTGCTTTTAATCTCTCTGTGTGCCCTGTGCATCCATCCTGGATCCCTGCTGGATGGAGTGCAGGGAGAGCTGAGGCACTGCTGCTCCCTCTCTGATGGGGGAAAACTGCTCAGGAGAGGCAGCTGGATGAGGGGAGCAGGGCAAGGTGGGAATGGGGAATGGAGGGGGATAGGGAAAGGTGGGAATGGAGAATGGAGGGAGACAGGGAAAGGTGGGAATGGAGAATGGAGGGGGACAGGGAAAGGTGGGAATGGAGAATGGAGAGGATAGAGCAAGGTGGGAATGGAGAATGGAGGAGGACAGGGAAAGGTGGAGAATGGGGAATGGAGGGAAGAAGGGAAAGGTGGGAATGGAGGGAACAGAGCAAGGTGGGGAATGGAGAATGGAGGGGACAGAGCAAGGTGGGAATGGAGGGGGGAGCAGCAGGACTTCCCTCAGGGCTAGAAAAGGAGCAGGAGTGTCCCAGGGACTCCAGCAGGGGTTACCCAAAGGAGCTGGATCCCCATTTCTCCCTTCCCCAGCACCCTGGCACACTCCTTTGAGGATATGCCCTGCTCTGAAGGCAGGACCCATTCATGCTGTCAGACATTCCTGTGAGGCTGTGCCCTGCTCTGCAGCCCAGGGCTCATCCCTCCTGTCCCTGCCCTCCCTCACACCCCTCCTGTCCCCAGGGCCGCTCTGTGCCCCTGCAAGGCTCGGGGATGCTGAACCCCATTTTCATTTCGCACCCCAGTTTCCCGCCATTGCAGCCTGGCCAAGCAACACCAATTTGAATTTATCCTGAGAGCAGGGCTGTAAGGGTTTTAATAAAATCCAAAAAGAAACTCTTTATCCACTAATAGTTTCAGCTAAAAATAGGCAACAAATTTCTCTGCTGAGATTTACTCTTTATGTACTTGGGCATATGCTTGTGGGTTTGAGCTGCTCTCCCTTTCTTTATCCACTGTTTGGGAATTTATTTTGCTCAATACTTGTTCCATTAGTTGCAGTTACAATTGGCAGAGTCACTCTTCTTTTTCAATGACTGCTTTTTTTCTCTTTTTTTGGCATTTGCTTTTTTATTCTTGCTTTAGAATTCCTTTCCTTCTCTTTACTTCCAGCAGTCGGAAAGGGGTGCCACACATGCAGTCACCCTGAATTCCTGATCTTGGCTGGACTGCACATCCCTGGGTACAGGATGTCATAATTCTTCCCACAGCTGATGGAAAAGCAGGAGCATCTTCTAAAGCAGCTGAGCTGGCCAAAGCAGAGGCAGAGAGCAGTGAGTTCCTTCCCTCAGCAGCAGATCCTTCCCAGCACTTTCCCTTTCTCTTTAGAAAGGGACCATCACTTACTCCAGGCTACTCCATAAATTCTGCAATTTCCAGTTTACAAATTCATTAGTGGATTTTCAGCCTCCCCTGCAGCCCAGCACTGGGGGGTTGATTTGTGCTGTGTCTGTTCACAGTCTCTGGGAATCCCCTCTTGCCTCTTTATCAATAACCAACCTGCTTTTCCAGGCTGGCTTGCAATTTGTCTTTGCTGTTGTGGATGGGTTTCACACAAGGGGTTTTATGTCTCAGCTATTTTCCCATCACTGTGACCGTGTTCACAGGGATCCAAGGATGAGGGAAGAGACGAGGATCTGACTCCATGCTTCAGAAGGCTTGGTTTATTATTTTATCATATATATTACATTAAACTATACTAAAAGAATAAAAGAAAAGGTTTCATTAGAAGGCTAGGCTAAGAATAGAAAAGAATGATAACAAAGGCAGCTGTCTCAAGACTCTGTGTCCAAGCCAGCTGGGCTGTGATTTGCCATTAATTACAAACATCCAACATGAGCCAATCACAGATGCACCTGTTGAATTCCACAGCAGCAGATAACCATTGTTTACATTTTGTTCCTGAGGCCTCTCAGCTTCTCAGGAGGAAAAATCCTAAGGAATGGATTTTTCATAAAAGATGTCTGTGACACATCACCTCTGCAATCATTCCCCCTCCTGTTGAGGTCCCAGCACCAGAGGAGGAGATGCAATTTGGAATATCCAGTCTGTGCCAGGGGAGGGATGAGCAGGCTCAAGAGTTGCTCCTGCCAGTTTGCACTTTGGAAATATCCTGTGTGTGCCAGGGAGGCATAAGCAGGCTCAAGAACTGCCCCTGCCTGGCTCCTGCATCTCCAGGGACTCTCTGAATCCCAAGGTTATTCCTTAAACAAATCCCAGGAGCTCTGAGTTCTGCTGGGAGCAGCACTGTGCCAGTCACACTGGGGCTTTGGGGGTCACCACGGGACAGTTCTCAGCACAACAGCACCAAAGGTGCTGGAGCTCCCCGAGCGCTCCTGAACCTCACAGCCCATCACAGCGCGGCCATCTGGAGCCAGGGGCTGCAAACAGAGCATAGGGATGGATGGACATTTCCATTCCAGCTCATAAATCTGGGACTGCTCAGGGAAACCCAGAGGCACCGCAGGTCAGAGCACTCATGTGCCGGCAGTAAAAATAATGGCAATGCACAAACCAGGACATTTTCACCCACACCTCTGACGTTCTTCCCCAGGATGTGAAATGACACATTGACAGGAGGAGAAGACAAAACAAAACTATCTTAAATGCTGGAGGGGTGCAGTCCAGTCCTGTGAGTCTGACAAGACACACAAAGCATGTCTTGTGTAATCTAAGGGATTCTCACTTATCTTCGGCACTCCTGAGGTTTCCTTGTGACTCCATGGGACACGGAGTATCCATCTGCACCTCTCCCCTCTCCGCTCAGTGCCTCATCAGGAGAGCCTGGTGTTTATTTATTTTGGTATTTATTTATTTATTGCTTGAATAAAGGTTCCATCCTGAGAAAACGCCCTGCTGGAGTCGCATCCCTCGCACGCATTTCTGCATTTCCAAGTGGAAGAAGAAAGAGACTTGCCAAGCCTCGGAGTGCCATTCCCTCCTGCCCACGGTGTGCGCCCCGGAGGCGCCCAATTAGCGCAAATTAACACCTCCAGCAGCGGGACCGAGAGCGGCCAGCCCCGTCCGTGCCCGGGAGAGGGGAACAGCTATGCCAGGATGGGAGGGAGGGCACCGGGATGGATGGGAGCAGGGATGGCTGGGCACAGGGATTGATGGGCACAGGGATGGGCACAGAGATGGATGGCACAGGGATGGGTGTGGGCACAGGGATGGATGAGCACAGGGGTGGATGGGCACACGGATTGGTGTGCACACAGGGATGGGCACAGGGATGAGTGTGGGCACAGGGATGGGTGTGCACACAGGGATGGATGGGCACAGGGATGGATGTGGGCACCAGGATGGATGGCACAGGGATGGGTGTGCACACAGGGATGGTTGTGCACACAGGGATGGGCACAGGGATGGATGGGCACAGGGATGGATGTGGGCACCAGGATGGATGGGCACAGGGATAGATGGCACAGGGATGGGTGTGGGCACAGGGCAGTGACGGGGACAGATATGGGCACAGGGATGGATGGCACAGGGAGGTCAGAGGGACAGATGTGGGCACAGGCAGGTGACAGAGACAGGGGCCAGGCCCCACCATGGCTCCATCCTGCTCATTACCTGCCAGGGCCCATTAATTGTTAATGACCTTCCTCCCATCTGCCATCAGAGCTGCAGCTCCTGCAGGGCTCCTTAGGCACAGCTGGGCACTGGCATTGCCAATTCTTCCACCCCACCCTCCAGGACCAGAGCTGTCACACCTCTGTGCCTGGCATTGGATCCTCCCCAGTGCTCCCAGCATGGGTCCTACAGCCAGGATCCTACAGCCAGAGATCCCGTCTGCCAGGGGTGACAAATGTCCCTCAGGGGTGCTGGGAGAGTGAAGCAAGAGGCCAAGGAGCTGATCAGAAACCTGCAGATGTGGCACATTCCCCTGTGGGCACGTCCTCCAGCATCCCACAGCAGGAGGAGCTTGCAGAAGCTGGAACTGCATTTCTGGCCTGATAACTCAGCATCCCCTTTTCCTCTCCATGGCTTTCTACCCCTGGATCCATGAGAACACAGGGAAAGGCACAGGGGGAGCTGTGTGGCTGAGCCTGGATAACGTGAGCACATTTCCTCTCTGGGGTGGGATCTGACCTCCAGTCCCTCCAGGGCCTCCTGATGAAGAAAACACCAGCTCTTGCACCTGCTGGCTTCTTTATTTTTGGCTCAAGGGTAAATTAGAATACTCAGAAGGTTCTTTGCTGTCCCTAAGACAGAGTTCAGATGTTTCTCCAAAGCTTTATTTTGTACCAGTTACGTGAGCAGTCACCATTTACTGACAAAAGCTGTATGGGATGTGGAACAGGAAGGTGAAGGGAAAATTGAAGGGCAGATGAGACAAAACACCAGAAAAAGAGAAAGAAAAAGAAGGTAGACAGGGGTAGGGAGGGGATGAAAAGATGGGCAAAGCAGAGATCAGACTTGGGATCCCAAAGCACTGGAGGATGGCAGGGATCAGTTGAGCCAGAGAACCAGAATCATCCAGGCTGGAATGAGAGAGAACCAGAATCATCCAGGCTGGAAAGCCCTGAGATCAATTCCAACCCTAACTCCAGTGCCATGGGGTAAGCCTTGTCTCCAGCACCTCATCCTGGTGTTGTTTGGACACTTCCAGGGACAGGGGTTCCCCACCTCTGCTGTGGGCAGAGTATCCCCATGCTGGAGCTCACGGGGCTTTTCCAGCCCTGATGATTCTGTAATTCTGGAGATGCAGGGGCAGGTTCTCCTGGGATGAGTCCATGAGACATGGCTGGTGGGGATTTAATTCCTAAACCTGGAATAAGAGCTGTCCAGGCCAGCAGCTCCTCTGAGTGAGAGCTGTTCTGAAGCAGCAGCCTGTGAGTAAGCCTTTAACTGTCCCAAATCCTGCTGAACTTACCCCAAAGCTGCTGCTTGTTCCTGCTCTGAGGCTGGGTCTGCAGTGCCAGTGCCTGCTCTGAGAATGACCCAGGGAAGCTGGGGCAGCTCTAATAAAGCTCAGTCACTTTATTTAATAAAGGTTGATGCTTTATTAAAATAGATTGCAGCTGCCACAGTGGCTCTGGAGGCAGCACCGTTCTCACCTGGGCACAGGTCTGTCGGGATCTCTAGCTTATCAGAGTGACCCCGAGATAGGTTAGAAAGTCTCTTTTCCCAGCCCAGTGCTTGAAGGAGTCAGGGCTCCTCATTTCTTGTTCTCAAGATTATTTATTGTTCCTTATCTATAAAAAATTTTCTCCTGCCCTGCTGAGGTCCGTTCAGCAAGACAATCCAAGGCACTCTGCCTGCCCTTAGGGTGGTGTTATCCTTTTATACTAAAAACTACATGTACAATGTTTACAATTACTTCCCAATACCTATCTCTTATGTTAGACAGTGAGCTTCTACTCTAAACCAATCCAAAAGTGCCACCATCACAGCAGGAGATGGAGGCCAAGAAGAAGAAGGAGAAAGGCTGGACACACCCAGATTCCTCCATCTTGCCACCTGAACTCTCATATCAAAAACCCCAAAATCTACTTTTCCACCCTGTGGTAACTTCACTGTTATTCTACTTAAACTGTTGTGGCTTGCTGACCTTCATATTAGGTTGATAATTTGCTCCATGGGTCATAATCGAACCCACAGGTGTTCTGGGCTCTGTGCCAGGGTCTCTGAGGCCCCTGGCAGGGTCCTGCCCATGCAGGACAGCCAGAGGGATGTGCTGGGTTCCCACACAGGTGATCCAGGGCTGTCTGTATTTACCAAACCAGCCCAGGATGGCAGACTGCAGTGAGGGCACGGCGTGCTGGTCTCACAGGCAGGGCTGCTTGCCCAAATCCTGTCCTGCAGCCCGGCTGGGACACAGGCAGCTGCTGGGGAGTGCAGAAGCCATGGCAGGAGTGGGGCACCACAGCAGCCAGCCTGATGAGCCTGCTCTGCAGCCCTGCCGTCCTGGGATCCATCCTGCACTCAGGAACTGTCCCTGCATTGTCCTAACCCTGCTCTGTGTTGAGGGACACTGGGCCCAGGTAATTGGGAGGATTTAAAGCCCAATGCTGTTGAAAATGCTCAGGAAGGAATTTTCCCCTGGAAAATTCCCCTGGGTGTCCAGGCTGGACACCCCCAAGTTCCTCCATCTTGTGCCCATAACCCCCATACCAAAAATCCTAAAATCTACATTTTCACCCTATGATCATTTTGTTATTACACCATTCAAACCTGTGTGACTTTCACGTCCTCATACAAAGCTGGTAACTTGCTCCAGGCATCACAATCAAATCCCCAGGTGCTCTGGGCTGTGTGCCAGGGTCTCTGAGCCCCCAGCAGGGTCCTGGCAATTCTGGACACCTGGAGGGATGTGCTGAGTTCCGACACCCTGCCCTGATCCCAGCCTGGTGCAACTCAGGACTAGGATGGGGCTTTGGGAGCCTGAGACCCACCACAATGGGACTGGCAGGAGTTTCACCCTTCAGCTCCCAGTGACTGCACCAGGGCTGGGGAGGAAGACAAGAGAGAAAGTTCATTAAGGGAAAGTTCATTAAGGGTGTGACGGTGTTCACAGGGGTTCTTGGATGAGGGAAGAGACGAAGATCTGACTCCATGTTTCAGAAGGCTGATTTATTATTTTATGATATATATTACATTAAAACTATGCTAAAAGAATAGAAGAAAGAATTTCGTCAGAAGGCGAGCTAAGACTAGAATAGGAAGGAATGAATGCAAAGGTTTGTGGCTCGACTCTCTGTCCAAGCCAGCTGACTGTGATTGGCCATTAATCAGAAAAATCCAACATGGGCCAATCACAGATGCGCCTGTTGCATTCCACAGCAGCAGATAATAATTGTTTACACTTTGTTCTTGAGGCCTCTCAGCTTCTCACAGGAAAAATCCTAAGGAAAGGATTTTCCATAAAAGATGTCTGCTACAAAGCGTAAGTTCATTAAGGGAAAGTTCATTAAGTTCAGTCCGGGGCAACTCAGGACTAGGTTGGTCTCTGGGGCCCATCCCAGCCTGGCACTCACCACAATGGGACTGGCAGGAGTTTCCCCCTTCAGCTCCCAGTGACTGCACCAGGGCTGGGGAGGAGGACAAAAGGAAAAGTTCATTAATGAGGATTCAAAAGCAGGAAGTTCCACCTTCTGAAAAAACTCCCTGGTGTTGGCATTTGGTCTCCTCTTGAATGAAGTGCAGAAAATCAATGCACTGAAGAACATTTGGATTGAAGAAGGTAAAAAATTATCTTGAGGGTGGTGGGATTTAGCTCAGGCAGCACAAGGGAATGTCAGTTGTCCCTTGAGCTTCTGTGCAGGTGAAAAGAGCAGCACATAAAGCAAACCTGGGAACAAACACTTCCAAGAGAGTCTGGCAGACCCAGAGGGGAGTGCCAGTACAAAATGAGAATGCTTCTTTGGATTATTCTCCACTGAAATTCTGTTAAAATCAATTTTCTCATCAATTTTCCTCAGTTCTGAATCACTGTGATTCCCAATGAGATGTGAAAGCTGCTCTTGGCCATTTGGGGTCACTGAATACAGTAGATCTGTGCAGTTGGAAAGCATCACAATTTGAAAATTCACACAGTCAATGTTTTTGTATGGTAATTTCACTAAAGTGGTCCAATATCACAAACAATCCACACAGAATAAATATCAGAATGTTTGCAACACCACATGAGAAAACCTGACCAGTTTTGCAGAGCTCCAAGCCCATTTCCACTTGGATAAACCAGGGCAGACAAGCCTTTGTTCCTTTGACTTCACACTTGGTTTTTTTAAGGAAAATCTCTTTCATAAAGGACTGAAGATGCAAAATTTTCACTGGAAAAAAACAATCTATAATTATATTAATCCACAAAGTAAATCATCAGTGTCACAGACATCTTTTCATGAAAAATCCTTTCCTTAGGATTTTTCCTCCTGAGAAGCCGAGAGGCCTCGGGAACAAAATGTAAACATTGATTATCTGCTGCTGTGGAATGCAACAGGTGCATCTGTGATTGGTCTCATGTGCTTGTTTCTAATTAATGGCCAATCACAGTCAGCTGGCTCGGACTCTCTGTCCAAGACACAAGCTTTTGTTACAATTCCTTCCTATTCCATTCTTAGCTAGCCTTTTGATGAAATCCTTTCTTCTATTCTTCTAGTATAGTTTTAATGTAATATATATCATAAAATAATAAATCAGTCTTCTGATACATGGAGTCAGATCCTCGTCTCTTCCCTCATCCTCAGACCCCTGTGAACACCATCACACACCAGCTTTGGGGAGCCCTTTCCCATTTCTTTGCATGCTTCCAGCTGCAGTGATTTTCCTGGTGAGAAAGGAAACCGGTGAGAAAGGAAACCAACCCAAACCAGCTTCTCCCCCCAGACAAAATGTTCTGCAGAACAAAATGTTCTCATCCTCAGCTCCCCCAGCCCAGAGCCAAGGGGTCCTCATTCTTGCTTGCCCAGATCTCCAGCTGAGGACCTGAAGCCGAGAAAAGCTCTCCAGGCTCTGCTCACAGCTGTGATTGGGGCAGGAGCAATCCTGGGGAGGTTTTTGTGCTCCCAGCCCAGAGGTTCATTGCAAGAAAGGCCTCAGGACTCTCCCAGCCCAAGCTCCTGCCCAAAGCTGCTCAGATTCAGGATCAGAGCAGGTCCTAGAAGCCCCCAGGGATGGAGATGTTGGTGTCTCAGCCTTCTCCAGCCCTTGAAGGTCATTTTTTGCTGCCAGCTTCACACAGAGGTTGGTGTTATTCCAAGGGAACTGTCCTGGGAATAGTGATCCCTGATGTCCCACGTGTGGAAGGTGCATAAATGACCAGCCTGGGGCTGGGACTCAAGGCCCACACAGAACAATGCTGCATTTCTGCCCTGTGTGTTGGGCTGTACAAGTCTCTGCTGCTGCAGAACAAATGTTGGCTTCACCCAAGTCCACAGTGGGAAAAGCCATCCAGGACCTTGGATCACAGGCATTTGAGAGGATGGAACCCTGGAACCCTTCCAGGCCAGGCTGGACAGGCCCTGGAGCACCCTGGGGCACTGGGAAGTATCCCTGCCATGGCAGGGGGGGCACTGAGGGGGCTTTAATGTCCCTCCAACCCAAACCATTCCACAATTCCAAAATCTGCGTCTCAACTTCTTCATTTGCAAACTGGGACTTGTGTGGCCCCAAAGGAGCCAGGGACATGTTTGGCTTCTCTAACACCTTTATCCTCAGGGCTGTAACCAGTGTTTCATAGCAATTGTGGAACTGGTGAAACTCCCACTAAGAAAAGCCTTTCCAGCAGCAAATGCAGCATCCCTCCCTCCCTGTCCTCGCTGTGGAAAGGGACCTCAGGGAGTGAGCAGCTCCTTCTGCCACCTGATGGTGAGTGCAGAGAAGGAATGAGAGCACTGCATGGGACGGTGTGGGTTGGAAGGGACCCTCCTGTCCCACCCTGCCATGTCAGGGACACCTGGGTGCCCCAGGGTGCTCCAGGCCTGTCCAGCCTGAGCCACCTCTGCTCTGTGCTCACCAGAGTACTGAACACGACACCTCACACAGGGGATGGGTTTCTGCTCTCCAGCACATGGAAAGGGCAGAATCACGGGCACAGGGAGAGTTTCCTTTGCAGGTGTCCATCCTCAGCCTCCTGCAGGGACACCTGCAGCAGCCACTGCAGCAGGAGCCCAACCCAGAGCCCATCCCAGAGCCCATCCAGAGCCCTCCCTGGGCTGCAGGAGCTGCAGCACTCAGGGGGAGCAGATCTGAGGTTGTGTTTGCACATGTGGGACAGAGGTGTAGTGCTGTCTGGAATTCGGGGTGGAATGTACTGGAAACTGTCATTTCTGTTCTCACAAGTGGCTGCCCCATCCCTGGAAGTGCCCAAGGCCAGGCTGCTCCAGTGGAAGTTGTCCCTGCCCATGACAGGGGGCTGAGCTGGATGGCCTTAAAAAACCCCTCACACCCAAACATTCTGTGTTTCTGGACCCTTTGAAGGTCCTGGAAGTTGTTCAGGGTTGTCCTTCTTTCACATGAGGACACCTGTATTGTCCTTGTATTGCAGGGCTGCTCCCATCTGACCGTGAACTAAACTAACTCAAATAGGGGAGACCTGGTTGTATTTTGGATTTCAGGGAACAGAGGGCTTTGGAACGGACTCAGAAGAGCATCACTGCTGTGACCTTCCTCTGGCCCTTGGGAACACTGTTCCTTCCCACAAGAGCTGCCCCACAACCCCACCAAGCTCCTCTCCTCTCCTCTCCTCTCCTCTCCTCTCCTCTCCTCTCCTCTCCTCTCCTCTCCTCTCCTCTCCTCTCCTCTCCTCTCCTCTCCTCTCCTCTCCTCTCCTCTCCTCTCCTCTCCTCTCCTCTCCTCTCCTCTCCTCTCCTCTCCTCTCCTCTCCTCTCCTCTCCTCTCCTCTCCCAGGCCCAGAGCAAACCTCTCCAGCCCTCCCACCACGCTGGTGCCCTCCCAGCCCTGCTGTGACCCTGCTTTTTGGGTCCCCACATCCCTGCAGTCCCAGGACCCCAGGCAGGCAGGCAGGCAGGGAGGTCCCTGTCCCTGTCCTGGAGGGTGCCCAGGGCTGTGGGAGTGCCCAGGCCAGAGGGACAGAGGGACATTCCCTCATGCCACTCCTGCATGGATGGAGGCCTGGGCAGGAAGCGAACCCCAGCCCTCCCCAGAATGGCTGTCTCTCAAACAAGGGTTTGATTTTGCAGAGGGGGACATTCCTCACATTTATCCCTGTGATTAATGCTCTCCCTGTCTGCCCTTGCCCCAGCACAGCTCCTTGGCTGCACAGTAACCCTTTATGTGCTGCAGGGCACTCCCAGAAAATGGCATCAGATCAGATCTGTCACTAAGAGACCTGAGGGACAGACTGGGAGCCATAACCAAGGCTGTGGTTAGTGCAAGGCTGTGGTCAGTGCAGGGCTGTGGTCAGCGCCAGGCTGTGGTCAGTGCCAGGCTGTGGTCAGTGCAGGGCTGTGGTCACTACAGGGCTGTGGTCAGACCAAGGCTGTGGTCAGTGCCAGGCTGTGGTCAGACCAAGGGCTGTGGTCAGTACAGGGCTGTGGTCAGTGCCAGGCTGTGGTCAGTGCCAGGCTCTTGGGATTTCTCTCACCTTGCTTGGTTCCATCCCAGCTCATTTCTTCCCCTTTTGTCCCCTGGAGCTCAGGGCTGTCCCTTCCTGCACAATGAGCTGCTGCTCCCTGCAGGGCTGGGCAGAGGCACAAAGCCAGGGCTAATTGCAGCATTAATTAACAACCAGGGGCAGCTCTCGGTCAGGGTGGTGTCCAGGGCAGCAGCAGCAGCACCAGGGCTGCTCCAGGAGGGGAATGAGCCTGGGCTCTGCCCTCGGAGCCTCCTCAGCTGTGCTGAGCACCAGGGGCTGCCCAGCAATGTCCAGCAGTGTCCAGCAATGTCCAGCAGTGCCCAGCAATGCCCAGAATGCCCAGCAATGTCCAGCAGTGTCCAGCAATGCCCAGCAATGCCCAGCAATGTCCAGCAATGTCCAGCAGTGCCCAGCAATGCCCAGAATGCCCAGCAATGTCCGGCTGTCCATCTGTGCAGCTCCCAGCACCCCGCAGGTGCAGCCCAGTGCTGACAGCAGCCTGCCAGCGTGCTGACACAGGGCTGGCATGGCAATGCTCAGGGAGCAGGGGGGCAGCCAGGGATGCTGCTCTGACCTGCTGCTCCTTGGGAAGCTGAGTGCAGAACTGTGACAAGACACAGATGGTGTGGGCTCTGGTTTGTCTGCAGAGGATCACAGAATAGTCTGGGCTGGAAGGGACCCAAGGATCATCAAATCCAGCCCTGTCCCTGCTCAGACACCCCAAAATCTCACCCTGGGCATCCCTGGAGTGCTGTCCCAATGGTCCTAGAGCTCTGGCATCCTCGGGGCTGTGCCCATTCCCTGGGCAGCCGGGGCAGTGACAGCACCCTCTGAGGATGAACATTTCCTGAGCTCCAGCCTGACCTGCCCTGGCCCAGCTCCAGCATTCCCTGGTCAGAGAAGGTGCCTTCCCTCTGCTGGGATGTGTGTGATGGGCACAGCTGCACAGCTCTGCTTTGCAGAGTTTGGGTCTGGAGTTCTACTCCAGGGTGCAGATCTGGAGTACCTCCACAGGTGCCATGGAAGATTTTTTGAGGCTTCCTTGATTATGTCTAATTTATTTGCCTGACTAGTGTATATTTTATGGTGGTTGTCACCTGGAGGTCATTTCCAGGGTCCCAGCAATTCTGGGTTTGGTGTTTGTTGCAGCAGGGCAGGATGGCTCCCTGTGAGGTGCTGTGAGCTCAGAGCCCTCGGCAGTGCCTCTGGCTGCCCCTCCCAGCCCTCTCTCCCTGCTGCACACCAGCAATGCTCTCCCTCTGCTCCCTGAGCAGTGTCTGCCCTCCTCAGAGCCCAGAATCCACCCCAGTTAACCCAGCTGCTGTCCCCTGCAGCAGCCCACGTGAGTGGGCGTTTTCTGCACTCCTGCAGTGTAAGAGTCGAAATGAGAGATGTGGGACTCCAGGGGCTCTCCAAAATGCAGTTTATTGTATCCAAGGTGTTACAGCAGCCCAGGGTGGTGGGTGACAGAGCTGTGCCCACAGCTGTCAGCTCCAGCTGCAAGCAGGCCTGGAGACCCTTTGGTTTTGGTTACTTTGCATTATATACTTTTCTTTTGGTCACAATGCATTCTATACTTTTCTGTGCTGAGCATCTCAATACAGCAGAACCAATCTATACCTTAACTTTTACTTATAGCCTATCATAACTACTGTAATTACCATATTCATGTTACTGTTCTCCAATCGCTAAAGTCAGTACATTGCAGTTTAAGCTAGGAGTTGTTTTTCAGTTTTCTTGCAGTGGAAAATTCTGAGACCTTTTTTCCACTTGCAGCATTTGCTGACTTGTTTGCCTGTGCTGTCTTTCTGCTTGGTAAAAACATCTTGTTTGGGGGGGTTTATCCTTTGCTCTAAGCCATAAAACCCCTTCTAACTAACACAAAATACCCTCTGCCTCCTTGGTTATCCAGTGAGACTGGCTCAGCAATTCTTTTCTTCTGTATCAAAAATTGCTTCCATCTCTATTCCTTCATCAGATTTAAAAATCTTTCTGCTAAACACACATATCTGTGAGACTTTCTTGTCAAACTTTCATCCTTCCCAACACTGCAGGAACCTTTCTGTGCCTCATCCCACTGGGGTGGCACTGCCCCTCTGCTCTCTTGTACAGCCATGAAAATCTCTCTCTCATTCAGATGAATGCTGAGTTATCAAAAATGCTCATTTTTCTAAGAGGCCACAGGGAAAGTGTTTCAAAATGATGGAATTACAATAACCTGGTAAGAAAACTTTAGATTGCTCAAAGCTACTGATGAGATTGGTCTGAACTGAGAGGAAAATGTTCTTCAATTGTTGCTGCTGGGTCATGGAGAAGGGCTGTACTCCTAATTTCTTCAGGCAATTGGAGCTCTTGGGGCTCTCTTGGAAGAGGCAGAGGATTTGTCTGCATTTCTTGGCCAGCTCTGAACAAGGTGATCACATTTTACCTCCGGGGAGGGAGAGCCTTTCCAGAGCACCTGTGCATTTCCATTATGAAATGACATTAAAATGCACACTGCCAAGTTTCATGGCTCCCAGAGAAGAGAGTGCAAGTGGAGTCTCTCTCTCTGAGGGAGTGCAGGGTGAGTGGAGCAGTAATGACCTCTCCAGGCCCAGCTCTGATGGATTGCTGCACTCAAACAAACTGGGAGCTGCACCCACCGTGTGTCAGAGATCCCAGTGTCCTCCAAAGGAAACAAGCAGGTTTTATGGACCCAGGTGAGATGGATCCAACTCTCAGAGTCAAAGCAGCCACTGTTAGAAAGTCAGGCCTACCCTGCCCATAGCAGCATCTCAGATATCACCTTAATGGTTAATAGGAGCAATTTTGGGCTGTCAGATGCTGGATACAGACAACGCCACAGGCTGCAGCAAATCTGCATAATTGGTACTTAATCAGTAACAGTGGAATCAGTTAGAGCTGTAATTAAGAGTGTGAAATTTCAGTGTTTGTTCCACAGGTGTAATGAGGCCAGAGCCTCTCAGCCTCCCAGGGGTAGCTCAGCCACCAGCCCATCTCCAGGTCTCCAGTGTGACCCAGGGCACAGCCTGTGTGTATGGTGGGACACAGGTGGGACCAGCCTTTCCTTGGGGTGCTCCAGCCCTGACACAGGCAGCATCAGCCTTTCCTCAGGTGCTCCAGCCCTGCAGGGACCACAGGAGCCCTGGGGAAGCAAAGGACCACATTTCAGTGGGATGCAAAGGACCACATTTCAGCGGGGAAGGAAAGAAAACACATTTCAGTGGGGAAGGAAAGGAACACATTTCAGTGGAAAAGCAAAGGAACGCATTCCAGCGGGAAGCAAAGAAAGCACATTTCAGTGGGGATGCAAAGGAACACAAACACATTTCAGTGGGGAAGCAAAGGAACACGTTTCAATGGGGAAACAAATGAACACAAACACATTTCAGTGGGGAAAGAAAGGAACACATTTTAGTAGAGAAGCAAAAGAACACGTTTCAGTGGAGAAGCAAAGGAACGTGTTTCAGTGGGGAAGCAAAGCAAGCACCTCATTACCCCTGTCCCCACTGCTGAGCTGCTCCAGAAAAAGCCCGAGCAGCAGGAGGGCACTCTGAGCTGAGCAGGGAGGCCAGGCTGTGATGTGGATAGGCTCTGGGGACAGCAGGAGGTGAAGGCTTTCCAATTAGCACTTTGGAGTGGAGTCAAGGGCTGTCAGGCCCTAATTTACTGAGCAGTGTCCCTCTCCCCATATATCCCTGTGACAGCTCATTCCTTTAGGCATGATGGAGTGCGTGGCTGGCCTCTAACTGCTCTCCCATCCATCTCCCTCCCCACTTTGCTCCCTCAAGAACATTTTCCAAAGGGGAATTTCCATGGCTGGTGGTCACCCAGGTTAATTTATGCCAAACAGTTATTCCAGCTGTAAAACAAAAACTCATGTTTCTCTGAGTCCTCTCCATGGCCCGAGGTGAGGCTGTTGGTTGGTGTAAATCACCTCAGAGAGGGGACAACAGCAGGGATTTGCTGATGGCCCATTGCTGGAACCCAAGGCCAGGCTGGGCACTGGGGCTGGGAGCACCTGGGACAGGCACTGGGAGGTGTCCCTGCCATGGCAGGGTGGAACTAGATGGGCTCTGAGGTGTCCCTGCCATGGCAGGCTGGCACTGGGTGGGACTGAGGTGTCTCTGCCATGGCAGGGTGGCACTGGGGGGGCTCTGGGGTCCTTCCCACCCAGCCCAGTGTGGGATTTTGTGATTCCCACAGGTCTGCAGGGTGGCAGCTCCAGCACAGGCAGTGCCCCGGGCTCCTCTGGTGCCCCACGGAGCCAAGCAGGGTGTGAGGATCTGGTTTGGTTCAGGAATTTACTCAGGATGGGATAAACCATTCCTGAATATCCACTTTGCTCCCTGGATTGGGAATGCAGGGTGGGCAGCTAACTTGGATGGACGTGTGAACACCCACTTAAAGTCACAGAGATTTTAAGTTTTGAGAACTTGAAATGATGTGAATCCAAATGAACATAATTACAGGGTGCACAGGAAGGGAGGATACACCAACATCACCGTGAGGCTCGGGAGAAAAGGAATAAAAATACAAATCCAGAGCCAAGAGCAGAAGCTCTGCTGTGAAAGAGGCACCAGGGGTCAGATCCCATCTCCCTTAACTCAGATCCCGTCTTCCTTAACCCTGTATGAAAGAGGCCCCAGGGGTCAGATCCCATCTCCCTTAACCCAGAGCGGGCAGAGCAGGGGGTGCAGGGCTGCCGGGGCAGTGTGGGACCCCAGGTTTCCTCAGCTGGGAGAGGTTCCAAGGACACAGAGACACCTGTGCCTCGGGGCACACTGCCTGGAAGCACATCCCTGCCAGCCTTTGTGCCTTGGAGCCTTTTCTATGCGGCCTATTACAATGGAAAGCACTGTAAAGGCAGGGCTGGGAGGGGGAGCAGCATCTGCAAGCACCGAGATCAGCCTTGTTAGCTGTGAGACTGACAGCAACAATGGAAAGGAGGAGGAGAGGGCACGAGAGAACGCAAAAGCATCAGGCAGAAATTCTGTGGAGCTGGTGCAACCCAAAATAAACCGTGCTCTGCACGCAGTGCCGTTTAACCTGCCGCCCCTGTGACTAATGAATTCTCAGTGCTGAGGGAAGGAGAAAAACCCGAACCAGCACCCAGCAAGGACAGAGAGCCGCTGTAGGCCTCGGTTAGCAGCACAAGGGCCGTGTGTGCAGGTGCCCTGCAGGGCTGTTCCAGCAGGGCATCCCGGGGCCATCGCTGGCCATGGACAGCGCTGCAGCTCCCTGCCCTGCCTCACTGATAAAGGCTTTAATTGCACTGTTTATGCTTCCAGCTCGCCAGCAACCAAATCTGTGCTGATAATGTGTTTTAAGGGACCAGAGGTAACGTTTGGAAGATAAATGTGATGTCAGCTGGCCACTGGGTTATTCAGACATTATGGCCAGCTAAGGATTCATTATCCATTGTAGTTTGAGGGCATTTAATGGGTTTTCCAGGCATCCAGCTCTGGTTTTATGGAACTTTGCCCCTTTCCTCTGTGTTTAGTTACCAGTTGGGATTATCAACTGATGTAAATCAAGCAATTCTCCTTGACTGGCTTGGGTGGGCCCTGGGGTGGGATCCTGAACAGCAGAGCTACTCTGAAAACAGGACACCACTGTTCTTATTATGGGACTGGGAGCCCCTCTGCTCTGGCAGAGCTGGGAATGTTCCCCTGGAGAAGGGAAGGCTCCAGGCAGAGCTCAGAGCCCCTGGCAGGGCCTGCAGGGGCTCCAGGAGAGCTGCAGAGGGACTGGGGACAAGGCCTGCAGGGACAGGAGCAAGGGAATGGCTTTGAACTTAAGGAGAGTAGGTTTAGATTGGACATTGGGAAAGAATTCCTGGCTGTGAGGGTGAGCAGGCCCTGGCACAGCTGTGGCTGCAATGGATCCCTGGCAGCGCCCAGGGCCAGGTTTGGTGGGGCTGGGAGCACCTGGGACAGTGGGAGGGGTTGGAAGTCGATGATCTTTAGGGTCCTTTCCAACACCATCCATCCCATGCTTCCACCATTCTGTGAGTACAGCAGCTCCCAAAAACAGGGGCACCAACAGGACCAAGAGGGCACCAACAGGACCACCACCAACCTGGACAGGAGTCTAAGTGGGGGAGCAACAATTTGTTCTGGGCTTCAGGATGCAATCCTGGTCTGCAAAGGAGAGGGTTTCACCCTATGTGTGGTGAGCACCCTTGGGGCTATCAGTGCTCCTGAACCCTGGATCAGAGGAGGGCAGAAATTCCGGGTGCATTTCCTGCTGCTGGGGAGGTCAGTGCCAGTGCCCAGCCAGGGGACACAGCTGTGGGGTGGGCAGTGATGGGATCATGGAATCCCATCCCTAAACCCAGGGATCCTGGAACCATCCAGGCTGGAAGGGGCCCAGGATCACCAGCAGCACTCCTGGAGCCCCCAGCAGGGCCGGCAGGGAGGGGTCCTGGACAAGGGCAGGAATGTCCTTCCCCTTGGAAGCACAGGTGTGTCCCACAACTGGCTCCATCATCTACAGTGACTGGAGTAACATGGGAGAGACAGGGCAGCACACACTGACCTGGGTTAAATGCTAACATGAACAAGTGAATCCAGCACACACTGACCTGGGTTAAGTGCTGTGGGACAGTTCCAAAGTGTCATTATAAGACACACAATAACACGACATGGGACACTGCTGTTTTCAAGGTAAAAGGGGGAATTTATTTTCTGACTTTAACATTTATAGATTTCTAAAAGTGACAGTGGATTGGAGGGTGACAGTGCCTCCTCTCCAATGACACTGAACAAACCAACAGTCCATCAAATTTCTCTTCTTCCATAAAAGAATGCAAACTAATAAGTTATTTACAGAAAGTTCATTACAAGAATGTAAACATCAGAAGGCTTAGAAAACCTTAAAAAATCAAAGTGACACTGAAGTGCCTCCCTGCCAGCCTGGGAGAGCTGGTAGAGGTGGTCCTGGATGTGCCATGGAAAGAAAACTGCTGGGCAGGGTCCATCTCCTGTGCCCAGCAGCTTTAACTTGGAGCCACCCATCAGGAGGATCCCATCAGGATCCCAGGTAGGAGAATCCTATCCCCAGCCTTTACAACGAATTTGAACCTGCTTCTTGGAAGTTTCTGTGCTTCCTGTACAGAGCTCAAACCCTCTCAGGGTCTCCTCCTTGTGTCCTTACAGCTGGAGGAGTACTGGAGGAACAGTGCTGGGACCCTCCTGTTTGTCCCCCTGTTGCAGACATCTTTTGTGAAAATACTTTCCTTAGGATTTTTCCTCCTGAGAAGCTGAGAGGCCTCAGGAACAAAATGTAAACAATGGTTATCTGCTGCTGTGGAATGCAACAGGTGCATCTGTGATTGTCCCATGTTGGATATTTGTAATTAATGGCCAATCACAGCCCAGGTGGCTCGGACAAAGTGTCCAAGCCACAAACCTTTGTTATCATTCTTTCCTATTCTATTCTTAGCTGGCCTTCTGATGAAATCCTTTATTCTATTCTTTTAGTATAGTTTTAATGTGATATATATCATAAAATAATAAATCAGCCTTCTGAAACATGGAGTCAGATCCTCATCTCTTCCCCAATCCAAGAACCCCTGTGAACACCGTCACAATCCCCCAAAGCCCAAATTTGTCCAAGATCAGAAGAAAATCAGCAGGAATATTTTCCCTTCAGAAGTGATGGGAGGTGAGAATTCCCCCCAGGATTTCTGCTCTGGCTCTTTCCCTGCAGCTTCCAGAGCCGTCAGACTCATCTGAGCTCAGCAACACAGAGACGGAAAATATTTAGAATTGGCACTGGATTTATTTTCAGTCTTCCAAAGGCAGTCCAGAAGGGAGAAGCAGACTCAGGAGATTTCTATGTTCTTTGAATAAGCAGTGAGCAGAGCTTTTAATTGATCACAGCTCATTCAAAGCGAGAGCTGAGCTAACCTGGGGATGTTGCAAGGCCAGGACTAACCAAGACAATTCCATGTGGGAAATCCCAGTGGTATTGGTGAGAGACTCTGCTGCTAGGAAATTCTGACTCCCAGCAGCATCCCTCAGCCTCAAATCCCTGGGAGTGACGTGCTGCACCCGTAGACTCATGTGCAGATACCAAATGTTACAAAATAATGTCCTTGGGATCTATATATGGCCTGGTGAGAGCCTTCTGCCTCTCATTTTGGGCTGTAACTCGCAAATTATGGTTGTAACCCCCAAATTATGGCTGTAACCCCCAGATTATGGCTGTAACCCTCAAAATTATGGCTGTAACTTGCAAATTATGTCTGTAACTCCCAAATTATGGCTGTAACTCACAAATTATGGCTGTGGTCCCCAAATTATGGCTGTAATCCCCAAATGATGGCTGTAACCCCCAGATTATGGCTGTAACTCCCAAATTATGGCTGTAACCCACAGATTATGGCTGTAACTCCCAAATCATGGCTCTAGCCCCCAGGTTATGGCTGTAACTCACAAATTATGGCTGTAACTCCCAAATTATGGCTGTAGTCCCCAAATTATGGCTGTAACTCCCAAATTGTGACTGTAACCCCCAGATTATGGCTGTAACCCCCAGATTATGGTTATACCTCCCAGATTATGGCTGTAACTCCCAAATTATGGCTGTAGCCCCCACATTATGGCTGTCCTTGCCGCTGCTGGTGACCAGCAAAATCCAGCAGCAGAAATTAAAAGCAGTTTTTGACCAGTTTGGAGCAAATGTTGTGCAGAGAGTTGTGGATCATTTTTCACCAGGAGGGAATTCAGTTAGAAGTGGAGCGATGGGGGCTGTGGGTTACTGGGGAATACGGGCTGAGTGGAGCTGATGGTTTGAACTGAAAATAAAAGTAAGGTGATGATGGAACTGAAATGTCAGAATATTTCTTTTCAACCTGTCTTATGTTTCACATCAGAAACACCAGAGCACTTTCAAAGCAAAACCTTTCAGCTTCCATTTGTCATCTGAAACTGGAGTTTCTTTCATAGTGGACCTGGTTATTTTTAAAAACTTCGAAATTAAGCAAAAAATTTAATTAGGAGGAAAAGGGAAATATTTTGGGTTGACCCCAAGTGATCATTTTTCCAGTCTTTTTTCATTTCTCTGAAATAGGAAGGCGAAGTTGGGCTTGACTTACTTTAATTGTTTTTCATTGATTCCAGTAAAATCAGGGGCCTGAAAAAAATTATTCACAAGCTCTGAACCTTGCTCTGAACCAGGCTGCATCTCCTGGGGTCGTGGGCTGAGTACCTTCTCCTGATTATAAATAGTCTGTGCTTATAGACAGCAATTGAAAACATGAAGATGTGAGAAAAAACCAAATTCCTCCGAAATGTCTCAGCAGTTTCTGCATGCTGGCAGATCTCAGATGCACTGGGGATGTAGCTGGAAGTACATCTGTGTTGGAGAGAGCCCTGGGACAGGGGCTGGGCTGTGGGAAGGGGAAGAACAGAGCCCAGGGTGGCTGCAAGGAGTGGGCTCCAGGCATGGCCTCCCTGCTCCCTTCCCAGAGCAGGAGAAGCACCAGGGGGGGAATCTCAGCTCACATCGGCTCCGTGAGCATCATCCCTGAGCCTCATCCCTGAGCAACATCCCTGAGCAACATCCCTAGCCATAGCACCCCATTCCATCCCATCCCATCCCATCCCATCCCATCCCATCCCATCCCATCCCATCCCATCCCATCCCATCCCATAGATCCCATCCCATCCCATTATCCCACCCCATTATCCCATCCCATTATCCCATCCCATTATCCCCTTTTCCCATTATCCCATCTCACTTCATCCATCCCATCCCACCCCATTATCCCATTATCCCACTCCATTATCCTATTATCCCCTTTTCCCACTATCCCACCCCAGCAGGCTCTGTGTGAGTCTCCCCTGTCCCAGGAGCTGTGGATTTGTTTCTGTTCCCTGTTGGGATCTGCCCCCTGTCCTGCAGGGCCTGGCCCAGGATCTGCTGGGCAGCCCCACCCAAAAACTGCTGCAAACAAAAAGCCAGATTTGAATTCTGGCCCCGTGTCAGCTGCGGATGTGGAGCCCCTTCCTTGCAGACTCCTGTGACCTGCAGTGTGTCCCTGTTGTGCACTCCAGGCTGCCACAGCCACACACCCCACTCCTGTTTCCCAAAGAATTGGGGCAATTTCTGCCTCTTTCTGCTCTGCCCTCTCCTCCTTCTTCCAGCGACTCCTGACACCAATGATTTTCAGCCACCCTCAGAGCAGAGAGGCTTTTTGACAAGGGATGGAGTGCAAGGCACAGGGAATGGCTCCCACTGCCAGAGGGCAGGGCTGGATGGGATATTGGGAATTGTTCCCTGGCAGGGTGGGGAGGGGCTGGGATGGAATTCCCAGAGCATTCCCAGCTGTGGCTGCCCCTGGATCCTGGCAATACCCAAGGCCAGGCAGGACACTGGAGCACCCTGGGACAGTGGGAGGTGTCCCTGCCATGGCAGGGGTGGCACTGGAGGTGGCACTGGAGGATTTCTGAGGCCTTTCCCACCCAAACCACTCCTGGGATTCTCTGGTGGTTTCCTAGAGCTGGAGCAGGTCCAAGGTGCCACATTGTCACTGGGAGATGATGGAGTGTGCAAACATCTCCCCACCAACAGGGAGCTGCTGCACAGGTGGAAAGAGAAGATTTCCAGTGCAAAATTTCCCAGTAAATCTCCCTTGTGGACTCTGACATTTGTTGGGGCTGTCAGCACTGAAATTTGAGCAGACTGGAGTTTCCTCTTCTCACACATTTGGGTTCTCTGCTCTGTGTCTGTCACCTTGGCATTGCATCCACACTCCACACCTCGCCCTCACCACTTACAGGAACTTTACAGATACAGAAAAGAGGAAAAAGGAATAAAAATCAACCAAACTACAGCCTTAGAAACCCTGTTAAGGAAACAGTTTCTTGTGCAGGACCAGAGGGACAGCACAGCAAAAGAGCTCTTGGGAGGAAAGAGAGCTAAACAGGGAACAATTCCCTGCACTGAGTTGCAGAGTTCCTCCCGTGCTCTTAGCCTGATTTCTGGGCAGCTGCACCACCAAAAAAATTGCAAACAAATCAATCCATACTCTGTGTTGCTCTGGAGAACACTTTGGGGAAATTGCTCTTCTGTATTGTCTGTCACGGAGAGGGAGGCAAAGAGAGACATCTTTGCCACAAACATTTCATTTCCCAGCTCCCAGAGAGGAGCAGGGAGCTGGGGAAGGGGCTGGGGCTCACCCTGGCTCCAGCAGAGCTGGGGATGCTCAGCCACTGACCCCAGCTGGGAAACCAGGCCCAGGTCCCCATCACACAGCAACACTGAATCCTGATTTATTGTGTTCCAGGAATGAGGACAGGGACGTGGAGGTCAGGCAGCATCAAATCAGATAAATAGGAGATGTGAGTCATCTGGGGCCAGCTGGCACTGCTGCAGGCTCAGGGCAAGCAACTTGTTCGCTGTAGGAAACCTCCTTCAACAGCACTGCAGGGCAGAGGGGCTCCCACAGCAGGGCCAGGATGCACAGGGGGCATCTCCTGCCTTTTCTATCCCCTGCCTTTCCCATCTCCTGCTTTTCGTATCTATCTCCAGTCCTTCCCATCTCCTGCCTTTTCTATCTCCTGTCCTTCTAATCTCATCTCCTGCCTTTTCTATCATCTGCCTTTTTTATCTCCTGCCTTTCCTATCTATCTCCTTCCCTTCCCATGTCCTGCCTTCCCATCTCCTGCCCTTCCCATCATCTCCTGCCCTTCCCACCATCTCCTGCCTTTCCCATCTCCTGCCTTTTCCCTCTCCTACCCTTCCCATCTCCTGCCTTTTCCATCTCCTGCATTTCCCACCGGAGCAGGGAGCTGGACAAGGCAAACCAGAGGCAGAATTAGGCAGAAGGAAGATCCTTGTCAGAGGAATCAGTTTCTGATGAAAACCACAATTAGCCCAGAGTCCAGAGTGGAGAGTCATCAAATTATGGAAGGGTTTGGGATGGAAGAGACCCTAAATCCCATCCAGTGCCAGCCCTGCCATGGCAGGGACACCTCCCATTGTCCCAGGTGCTCCAACCCCAGTGTCCAGCCTGGCCTGGGATGGGACAGCCACAGCTACTCTGGGCACCTTCCCCACATAGGGAGAAATCTCTCCCTAAAACCTCCCTAAAACCAGGAAGGCATCCTCCTGTTGTCCTGTTCAGACTCTGCTAAGTGGTGCCATAGGGGAAAGCAGAGCCCTTTCCCTTTGGAGCACAAAGGATCTTTAGCAGTACCAGGGAGGGAAAATACCTGCAGCTCTCCTGTGGATCCATCCCTGGCTCTGCTGGGCTCCTGAGCAGGCAGACAATCCCACCTCTGATGGATGGGCTGCTGGGGCAGTGAGCTGTGCCTGTGCCCAGCGCAGGGGCACATGAACTGCAGGGACAGATCATAATTGTCATTGCAGGCTGAGGACATCACCAGTGCTTCCCTGGGGAAAGCCACACAACGTGTAATTGAAAAGCTGTGAGAGTGAATGTGAGGGAATAAAGGGCTGGGCAATAATGCTCTGCCTCACTTCTGGAGTGGTTATTGGGAACACCAACCTGAGAGCACAGAGCAAGGGCCAGCATGCTGTGGTTTAATAAAAACAAACTCGGTAAATGTCCTGGTTAATGAAATGGAAGAATCTCCTCTGACAAACTGGGAAGTGCTCTCTGAAGGAGTCACAGTGTGAGTTACACGATAAGAGAGGACACAGGGCACTGCAGGTGTGTGCTACAGCCAGGGGGATCACAGGGTCAGGAATCACACCATGGCTTGGGTGGGAAGGGACTTAAAAATGCTCTTGTTCCAGCCCTGCCATGGCAGGGACACCTCCCACTGCCCCAAGGTGCTCCAAGCCCCAGTGTCCAGCCTGGCCTTGGGCACTGCCAGGGATCCAGGGGCAGCAAATCTGGGAATTCCAGCCCAGCCCCTGCCCACCCTCCCAGCCAGGAATTCCCAATTCCCAGTATCCCATCCCTCCCTGGCTTGGAGGTCAGCAGTGACCATCCCCTGTGCCTGGGCCTGTGGGAGGTTCTCTGTGCCAGGGGGAGGTTCTGCAGTGCCCTGGGCCCCTGGGGTGAATGGAAGCAGCTGTGGCATCCATCCAGCACCTGAGCACTGCACTCAGGATGGACAAACCTGCACAGTGAGCATTTAACAAAAGCAGATTGGCAGTATTTCTCCTAGAAAGTGATTTAGTAAGTAAAAAAAGAGCTCTGAAAATATTTACAATTTTATCATTTGTAAGTGATTTGAGGGGAATGGAACAGTTTGCTTTTTTTTTTTTTTTTGTTTTTTTTTTTTTTATTTTTGGTGTGTGTGGAAAGTGTCTGCTTCCTTTGAAAACACTCACATTGCTCATTGAAGACTGAACCTGGAGAAGCTTTTTCTGCCAAAACCTCACTAAACACTGGGTTCAGTGAAAGTTTGATATTTTTTTTATCCTTGAAAGAACAGAAGCTCTTCTGTTTTGACTTTTTCTCTGTTTCCAGGAAAGAACAAAACATTTGCTAACCATATCCACCTTTAAGGCTGGTAAGGTCAAACTCTTGGAATATCTTAGCAAACTTGGAAGTAGTCTCAAAAGTTTGAGTTCAAACCTTCCTCTGGGCTGTTCTTACACCCTCTGAGATAATGAACCAAGGGATGACACCAACATCAAGGCCCTGGAGAGGTGTGAACAATCCCTTTGAAATCCATACCAATTTCTGGCTCAGAATTCTCCAAACTGTGGAGACAGCTGCCAAGGGCAGATCCAAATTCCTCCTAATCCAAGGCAAGATCTGAGCTCTTTGAAATGTGACTTGATTGGAAGCTTGGATCAGAATTCTGCTGGAAACTCCTCCCTCCCCTCCTGCAATGATGCTTCAAAGGGCATCAAAGACACCAGAACATTCCATCAGGACACATCCAGCTGCTGCAGTGAATTCCTGTCTGAAATTTGGATTTTCAGGGCAGGTTAGCAGAAGGGAGCACAGGTGTGTGACAGGAGCAAGGTGCACGGGAGGGCTGTGGCTCTGGGCTGGGTTTGTAGCTCCAGCATCTCCCTGCCCAGCACAGCAGAGTCAGACTGGGCCAGGCAGGGACCCTGTCCTAGCAGGACCTCAGGTGCACATGATCCAAATGAGGATGGAACTCAGTTCCTGCTGGTTTGTACCATCTCAAGGCTTCATTAGAGAGAATCACAGAATCCCTAGGGCTGGAAAGAACCCCCAAGATCATCCATCCAACCTTCAACCATGTCCAAGATAAAGGAATCTGTTCCCAGCATAGAGCTGAGTTGGGCTTGCTCCAAAGGACCTCCAAGATCATCCATCCAACCTTCAACCACATCCAAAGTAAAGGAATCTGTTCCCAGCACAGAGCAGGCTGGGCTTGCAGTGCTGCTCTCCCTGCTGCTGAGGCACCTTCCCATGTCAGCAAACCCTCCAGGCCCCACAGCTCCCAGCTGTGCCCCTCAAAGGACCCACCTGAGCTTCTTCTGGGATCACAGAATCATGGAACAGTTTGGGTTGGAAGGGACATCAAAGATCCTCCAGCCCCAGACCTGCCATGGCAGGGACACCTTCCCTGGAACAAGGAGGCATGGAACAAGGATGGAACATGGATGGAACAAGGATGGAACATGGATGCATGGAACATGGATGGAACAAGGATGGAACATGGATGGAACAAGGAAACATGGAACATGGATGAAACATGGATTCATGGAACAAGGTGCTCTTTGAGGTCCCTCCCAAGCCAAACTGTTCTGTGACTCTGTGAAATCTCCATTCCTGTGGAAGCCACTGCTTTGTCCTAGCCCTGTGTGGGCAGATCATACAACAGCCTTGTTCACTTTTGTGGGACCTGGTGAATGAAACACCTCCAGAACAGCACCTGCAGGGGGGTTTGCCTGGCAGGAGAGGGACAGACAGCCCTGGACACCAAATATTGCTGCTTCTGAACTGTTATGGGCACTGGTCTAGCACAGAGATCAGGGTCTGGCACAGAGATCAGTCTAGTACAGTTTAACACAGAGATCAGAGTCTAACACAGAGATCAGTCTGGCACAGAGATCAGGGTCTGGCACAAAGATCAGACTCTAGAACAGAGACCACACTCTAGCACAGGGATCAGCTGCCATTGCAGACCCCAAGGACAGACCTCTGATCAGCCTGTGGATGTCTCTAGGGCAATGCTTGCTCTCAGCTGCTGCTCCTCAGAGCCAGAGGAGCTGACACAGCTCATGGGAGCAGGAGCTGACACAGCCTGGGACAAGAGGAGCTGAACCCCAAACCCCCTGTTCCTCCCCTCTGACTGGAGGGAAACCTCAGCGCCTGCCTCCAGCAATCAGCCTGGCACTGTCTGGAGTTCCAGCCCTGAGTGTGCCAGGGCAGGCAAATCCCCAGAGATCCAGCCCTGTGTGTGCCAGGGCAGGCATATCCCAGGCAAACCCCAAGCACATCCTGGGCACATCCCAGGCATTTTCCAGGCACACCCTGGAGCTGTGGGAGCAGGGCACACTCCTGGCTGGCACTGGGGCTCTTTCTGCCACTTGTACCAACCTGCACAGGGCCTGCCAACCCCTGCCCCTTCCACAGGCATCTGCGTGTGCTGCCCGCAGAGATCTGAGATGGGAACATGGACCACGAACCCTGGGAGGGGAAAGGGTTTAAAACAAGAGCCCAGAGCATGTGTTTGTGTTCCTGCACAAGCAGTTCCATGGTTTCTTACCCCCAGTAATTCTCAGGTCCCTGGCACCTCTCCCGAGCACTGCTCCTTTTTCAGCTGGGGAAACTGAGGCAGGCAGTGACAGTTCCAAGGGCTCAATCCCTGTGTGCCAAGGCAAAGGGAGGCATGCTGGCCCAGAGCTTTGGGCATTACAGAATGTCCTCCCAGGATGTGACCCTGCTCCCTCTCCAGCCTGGAGGCAGAATGTCACCAGCAGGTGACAGCTGCGGCAGATTTAAGGGCAGGGGAAGAGGAGGAAGATTAAAGGACAGAACAAAGCCCATCCCCTGTGGCATCTTTACCACAGCCATTTCCCTTTTTGTACCGAACATCCATTAAGGAAGCTTTTAGTTCCAGCCCCTCTTTTGCCTTACAAATGAGATGCCAAAGCCCAGGAGTGGCAGCAGCCTGACCCAAACTGGGCCAGATTCACCCTGAACCTGCAGCAGCTGGGGCATCCTCAGCTGGGTCCCCACAGGACCTCCACCACCTCACTAAATTAATTACAAGAGAGACCACAAAGATTTGGGGTTTTATCCCATGTTGGAAAGCACAGGCAGCACTACCAGGGCAATTGAGGGTTTCACAAGGAGGAGTTTCAGTCTCTGAGCACCCGTGATGGTCCTGGAGGGGTTTTGCTTCTCAGGAGTAAAGGGAGCTGGTTCTGCAGGGATCAAAGCATGGAAGGAGTTTTATTTTGGCAGTCTAGTTCTCTAATGGCTTGTGAGAGGAGAGGGCCACATCTCATCCAGCTGTGACAGACCCCAGTTATGTTCTTTCACATGGAGGAAAAGGATCCAAGAGTGCATTTGTTTGCTACCTTTTCCTCTGAGCATCTCCATCCTCTCAATCCCTGCCCCTGCTGCAGAGAGTGAACCTCAAACCAGAACTTAGGGGAGCTCCTGAGCTTTGCCATTGCAGAGTCACCCACGTCAGGACATGGGATGAGTAACCAGCTCCTTTCCAGTGCCCTCCTTTCCTGACAAAGCAGCTCTGGTTTTCTCTGAGCCATGGAGGAAATCACAGGATTAGGAAAGGGAAATGTGAGGGGTTTTTTCTTTTAATTGAGCAGGTTTCCATCAGAAAAAAAAAAAAAACAAAAAAAAAAGCCTGAAATGACTGTGAGCAATGTGTTCATGTTTCATTATTAAAACTTAAGCTCATTATTAAAACTATTAAAGCATTAAAAGTAAGGAAGTCATCCTTCACTCCTCAGTGGCAACTTTTGTCATCTTCCAAGGAATCTTTTGAGATGTGAAGGGAGTTTTGTACTTAGCACAGAACCACGGAATACCCTGAGCTGGGAGAGACCCACCAGAGTCATCCATTCAGCCCTGTCCCTGCTCACACACCCCAAAATCCCACCCTGGGCATCCCTGGAGCTCTGTCCAAAGGCTCCTGGAGCTCTGGCAGCCTCAGGGCTGTGCCCATTCCCTCGGCAGTGCCAGCACCCTCTGGGGATGAACCTTTCCTATCTCCACCTAAACCTTCCCTGGCCCAGCTCCAGCCATTCCAGCTTTGTGCAGAAAAGATCATTCTTGGCCCTTTTATTCCACCTTCTCATCCCCTGCTCCTCCACCTGCATCTCCCCAGGGCTGCGCCGACCCTGCTGCATGTTCCATCCCAGCTCCTGTTTCCCACCCTGCCAGAGCTTTCGGGAGAAACTCGTGCAGCATTTCCATTTCCATGCCAGGGACTGGCAGTGCCCGAGTGCCCTCAGAGCCAGCCCTCCCTCGGATGGAAACGGAGCCTTCATGGGGAGTTAAGGAGCAAACCCTTCCCTCGCAGAGCTCCCTGTGACAGCCTCACTAATTAGCTGTTATTAACAGTGATAACAGAGCTATCCGATCTAATCGACAGCAGATTATGGTAATTACAGGGACTCACCGCTCTGGGAGCCCTGGCTCTGGGGACAGGAGGATTTACAGCAGCTCAGGGAAGGGCTGGGAGGATGCACCGGCCACTCGCGGGGTTCTGGCAGCCCCATTGCACCCTGAGGAATCTCCATTGCACCCTCAGGAATCTGGCAGCCCCATTGCACCCTGAGGAATCTGGCAGCCCCCACTGCACCCCTGTCTGATTAACCAAGCCACTGAAATGCTTCCCAGGGCCCCCTCAGCCTCCCTCCAGCATCACCCTCTGGGCTTGCATTTCCTTTTCCCGTGTTGGATTTTCCTTTATGAATCGGCCTTGAGGAATAAAACCCAACATAACACACAGAGACAGTGGCACATCCCTGCTGGGGAGAGCAGTGACAGAGGCAGCCGCAGCCGTGCTCTGTGCACTGGCACTGACACTGGCACTGGCACTGTGATACTGACACTGGCACTGACACTGATGCTGTCACAGTCACAGACACTGGCACTGGCACTGTGGCACTGGCACAGACACTAGCACTGTCACAGGCACTGGCACTGTGACATGGTCACTGTCACTGACATTGTCACTGTCACTGGCACTGTGACACTGGCACTGGCACTGTCACACATACTGGCACAGACACTGGTGCTGTCACAGGCACTAGCACTGGCACTGGCACTGACACAGCATTGGCGCTGGCATTGGCACTGACATTGTCACTGGCACTGGCACTGACACTGACACAGACACTGGCACTGGCACTGTGACATGGTCACTGTCACTGACACTGGCACTGGCACTGTGACATAGTCACACTGGCACAGCACTGGCACTGACACTGGCACTGGCACTGTGACAGTGACACTGGTACTGTGACACTGACACAGCACTGGCATGGTCACTGGCACTGACACTGTGACACTGGCACTGTGACCTAGTCACTCACACTGGCACGGTCACTGGCACTGGCACTGGCACCCTCCCCGCTCCTGTACCCCACGGTGCCATCCCTCACCACCCCTATCCCCAGCCCCAGAGCAAAGCCCTGGCTGGAAGGATGATCCCCCACATGCAGACCCTGCTGCAGCGGAGCCCTGAGGGGCACCGCTCCTGCAGATGCACCCTGAGCCGTGAGCAGAGCCCAAATCCTCCTTCCCCATGAGAGAGGTGCTCTGGGCTGCACAGGAGATGGAGGGGAGGTCACAGGCTGGGGGATGCAGAGGTGCTCACACCACGGTGCTCCCTGCACCTGCTTCTCTGACCCAGATCCAGGGGGGTCTGAGGAGCCCCTGAGAGCAGCACCTGGTCAGGCACACCTGGAGAGCAGCACCTGGTCAGGCACATCTGGAGGAAGAGTCAGAGCCTGCTCCAAAGGACTGGGGACACCACAGGGGAGGAGGAATTCTCAGAATCTGAGAGGTTGGAAGGGACCTCTGAGCTCTCTGGGGGGATCTCACAGCCATGGGGATCTCACAGCTCTGGGGGGATTTCACAGCTCTGGGGGGATCTCTCACAGCCATGGAGGGATCTCACAGCCCTGTGGATCTCCCAGCCCTGGGGGGATCTCCCAGCCATGGGGATCTCACAGCTCTGGGAGGATCTCACAGCCCTGGGGGATCACATCCATGGGGATGTGGCACTGGGGACAGGGGCAGTGGTGGCCCTGGCAGGGCTGGGGATGGCTGGACTGGTAGAACTGAGAGGGCTTTTCCTTATTTATTGCTTTGAATGTGCTGCACAGCTCTGCTGAGAGCTGAGGGAAACAGCCCAAGCACCACGTGCAGCCCCTGCCCACTTCCATGGGCTGGCTGCACTCAAATCAGCCTTTGGTATACCCAGAGTGATCCAGAGATGACATTTATGAGGGATTTTGGTTCAAAGGGGTTAGAATAGAGGTGCAAATACTGATAAATTATCTTCCTCGGTTTTTTCTCTCTCACAGAGCGGAATAAAAATGCCACAGACTCAATTTCTATAATGTTCTGTTTTCATCTGTAAGAAGAAAATTTTCAAGCTTAGGTGCCAAAAGCAGGAAAATTAAATCTCTATTTAGACAGTTAAATAAGAGGTTCAATTTTCAAAGGTACAATACCCTGTATTCTTAATTGCTGCCAGAAGAGACTGAAACCTTACTTTACTTTTAAAAGGGTATTTTCTAAGTCTATAAAGAAAACTTTCTTATTTGTAAGCACTTCAACAGAAAATATCCACCAGGGAATGAAGGACAGATGTTCACTGAAAAACAACGTGCTGATTTTTGCTTTTAAAGTTCAACTCCTCGCAACAGGCAACTGAGATGGGTTCAGGAGCAAAGGAATAACAGAAACCAAAGGGAAATCAAAGGGAAATGGAAGGCAAATCAAAGGTCCCATGCTCAGCTCTTCTTCCTCTCCTCTGCACTGAGGGGCTGCACCCAAGCTACTGCCAGTGGAAATCAGGGAGTGTGGGGAAGGGTTTGGAGCCCCAGGAGAGGCTGAGGGAGCTGGGAAGGGGCTGGAGAATCCCTGAGGGAGCTGGGAAGGGGCTGCACAATCCCTGAGGGAGCTGGGAAGGGCTCAGCCTGGAGCAAAGGAGGCTCAGGGGGCCCTTGTGGCTCTGCACAGCTCCTGCCAGGAGGGGAACAGCGACAGGAGCAGAGGGAACGGCCTCAGGGTGGGCACAGCAGGAATTTCTCCATGGAAAGGGGGATCAGGCACTGGAAGTGCCCAGGGAGGTTTGGAGTCTCCATCCCTGAGGGATTTCCCAGCCCTGTAGATGTGGCACTTGAGGTCACGGGCAGTGGTGGCCCTGGCAGTGCTGGGGGTGGTTGGACTCCATGGACTCAGAAGGATTTGCCATCCTGAAGGATTCTGTCACTCCAGGTTCACTCTCAGCTCCTTTTCCCCTCTTTATGGAAGGAGCTCCTGGCTGGGGGTAGCTCCTTCAGTGCCAGGTTTAATCTGTCCCCTGACAGCAGTTCCAGCAGCAGCTCTGACTCCATTGATCATTCCAGCCTGGGCAGGAGGCACCAGGGCAGGGCTGGGCATGCGGAGGGGACAGTGCCTGCAGGAGGGTGAAGCTGTGCCCACAGGGCCTGCAGGAGGGCGAAGCTGTGCCCATGGTGGGCATGGGGAGAGCAAGGCTGCACCCATGGTGGGCATGGGGAGAGCGAGGCTGCGCCCATGGTGGGCATGGGGAGGGCTCAGTGCCCGCAGAAGGGTGAGGCTGTGCCCACACTGAGCCACACACACAAGGGAGAAGCTTTTATGTAAACCCTCCCAAACCCCAGCAAAGGGATAAGGAAGCCACAGTTTAAATTTCCTTTCAGCTTCATTCTTCCTCACATCCAACATAGCTGCTGCTGACACCTGGTCCTGTTCCTGAGCTGAGTACAGCCCAAGGTTCCCCAGGTTTTAAATGTGTAATTCTGTTTCATCCAGCCCTTGCTCTAAGGGTGATCTCCTTAGCCCTCAGCACAGCCAGGGAGGTCTCCAGGCAGACAGGAACGCTGTCAGAGTGCAAGCCTCAGGCTGTGACCTTGGCTGGACCAGAAGAGGCTCTGCATTGGGTCTGTGCTAAACACTTCCCATCACTCCTCCCCACACACCAGCACCCAAGATTAACACTGACAGGAGATCAGCTGCTCTCAGATAACTTAATGCAGGCTGGAAGGCTCCCAGGGTCGGAAAGCAAACCAAAACACAGCCCATAATTCTGAGGGGAAATGGGGATTTGTCACGCGGCACTGAAAAACAGCCTGGTGCTGGAATGAGTGAGGCTGTGTGGAGAAGGGCTGTCACCTCCTGATGGGTGCCCTTCGTCCCCCTGTCCTTCCAGCAGAGCTCAGGGAACATTCCAGTGTCACCCTGCAGGCTGGGCACAAACAGAGCTCCCCAGGGCTGCCCTCAGCCTCACACCGTGCCAAGCACCCCAAAACAAAAACAGGTGTGGGAACTCAACCTCACACCATGCCAAGCACCCCAAAACAAAAACAGGTGTGGGAAGCAAAGGCTTTGCAGGAGGGTCCCCAACACAGGCAGGTGATTCCCTGCCCCAGCTGTGTTAGGGGATGGTTTCAGTGTGATTCCTTGCCCCAGCTGTGTTCTGTGCTGTGTTAGGGGATGGTTTCAGTGTGATTCCCTGCCCCAGCTGTGTTAGAGGATGGTTTCAGTGTGATTCCTTGCCCCAGCTGTGTTCTGTGCTGTGTTTAGATGGTTTCAGTGTGATTCCCTGCCCCAGCTGTGTTCTGTGCTGTGTTTAGATGGTTTCAGTGTGATTCCTTGCCCCAGCTGTGTTCTGTGCTGTGTTAGGGGATGGCTTCAGTGTGATTCCCTGCCCCAGCTGTGTTCTGTGCTGTGTTAGGGGATGGTTTCAGTGTGATTCCCTGCCCCAGCTGTGTTCTGTGCTGTGTTTAGATGGTTTCAGTGTGATTCCTTGCCCCAGCTGGGTTCTGTCCTGTGTTTGGAGGATGGTTTCAGTGTGGGTGATGCTGTGCAAACACTGAACAAGAGAAATCTGTTGTTCAGGAAGGATCAAGGACGCTGAGCCCACACTTCAGGGTGGAAGTTGTTCAAGCAGCTGCTGTTTCTGGAAGCACAAACAGGTTGGTGCTGCCGTGTCACTGCTTTCATAACACCAGGGCTGTTCTCCAGCACCTGGCACCTCCAATAACCCTGTGGGATGAACTGTGGGTCACTGGGGGTTGGATATTGAAGGGTGGAAGGTGCACTGGGGACACTGAACGAGGCTCTGTGCCCTCTGGATGCTCTGCATCACCCAGGACAAGGATGGCAGAGCTCAGTTATTATGAACCACAGACAGTGCAGCAGGACACAGGCTGCTCTCCAGGTCAGCAGGGAAAGTTCAGAAATGAGAACAATATCCCCTTGTTATTAACAAAAGGAGGAGGGAAGGAAAGCATTTCAGCAATAAAAAAATCAGCCTCTGGTTTATTTAAAAAAATACTAAAACAATGAGCTGCAAACAGGGAATCCAGAAAACTCCTCTGATAAATGTCAGTACTTTTAAATTAGGACAAAGGAATTAAAAAAATGGAGGCTTATGTTTAATTCACTTGAAAGCAAATTAAAGGGTTCGGCTTATGGATGAAAGAGAAAATTAGGTTATATTTTTCCCTGAGAGTTACCAAGGCTACTGCAGCCCAGAGAAAGCCACCCAGCCTGGCGAGCTGCTGTTGACAGGGCTGTTTGCACATCTCAAGTGGGTTTAGGAGAAGTGGTTCCATCTCAGGAGCTGGAGCTGGACCAGACACCGTGTCACACCTGGCAGGGACAGCATGATGTTGGGTTTCTCTAACCCAGGGATCTGTCCCAAAGTAATCCTTCCTCCTCCTCACTTCACAGGGCTGATGGACAGGAAGCCTCCAGCAGTGCCTTGTTTGGTTTTTCAGAGGCTCAGGTGCTTTAAAGCACATCCTGCACTTGGGCATGGTGCCTCCAGCATTTCCCTGTGACCAGAAATGCTGCCCCAGTTCATACTGCCAGGCTCACTGGGAATTCCATCTGGCACAGAAAGGGTTTGGGGAGGACCCTTTAGAAGGAAACTTTACTTGCAGGTTTGTGACTTCAGGTGCTGAGCTATTTCATCCTGTTTCTGCTCATTCTTGAGGTCTTCTGTGAGATACTCAGCTCCTGCTACGTTTCATGAAGGTTTTTCATCGGAACTTAATTTCCATCGTGGGAGCCAGAATTGTTATGGCAAATCTTGAGCAATTCAGTTGTTCAAGGCCAGGCTGGACGGGGCTGGGAGCACTCTGGGGCACTGGAAGGTGTCGGGGTGGAACAGGATGTGCTTTGAGGGCCCTGCCACCCCAAACCATTCCCTGATTCTGCAGTTCTCATTTCTCAGCACATTTTCTTTCTCAGTGCACTTTGCTTTTTCCACCCTCCTCAGTGGTTCATATTACAGAAAGCAAAGTTGTCTCATTGATTTTATTCTAAGGGATCTTACAGACACCAAGGCAAGCACAGAACTGAGTATCAGCCATGGTTCTTCCTTCATTTCTGGACAGTGTCTGTCCAGCTTCCCTTGTTCGCTTTTGGGGTATCCCCTGAATGAATATACAGAGAGCACAGGGAGATTGGGGTCATTACATCACTCAAATTCCCTTTTCCTTTTGGAAACATCAAAATTACTGCAAGCCATGGCTAGTCAAACCTGCTTGGCAATGAGTTTACAATACACCCTACAGGTGCTAAGACCCTCCAGGGTCCTTGGGAGAATTAAGATATTCCTGAAAAGGTCTCACAGCAGCTGCAGTTACTGGGGTTTGGTTTGATTTGATCCTAAACTCTAACAAGCAACTCTCCTACTCTCCTGCCAGTACAGTTTCAGAGGCTGAAGTGCTCGAGAAGTTCAGCAATGAGAGGGTCCCATAAGAACACAGCTGCAAGCAATAAAGAGGAGTGAGAGGAAAAGTTCCTGAACACAACCCCTCAGGTTTCAGTTCACAGCTCCTGCATCCCCCAGACAGCTGAAGGCCAGAGCCAGAAGCCTGCTCCTGCCCCTCCTTCAATCAGGAGCAGCCCCACGACCAGAGAGGGGCTGCAAATCAGGTGAGCTGGAGCCCGAGCAGCAGCAGGAGAGGAGATGCAGGTGCCAGCAGGGGATGCAGGTCCCAGAGCAGGGAATGAACATCCCAGGAACAGGGGATGCAGGTCCCAGGAGCAGGAGGGGATGCAGGTCCCAGCAGGAATGCACATCCCAGCAGGAGGGGATGCAGGTCCCAGGAGCAGGGGAGGCAGGTCCCAGGGGCAGGCAATGCACATCCCAGCAGGAGGGGATGCAGGTCCCAGGAGCAGGGGATGCAGGTCCCAGGGGCAGGCAATGCACATCCCAGCAGGAGGGAATGCAGGTCCCAGGAGCTTCTCCAGCTCAGGAGAGGGTGGCTGCTCTCAGCAGTGACCTCCCCACCCATGGAAAGGGCCCTGCAGCTCTCCTGCCCCGCTCCCACAGCTGATTTGGGAGCTGGAGGCCATCTCTGGCCATGGGACTGTGCATGGCAGGATCCTGCACAGCAACCTGACTGTAGAACACACCCCAAAGTTGTCCTTGGTTCCAGTGGGACCAGCTTCACTCTCACAAGTGCATTCCTTTTAATCAGCATATTTTCTGTGCTTTCCCTGCCCAGTGATTTCTCCACGGACCTACCCAAACAATCCTTTCTTTCACTGCCTTTGCTAAATCTGTTGTCTGGAACTCTGGGGAGCAGCTTGTTGGGATAGGTCTAACAGGAGCAACAATGGGATGTTTTTCCAGCTGACTGATCAATACCTTGACTCATTTGCACAGAAAGGGAGCAGGTGATTTTCGAGGGGGTGGAAGGAGTGCCTTTACTTCCTCCACTCATGGAATAAATGGCTTTACTTCACTCGTGGAAGGAATGCCTTTACTTCCCCCACTCGTGGAAGGAGTGTCTTTATTTCCCCCACTCGTGGAAGGAGTGCCTTTACTTCCCTCCACTCATGGAATAAATGGCTTTACTTCACTCGTGGAAGGAGTGCCTTTACTTCATTCGGGGAAGGAGTGCCTTTATTTCCCCCACTCATGGAATAAATGGCTTTACTTCACTCATGGAAGGAGTGCCTTTATTTCCCCCTACTCATGGAAGGAGTGCCTTTACTTCTCCCACTCATGGAATAAATGCCTTTACTTCCCCCACTCGTGGAATAAATGCCTTTACTTCCCCACTCATGGAAGGAGTGCCTTTACTTCCCCCACTCATGGAAGGAGTGCCTTTACTTCCCTCCATCCATGGAAGGAGTGCCTTTACTTCCCCCACTCGTGGAATAAATGCCTTTATTTCCCCCCCACTCCTGGAAGGACTGGCTTTACTCCCCCCACTCACCCCAGCACCCACCCAGCAAGGAGGCGAGAGCCAGCCCTGATGAATGGGGCTGCAGGAACAATGATTCCTCTCTCCCCACAGGATCTGTAGGATCTTTTCTGGGCAGCTTTTCCCAGTGCAGCTCTTGTCTGCCCTGGCTGTCCCACGAGTAATTACAGAGGGCAGGAAATGCCTCCCTGGTGGGATTGGGATGGCCGGTGGGGGTTGTCTGTGCCTGCATTTTCCACATCCCCAAACCCCCCATTTTTTTATTTCCTCTTCAGGCTTAGGAAGAAATGATGCTTTCATTGCACTGATTCCTTGGCAGCTTCCCCTTGTCCACGGAGGAGGCCCAAGCCTCAGCCCAAGGGGTGACACCAAGGCAGCCTCGAGCTGCTCTTCCAGCTGCAGCTGTGAGCATGCAGGAATTTCATTGACCAAAATGAAGGATTCCTCTGCTCAGACCCCAAAGAGGAACAAAGCAGAGCCAGGGAAAACAAGTCCTCACATGGCAGCTCTCTTGGGACACTGAGCTAAACCCATCCCTTTGATGGGATAGGGCTCAGGGCACCTCCCTTGGTCCAAGACCACCAGAATTCCTCATTCCTGAGGGAGGCAAAGACATTTTCCAAGGAAAATAAATTTTTAAATTTGTTAAAAATCTCACTAAAACTCACATATGTTCCAGTGATTTTTTTTTCCCCTGGACAAACAGCCGCTTCAAAAATAGAACAGTGAAAAAGAATCTGCAAAATAATTAAAAATAATAATAAGCAGAAAAATCCAATCATTTCCCCAGCTTCCCAGTTGATGTTTCAACTGCAGCTCAGTGCAACTTCAGCTTGAAATTTGCTTAAACATAATCATACTGTTCTTAAAGAAATCAAAAAACCCAGCTCCAGAGCAGTGTTTTTTACTCCAAATGAGGCTTTATTAACACTTTCTTTTTCCCCACTGAGTAGCTCAAGAAATGCTCATTTTGGGTGTGAAATACACTTGCTAGGGACATTAATGTATTTACAACTTTTCAGTTCTGGCAGAGGACTAGGAAACCTGTTAAATGGATAGTTCCAGGCTGGAACATGGTAGAAACTTTCAAAAGCAGAGGAAGGCCAGGGAGGAAGGCCAAGGATCACACTTTCCTTTTGATTTGCCAAGTGGGAAGGAAAAAAAGGAAAAAGGAAAATAAAAAGTACTTTCGTGACTTTTTCTGTTTGATATATAACACCTACAAATGGCTGTATGAATTATTTCCCTTCTCTGTTTTACTCCTGAAAAATAAAAGTGTGCAGTTCTTTGCAGGAAGGATTAATGAGGTGATGCCACGAGGAAATGCAAGTTAAGAACCCTGAACAGCTCCAGCGGAAAAAGAAAAACTTCCCAGAGCATTTAAATACCTGTTCAGTGAAAAGATCTGAGCCAGCAGAGGGAAAAAGCTCTCTCTGCAAATATCCAAAAGCTCTGCCTGGGGAAAAGTGTCCTGGTCACCCTCTGAACCATCCAGGGAGCCAGGGAAGGGAAGGGAAGGGAAGGGAAGGGAAGGGAAGGGAAGGGAAGGGAAGGGAAGGGAAGGGAAGGGAAGGGAAGGGAAGGGAAGGGAAGGGAAGGGAAGGGAAGGGAAGGGAAGGGAAGGGAAGGGAAGGGAAGGGAAGGGAAGGGAAGGGAAGGGAAGGGAAGGGAAGGGAAGGGAAGGGAAGGGAAGGGAAGGGAAGGGAAGGGAAGGGAAGGGAAAGGAAGCTGTGTAGGAGCAGGGGGTGGCTGAGCAGAGCACACTGGCTCAGGAATGAGGCTGTCCCTGCTCCATGGGTCAGTTAATTACTGGGGAACCTGAAGATGTCACTTCACATTTTGTGTCTCAGGTACTCCATGCATGAAATGGAGGCAGTGGGAAATGATGCTCACTCATTATCATAAGGATTAAGGAGCCAGGCTCTGCTCCCTAATCCAGGGTCACTTGCTGGGCCGTGGGGATCAGAGCTGGGGGAAGCAGCAGGGAATGGTGGTGGGGGACCAGTGCACCAGGGTGAAGGTGGTGTGGGGAGCTGGATGGGAAGCCATGGAAGCACACCACCCGAATTTACAGAGGCTTTTGGGGGAGAACTGGGAGGTCATCACGTGTCAGGGGATTTTGGAAGGTGCCGTGGCCCGGAGGGGGGCAGGACATGGCCCGAGCACTCAGGGCAGTGTCACTGCCAGCAACAGTCGGGAACAGGACACATCTCCAAGGCGATGAGGCCGGTGCTTCCACCCCAACGGGAGGGCTGGGAGGAGGGGAGAGGCGCCGGGACCCTCCAGGAGGGCAGCGGGGAGGCAGAAGGCAGCCCGGGGCTTGCAGGGTGGAAGGGCCATGCCCAAGGCACGGGTGCAGGAGATGAGAGAGAGAACCCCCGCCCGGGGCCGGGATGCAGGACCGGGGATGCGGGGCTGAGGAGGAGGAGCGGGGGCCGGGATGCGGGGCCGGAAAGGAGGAGGAGGAGCGGGGACCGGGATGCGGGGCCGGGGATGCGGGGCTGAGGAGGAGGAGCAGGAGCAGGAGCAGGAGCAGGAGCAGGAGGAGCGGGGGCCGGGCCCCAAGCCCCTCCCCAGGGCCGCGGCGGGCGGGGGCGGCCCGGGGAAGGCGGCGAGGCTGCCCCGGTGCTCGGGCACGGGGAGCTGCGCCCGCCGCGAGTTCCGCGCTGAGACAGGAGGAGAAAACAAAACAGAAAAACACACCACAAGGGGGAAAAAAAACCAAACAAAAACAAACAAAGGAAAAAAAAATCACAATAAGAAGCAAGGACAATTAACTAATCCACACGCTCAGAGTCAGTGCGGCCATCCCAGAGCGGCCCCTCGGCGGAGCATGGCGCGGGGGGCGGCGGGCAGCCCGGAGCGGGGCCCGGCGCGGCTGCGGGCATGACCCGGGCCCGGAGCGGGGCACAGCTCGGGCCGGGGGGGCCGGGCCGGGCCGCGGGGCCGCCCCCCTCCCTCCGCCCTGCCCAGCCCTCCGCGCATCCTCCGGCACCGCCGAGCCGCGCCGAGCCGCGCCGGGCCGGGCCGGGGCTCCGAGCCGAGCCCAGCGGGACGATGAGGGGCATCCCCTGCTTCTGCACCCTGATCCTCCTGGGTGAGTAGCGCGGCGCGGCCAGCGGGGCACAACTTTCTGCCGGGCTCGCTCGGGGGGCACTGCGAGCACCCCCGGGCAGGGGCTCCGCTCCGGGAGCGGCGGTGAGCCCGGCTGGCACCACCGAGGCCGGGCTGGATGGGCTTGGAGGCGCCTGGGCTCGAGAAAGGTGTCGCTGTCCGAGGCAGGAGGGTCGGAGCGAGATGCTCGGGAAGGTCCTTTGCAGCCCGAACCATTCCGCGACTCCGTGCTCATCCGTCGGCTTTGCCTCCTGTGCCCTGGAGCCGAGCTGGGCTCGCTGCTGTGCTTTCGGATGGTCCTGCTGCCGCGCATGAGATGCCCAGTTGTGCCCCGCGCATTCAGCACTTCTCGGGCACAGGGCTCGGAGGGGCTGTGCTGCGAGGGGAGGCAGGTTCTGCACGGCCGGGAATGTCCCGGTGTGCCGGGGTTTGGGGCACGGTGTGCGGGGTGGCAGCCCCGGCTCTGTCCCCGCTCTGTCCCTGCTCTGTCACAGCCCGAGCGAGCTGCCGGGCTGCGCTCGGCGTCCGCTCTGCGATTCCCTCACACCCCCCGACCCCAGCCGTGCTCAGCGCTTTGTTCCTGCACCGAGAGCAGGGATGAGCGCCCCAGATGTTCCCCCATCCCCGTGGCAGCCCTCGTCCCCTGGCGTGGCGGGGAGCCGCTGTCCCCGAGTGCGCGGGGATGTGGCTGCGGCTCCCGTGCTTTGAGCATCCCGCTCGCATCCTCCCTCCCTCCGCCCGGCCCGGAGCAGCCGCGTCTCCTGCGCGATTCCCGGGGCTCCCGCGGCCCTGAAGGAAGGGAACCGGGTCGAAGGGGCTGCAGCCCCCGGCAGCGGCTGGGGATGCCCCGGTGCCACCGCGGCTCCTCCCCTTGGGGCATTCTGTCCCCTCCCTGTGCTCCGATGAGGCACCAAAGCCAACAGTGAGCTTAAATAGACCAGGAATGGCTGTGGGGAGGCTGGGAATGGGATGTGCCCGTTCTTTTCGGGTGCCACCGCTGGAGGAAAAGGTCTTGGGGTGACTGCAAGTGGCTGGGACATCGTGGGACGCCCGGCGCTAGGTCCCGCTGGAGCCCCGCTCCTGGGGAAAACCGAGCTCCGGGCACGACACAGAGCTCCTGACAGGATCGAGCTTTGGGCAGGACCGAGCTCCTGGGCAGAACGGAACCCCTGGACAGATCAGAGAGCTTCTGACAGGACCGAGCTCCTGGTGAGAACTGAGCTCCCGGGCAGGACCGAACCCCTGGGCACGACCGAGCCCCTGGCAGGACACAGAGCTCCTGAGGAGAGCCGAACCCCTGGGCACGACCGAGCTCTTGGGGAGAACAGAGCTCCTGTACAGGACAGAGAGCTCCTGACAGGACCGAGCTCCAGGGAAGAACCGAGCCCCTGGCAGAACTGAACCCCTGGGCAGGACCGAGCTCCGTCAGGACCGAGCTCCGGGCAGCCCCGAGCGGGTTCTCCTGCCGTGGGTTGGCTCTGCCGGAGCTCCAGGTGATTCCCCGTGCCGTCTCTCCCTGTCACTAGATGTCAGCAGCAGCAACCCTTCCAGGTCCCAGAGGTGGGGATGGGGGCAGATCCGACCCCTCAGGAGGGCCCGGCCGTGTTCAGCAGGGCCCGCTTGGCTCCGGGGCTGGGAGTGCCCGGGAGCACGGCACGGCACGGCCGGGATGGCCGCTCCTCCATCCCGGGACAGGGCTGCGCCCGGGCTGGGTGGGCTCAGCCTCCCCCAGGGCTGCAGCTTTTCCCTCGGGCTCTCGGGGCTCGGGTGCGAGTCCCGGCCTCGGCAGGATCCGTTTTCCAAGCGGCTCGGATTGGCTCCTTCATTGATTGACTGCCCGATTGACTGGCTGGTGGGCTGATCGATTTCTCTAGAGAAAGTGGGCTTAGGGAAAAGAGCAAATGGCCAGTGCCATTGTCGGCGGTGCCGTTGGGAATAGGGGACAGGTGTTAGGGACACACTTGTCACCTCTGCTCCACGCCAGAGCAAAGCCATCAGCTGCTGTTCACCCTTTGCCCTCCTGGTACTGGGGGAACTTTTCACCCCTGGACTAGTGTTTGACCCTTGCAGGCACAGCACCACCCCAGCAGATGCTCCTGGACACCCTCAGCCTTTTCCCTGGATATTTTTGGGATGTTTGTGTTGTGGATGGACATGGAGATGTGCCTGGGATCCCGTGCAGGGATGCAGGATGCAGGGCTGGAGAGGGCAGGCACGAGCCTGGCAATTCCAAGCTTCATCCCAGTGGGCTGCAGTGCGAGCTCCTCGCTTTTGGTGTGTCCTCTGTGGCATTTTTGGGATGATCCTGGCTGCAGGAGGCAGTTCTTGGTGAGATTGGGGCTGTCCTAAGGGCAGTGCCACCATCGGGCAGCCTGGATGGAGATCCCATCTTCCTGCTGGCACAAGCATACAGGGCGGCCCAGAGCAGGCAACTTGCAGAATTGAGCAGTGTTTTTATTTTCCTCAGCTGCTTTTCAGCCAGATCAGCTCCCTGAGCTGTCCCCAGCAGCCACACTGATGTGAGGACAGAGCAGGAGCACAGTGCCACCCCTGAGGACAAGGGACGTGGCTTTGGGCAAGCTCATGTCCCCTGGTATTTACCTGAGCAGGAATCCCACTCACAGGGCTGTGCTGAGGCTTTCAGGAAGACCTTATGGAAAATCAGGGCTCCAGGAAGCACTGATAGAGTTACATATAGAGAGTGTCATTAATTTGGCAAGGACACAGGGCTACACCTGTGAGCAGCCTGAGCAGCACAGCACCTGAGCAGCACAGATCCCATCAAACACTTGTAGTGTTCCTGGTTTGGCACAGGCTCCTCACAGATCCCATCAAACACTTGCAGGGCTCCTGGGTTTCCATGGGCTCTGCACAGATTCCATCAAACACTTGCAGGGTTCCTGGACTGGGTTATCCATGGGCCCTGCACAGATCCCATCAAACATGAGACTGTCTGGGCGATTTTCACCTGGTTTCGGAACTCAGATCCTGGGAGAAAAGCAGAAAAAAAAATCTCTTGAAAACTGCATCTGTGTGTGTGAGAGAGGGAAACTCTCCTTAAATGAGTGGCTTTGTCAGTTCTGATGGGAGCAATCTGATTTTTGCATCAACAGGAATGTGATATTTGTGTCTCTCCATGTTGGTGCAGAGGAGAAATAAAACTTCTCCCTCAACAGGCTGCCCACTAATGCTGTGCAGATTGCTCTGCAAGGACCTTACCACACCCAGAAAATATTTTTTCCAGAGCTCTGGAGCCTTAAATAGCAATTATTGCTGGGTAAAAATTAGTACTACTTAAGGCTAATAATTAGTACGAATTACTGTGAATAGCATTTTATTTTGCTTTTGGAGACAGAAATGTCTTCCCTGCTCTCCCAGCAATTTTCACAGATGATTTCTATTGTGCCTGAAATTCCCTTCATCATTTTCACACAAGACTTGTTCATTTTTATAACTTTCCACTTGGTCATTTTAAAACATGACTTCTAATGTCTCTAAAGTTTGCCACCTTTTGATAAAAATACCCTGCTACCAAGATATTCATGATTTCTTTTTCCCTCTAGTGGACTTTATATTCCTTTTGCCTTCCCTAAAAAATATATAAATGACCTCTTTCTTCTCAACCCAAAAGTGAGAGAGGACAAATTGAAAGGTAGTTCTCCTGCTAGAAGAATTTTTTTCAGAAGAACACATTTCACTGAAAAAATAAAAAGAAACAGAACTATGGCAAGCTTGTTCCTGTCAATCTTCAGTTCAGAACAGCTCCCTTGTTTCAAAAGCCTCTGTCAGAATCCCCTGTGGTAGCAGTGGAACAGAGCCCCTCCTGGCAGTGCCTGGGCTCAGGGGGAGGGCTGGCAGAGCTCACCCACCTGCGGTCCCTGCTCCACCCTTGGTCCATCCCTGCTGGGCTCTGCACTCCTGGGAAAGCAGCCTGGAACCAGGGATGGGTGAGAGGGTGTCTTGGATTGGAAAGACAGGAGTCTGCTAAGGAAGGCAGGAGCCTCCCCTGAAATGGAGAATGTAAACCCTCCCCGCCCCTCTGAATTGCTATAAATTTTAAATTAAGGGACTCTCAGGCAAAAATATGGGAGCAGGAAATAACAGTTCTTTAATAGGGAAAGGAAAATCATAAAAGGATGTACACTAGAACAACACTGCCAGAGTCAGAACCCAACCTGACACCCTGTGGGTCAGGGTGTTGGTGGCAGTGCCATTGGAATTGTGGCTGCAGCCCTCCTGAAATATCAGGTGTGGCTCTGTTGGAGCAAGGGGAATTTGTAGAGAAGGATGTATTCTTCCTCTGAAGACCCAGTGGAAGGACAGTCAGCTGCTGTTCCTCTGGGGAATCCCGTGGAGAAAGCCCTGCTGGTGTCTCGAACACCTCTGGATTATATCTGGGTAGCAATGCTTAGCTCCTCCCTCTGGGTGGAACCTCTCACAATGGGATGCTGTAGTTCTTATCAGTCATGCGGTGACATTCAATAGTCTGTTATCAGCAGATGTCCCCTCCCCAGGGAGGTGTGAATGTGGTCACTCAAAGGCAAACTGCCCACTTGACAAAGGTAATCTGCCATACAGATGGTGATTGAAAACAACTTGCATTGCAATCTTCAACAGAGGGAGAGCCTGAGGAGCTGGTGGGAGGTGGCACCAGGGATGGTGATTCCTCCTGCAGGTGGACAGGGAGGAGAGCCCAGCCTGTGTGTCTGGGCAGGGGTGTGGGGCTGCAGGACAAGGACCCAGGGCTGCCTCACACAGGACAAGGAGGGTTTCCAGAAGAGAGGTCACCATCCATCATGGGCGAGGAGGAGCTGGGAGTGCCACAAGGAAGGAAAATGAGTCTGCAGGAAGGTCACATCACACTGAAATCACCTGTGAGTCATCCAGGACCTGGGGCTGGTACCAGGTGGTGCCACAGCTGGCTCTGGCTGAGCTGCAGTGAGCTTGGTGGGCACTGAGAGAGGTTGTGTGTGATGGTGTTCAGAGGAGTCTCAGGTTGAGGGAAGAGATGAGGATCTGACTCCATGTTTCAGAAGGCTGATTTATTATTTTATGATATATATTACATTAAAACTATACTAAAAGAAGAAAGGATTTCATCAGAAGGCCAGCTAAGAATAGAATAGCAAATAAGAATGATAACAAAGGCTCTGTCTCAGAGAGTCCAAGCCAACTGACTGTGTTTGGCCATTAATTACAAACATCCAACATGGGCCAATCACAGATGCACCTGTTGCATTCCACAGCAGCAGATAACCATTGTTTACATTTTGTTCCTGAGGCCTCTCAGCTTCTCAGGAGGAAAAATCCTAAGGAAAGGATTTTCTATAAAAGATGTCTGCAACAGTTGTGGTCCTCGTGGACATTGCCAGGCATCTCCTGCATCTCACCAGAGTGGTGGAGGCCCCACCTCTGGAAGCATCCAGGCTGAGGCTGGATGGGGTGTGAGCAACCTGCTCTGGTGGAAGTTGTCTCTGCTCTTGGAAAGTTCCTTTCAACTCCAACCAGTCTGTGACTGGGATTTTTGATTAAATGAACTTTCAAAGGTCCCTTCCAACCCAAACTACTCTGTGACTCTGTGGTGAGCTGGTGCCCCAGCTGCAGATCTCCTTGGGCCCCTTCAGCCCCCCAGCAATGGCACATCTGTCCCTGCCCTGGGGGGACAGGGATCCTGCTCACTCACATGTGTGCTGTCCCAGAGCCTGCCCATGCCTTGTGCTCTGCCCCCTGGCAGGAGCTGCTGGGGCTCTGGGCTTTGGCTGCAGCAGGAGCTGGAAGGGATGGATGACCCCAGAGACACAGAACAAACCCCACTGCCCCAGAGTCCTCATGGGGAAAAGCCCTTCCCTGTGTCCTGCTGTGTTATACGAATATTCTCCAGCTCAGAACTGCTCTGGCCATGTCCTGTCACTCTCAAGTCTCATCTCCCTTCATGTGAATCCATCTTCTTCCTCCAAGGTGTCCCCTCCAAGCTCGGGGGGCCCTTGTGGGTCTGCACAGCTCCTGCCAGGAGGGCACAGCCAGGGGGATTTGGGATCTTATCCCAGGGAACAGGGACAGGAGCAGAGGGAACGGCCTTAGGGGAGCTCAGGGTGGGCACTGAGGACATTCCACATGGAAAGGGGAGGAATGGTGTCCCCATCCCTGGGGGGTTTCACAGCTGTGTTGATGTGGCACTTGGGGACAGGGGCAGTGGTGGCCCTGGCAGTGCTGGGGAATGGTTGGACTCAGTGGTCTGTTCCAATTCAGAGGGCTTTTCCAATTTAAATTATTCTGGGACTCTATTTTTCTCTTTCTATGCAAATCCATCTGGAAAGCAGTTTGCATGAAAGCTGCAGTGAGAGCAGTTGTGCTGTGGCTCTGATTTACGGAATCCAAGTGGCAGAGCCTGTCTGTGGTACCTGTCCCCACCGAGCAGAGTTATTGCAGCACTCCCTCTGTGCTGGTGACATATGGCTCGAGGGCTGCTCTGACACAAAAGTGCAGCCAGCTGGCTTTGGAGGGGAAGGGAATGGCACAGATTGTTTGGTGCTTCTTCCAAAAGGAGGATCAAATTGCTCATCTTTCAAACACCTCCGAGCTCAGCCATCTCTTTGTTGCCCCAAGGGGGTGGCAGTGCACTTTGGGATGGGAGCTTAACCAGCTCCAGATGCTGAGGGCTGTGAGTTAAGCCTTGAGAGGCTGCTGGGTGTTCCCTCCTCGCCTCCTGTTACTGGTACAATGAAAAGAAGGCAGGCACACAGTTTGGGTCAGGCCCACCTGCAGTGCTGCTGGCTGAGCTGCAGGGCTGAGCTGCAGCCCACCCTGCTCAGGGGATCGGCTCTGCTGTGCCTCCAGGGACTGGGCTGCCCTGGCTGCAGGAGGGCTGGAAGTGCCCAAGGAAGGGTTCAGCTCCAGACTGGAGCAGCTCAGGGAGCCCTTGCATGGTCTGAGGGCTCTGGAGCCTCGAGCTGAGCTGGACCCAGCCAGTGCCCAGGACAGGTCCTGAGAGAGCTCCAGGGTGCCTAAAGAGGTGCTGGAGTGAACTCCATCTCTGCAAAATAATCAGGCTTTGCTTTCAGCTGTGCATTAAATGAGGCTGGCTGGTGCCTCCTGGGAAATCCCATCCTCCTCGATTAATCAGAGCAAAGGAAACACAGGGCAGCCACAGCCTCGTGGGGAAGGAGCCTTCACTTGGAACGTGGCTGTGAATTCTTGTTTTGAGCAAACACCGTGTCTGGGCCACCACTCTGCAGAGTTCATGTGGTCCTGTCCGTGAGAATTTTACATAAATAGTCAAATCAATCATAAAGGGGTTTGAATTTCTCAATTCATCTTCTTGTACTGTTGCAGCCTTTATTGAACACTTCGCTCCTTTTTTTTCCCTTCCTGCTGCCCAAACTGGACCTCCCTAAATGTCACCTCCACCTTATTAACTGTTGCAGCCTTTATTGAACACTGTGTTTTATTATTTCCTCTTGCTGCTCTAATTGGATCCCCCAAAGGCATCACCTGCACCGTGGTGACAACTGGCATGTCTTTCTGTCCCTTGCTCAGCCCAGGGAAGTTGTCCCTGCCTGTGGCAGGGGTGGAACAGGATGAGCTTTGAGGTCCCTTCCAGACCATCCCGTCCCACAATTCCAAGGATGAGTGCTCTGCATCCCCATCAAGCTGAACTTTGAGGTTCCTTCCAGACCAAACCATCCCACAGTTCAATGGCTGAGTGCTCTGCATCCCCATCAGGCTGAGCTTTGAGGTTCCTTCCAGACCAAACCATCCCACAGTTCAATGGCTGAGTGCTCTGCATCCCCATCCCTGCACTCCAACTCCAAAGGGCTGGCTGTAGATGCAATGGTTTGTCCTGCAGCCAACCCACCCGCCCTTCCTCAGAGCTGCTCCAGTGAGGAAACCCAGGAGGAGGCTCACAGCTCAACTGTGTGTGGCTTTGGGTGAACAGCTTTTGTATCAGAGTACCTGTTCCCTGTGCTGTCCCTTCCCTGTGTGTGCAGAGCAATAATCTGCCCATGCCAGCTGCCCAGGGGGCTCAGCTGTGCTGCCCCAGCCCCTGCAGCCTGCAGAGAGGCAGCAGCTGGCTCTGCAGGGCTCTGCAGCTTCCCTTGGATGCTGCTGTGAGCAGCACAAAGCACCTTAAAGGGCTCTCACAGGGCTGGGGGGGACAGAAGCCCCTGGAACCCTCTGTGAGGAGGGCTGCAGGTGAGGACGTGGTGTTGGTGTGTGTGGGTGGGGAGGAGAGCAGCCCTGCATGCTGAATTCTGGGGCTTGGGAAGAGCCAAAGGTGGGGACATGGTGTTGGTGTGAGTGAGTGGGCAGGAGAGCAGCCCTGCATGCTGAATCCTGGGGATGTGGAAGAGCCAAAGGAGGGAACATGGTGCTGGTGAATGGGGAGAAGATCAGCCCTGCATGCTGAATTCCCCAAAGGTGGGGACATGGTGCTGGTGTGAGTGGGGAGGACAGAACACCTCCATGCTGAATTCCCCAAAGGTAGGGACATGGTGGACATGGTGTTGGTTTCTGTGAGTGAGCAGGAAAGCACACCTGCATGCTGAATTCTGGGGGTTTGGAAGAGCCAAAGGAGGGGACATGGTGTTTGTGTGTGTGAATGGGCAGGACAGCACACCTGCATGCTGAATTCTGGGGCTTGGGAAGAGCCAAAGGAGGGGATATGGTGTTGGTGTGTGTGATGGGGTGAAGAGCAGCCCTGCATGCTGAATCCTGGGGTTGGGAAGAGCCAAAGGCATTGAGCTGTTTGTGTGAGCCCTGGGTGAGCTGGGTGTGCTGAAGTGTCTCCTCCTGCTGAGGAGTTCACTCCTCCTTGCAAGGTTAGTTGATTTGACACGAGTTACAGCAATTTCACGGTACATTTTTCCCTCCTTCCAAGACATTTGTCTTGTTTCTTCCTCTTGGTAAGAGAAAATAACCCAGTAGGCTGCTTGAGAGACAAAGTGCTCACCTTGGGCTGCTGTCACAGGGGACACACAAAATCCCTGGGGCAGCACAGAGCTTTCCTTCAATGCAGGAAAAGTGCTTGGGGGTCGTGGTGCTCAGAGCCTGGAAAAACCCCCAAGGTAACAGAGGAGACAGGTGTGTGCACAGGGGGCTGGGATGAGGAGGAGCTCCAGCTGTGGGTGAGGAATGCAGTGCCTTCAGAACAGACCATGCTGGGGCTCTGACACCTCACCCTGAGCACCCCAAATTCAGGCAACACCATGGACTCACACGTTCTGTCTGCTGCCTGGCAGGGAACTGCTGCAGGAAAACTGAAATGTTGCACTCTGTGATCCCAGAGGTATTTCCTAACTTAAAAGGTTCTGTGGTTCTGTTAATAAAAACTTGGATTTCAAATGACGCAAAGGGAGAAGAGCCAGTTTGCCCTTAGAGGGCTGATGGGATCACTGAAGGACTTGTCAGGCTTTGGAGAATCAGCAAACCAAAATGCTGCCCTGGGGAACTCCCCAAAAGTGCCTGGGGGCCCCATCCCCTGGGAACATGCTGATTTTCCCTCTCCAGTCAGAAATCTTGTCTCCTTTTTGTGATGTTGAAAGGAAATGTCCTGAGGTGAGGAACCTCCTGTAGGACACAGCTTTGGAGGCTCTCCTGCTGTGTTGGGGACTTGGCTGAACTTGCACTATAGGAGTTGTCTGTCAGGGCCAGAGGATTTGGGAAGGGAACAGTGGGAAGGTTCTGAGCAGATTCTGCTCTGGAAGTGGGATGTGGAGGAGAAGAGGCTCCTGAGGTGTCAGACAGGAGGTGCAGAGGGAGCTTCCCACGGTGACAGGAATTCACAGGTGTTGGGGAAGATGAAACAGGAAAGCCTCACAAATATGATTGTCTGGCAAAAGATTTTGAGAATATGGAAACTATAGGCGAGATTGAAATTAAAGCAAGCTTTGAGATCCCTCAGTTACTGAACAACTGGAAAACAACGGTGTGGCCAGCTGAAGGTAATCCCCTTTTGATGGAACAACAGCCTCTGCCTGCAGACAGCTCCAAGGCTCAGAGCAGACCCTACAGCTTGGCAGAGGGGCCCAAAGAGGAGTTTTTAGGGTTTAAAATGTAACACATTATGGTAATGTAGTGATTCTTATAGGCTGTATGTAAATGCTATAAGATTTGTGTATTGTACTGGAATGGTTAGTGACAATCAGAATATTCAACACAGAAGATGATTTATTGTATTATAACAGGAACTTCGCTCTCTTGCCCCATTTATTCTCTTACCCCTTTTACTCTCTTGCTCTTTTACTCTCTTACCTCTCATCCTCTCCTCTCGGGCCTGCTCTGAGCTGTGGCTGGCAGCTCCCAGCAGGGCCCTGCACCCAGGCTCTTTGCATTAAACCCCAAATCCCAAAAGTCCCTACACCCAGGCCCTCTGCAATAAACCCTAAGTTCCTGACCTGGCTGCAGAGATCTCTCGTCTCCGTCCGTCCCGACCGTCCTCCCCCCACAACACTCTGACACACAGGAATTCAGGAGCTGGGAGAACAGCATGCAGGATGGGGAGCTCTGAGAGCCCTCCTGGATCCAGGGAGCCCCAGGGGATGGAGTTTCCTTCTGCCAAAGGGGATGTGGCTCTCTGCAGGTGAGGAGGCAGCTCGGGGCGGTCTGGGTTGGACACATGTCCCAGGAGAAGCAGAGGTAGAGTTTCCACCTTCCTGGGACTGGTGCAGGCAATTAATCTTCCTCTCTGGTGCTGCTTCATTCCTGCTCCCCACAGACCAGCCAGGGCAACCCCTGATGTGTGCTGGGAAGCCTGTGAGTAATTAACTACCTGACTCCAGGGCTCCAGAGCTCTAATTGAGGTCGTTAGATGCTATTGCATTACCAGTAAGTTCTGAGCATAATGGAAGGGCTGGAGCAAACAAACAAACAAACAAACAGGAATTTTAAAAACCCAAATAGCAAGAAGAAATGCAGTGAACTCCCCCAGAAGTGTTTAATGCAGGGTGAGCCTGTCCCATGGGATGAGGAGTTGCAGCATCTGTCTCTGGGTCTCTCAGGTTTTGGATAATGATGCAAACTCACTGCACCCATGTGTAAAATCAGGATATTTTTAAAGCAGGGGAATTCTTGTGAGGCAGAACCAGCAGTGTTTGACCTGGGATATTTGTGTTTGTGGCCAGCAGCAAACTCCAAGCTGGGATCAGGAACAAGGGGACTTCCAGCAGCCCCTGCCTAAGCACAGAGCTCACTGAGCCCTTCCTCAGGCAGGACCAAGGTGAAGAGTTCTGCAAAGCTTCCCCTATCCCAGGGATGCACAGGGAGCTTTAACAGCCTCTGGCACAAGGGCAGGCTGGAAAGCTGCAGCTCATTTCCCAGAAAATTATTGGGCTTTTGGTACAGTTTGACTTTCGAACAACAATGACAGATCAGGAACAGTAAAATTTGAAATAAAAGATAGCAAGTGGAAAATGAAATGCTTATTAAGTATAATTCCAGGGGAAGAAAAATGAGGACTAAAATGAAGCCGCAGATGTTCCTCTTCTGTTTTATCTGCTTTTATTGAGAAAACTGAAAATGGCCTTCCCAGAGGGACCTTGGGCAGGAAGAGAAATGGAATCTGTCTCTCACTTGTCCCACACACCAGACAGGTCCCAGAGGCTGCAGGAAATGGGTTTCACCCCACCTGGTTTTCACCTGCTCTTCTGAACTTCTCCTTTCAATTGAGAGGGGAAGCTGTCAGGCCTAGAGGGACACTGCTCCTCTCTGCACGTTTGTGTTACCCCCAAGGGCTTCAAAACCAATCCCAGTGACCCTTCTGGCTCTGTCCTTGATCAGTGAGATGAACCCAGCCAATGCCACCAAGTTCCCATGGTGAGCTCTCATGGTCCTCCAAGGAGCAGCTGATGTGGAGGGAGAAGTCAAGGACCCATCATTTCAATCTATACAACCAAAGAAATGAAAGATAAAGAAAATGAGATTAAAGCATTATTTAGTGTTTTGTTTTCTTACTTGCAAAGCCCAGATTTCCCCAGGAAACATATTTTTCCATGTTTAAAAGAGAAAGAAAGAAATCCAGTGAGAAACTTGTGTTTCACATTAGGGCTCTAGCCCTGATGATGGTTGGAGCTGCGTGGACTTGGTGCCTCCTCTGGTGCTCACAGAGGCCACCCAGGAGTGTCTGGGGCCATGGGAGTTGCTTGTCCCTCTGTTAAAGTCCCTGAAGAGGTGCTGGCCATGGCCAGTCAGTTCTGTCCTGGCCCTGCTCACAAGGCAAGGGCAGCTGGTGTGAGAGGGGCTGCTCTGTTTGCAGCAGGGCAGAGTTTAACAGCTCTGGTCACTGGCACCTGCACCTTGGCTTTACTGGGCTCAGTGGGCAAGGCAGGGCACTGAGACCAACCCTTCCCCTGCCTGCCAGGCCTGCCTGCTGCTAAGGAGCCCCCAGATCCTGCTGGACAAACGTTCCAGCTTCATCTCCTTAGCCCCCACCTCCATCTCCCATTGCCTTTGTGCCACCCCAGCCCCAGGGCAGAGCACTGGCTGTGACATGAGATGGCAGGTGATGGCACTGGCTGTGACACAGAGCAGGTGATAGCGCTGGCAGAGCACTGGCTGTCACACAGAGCAGGTGATGGCACTGGCAGGGCACTGGCTGTGACACAGAGCAGGTGGTGGCACTGGCTGTGACATGAGATGGCAGGTGATGGCACTGGCAGGGCACTGGCTGTGGCACAGAGCAGGTGGTGGCACTGGCTGTGACACAGAGCAGGGGATGGCACTGGCAGGGCACTGGCTGTGACACATCTGACACAGAGCAGATGATGGTCCTGGCTGATTTAGGGGAGGAGGCAGGTCTGGAAGGTGTGAGCACACCCAGAGCACAGAGCCAGCTCTGGGCCAGGCTGGGTGCCGGGCCAGCAGGAGCTCCTGCAGAGCCTCTGTGAGCCCTTTGAGCCCTCAGTGCCCTCTGTGAACCCTCTGTGAGCCCTGTGAGCCCTGCCATGCCCTGTCCAGCAGGCAGAGCCTCTCCTGCCTTGCACTGCAGTGAGCACAGCCTCACAGAGCAAGGGAGGGCACAGGAGAGATGCCTGGGGTGGGTGCCTGGCTGATCCAGAGCTGCAGAGGGAAGAAAGGCACAGGAGAGAACAGGATCTCACTCTATAAATACCTGCAAGGTACCAGTGCCAGGGAAGGAGAGGAGGATTAGTCACACTCCTCTGAGACAGGGAGGGGAGGGCAGACAGCAACAACGTGAAGCACTGGAGGAAAAAGTTCTGAGTATTAGCAGTGAAATGTTTAGGCTATTTTTCTTTCTCATTTGTAATGGAAAAAGAAATTGCAGGGTCTCAGTCTTAGTTATCCTTGAGGCTTGATGAATTTTTTCAGGGGAGTTGTGAGTCACAGGCATGAGGAGCAGCCAGTGCATGGCTATGTGGGATCTGCAGGTCCTGGGCAGTCACAGGCATGAGGACCATGAGGAGCAGCCAGTGCATGGCTATGTGAGATCTGCAGGTCCTGGGCAGTCACAGGCATGAGGAGCACCCAGTGCATGGCTGTGTGAGATCTGCAGGCCCTGGGCAGTCACAGGCATGAGGAGCAATCAGTGCATGGCTGTGTGAGATCTGCAGGCCCTGGGCAGTCACAGGCGTGAGGAGCACCCAGTGCATGGCTGTGTGGGATCTGCAGGCCCTGGGCAGTCACAGGCATGAGGAGCACCCAGTGCGTGGCTGTGTGGGATCTGCAGGTCCTGGGTGCACCCAGGGTTAAACAAGGAGCCAGTGTGGCCTTTGGGACAGCAGCAGTGTCACCAGTGTTAGGAAAATTAACCCACAAACACCAGAGGTTTGTGTCCAAAGAGGAGACAGAGGAGTCCTTTTTGGCTTTATTCCAGTGAAGGGAGAGGCCATGGGACATTCCTGTGGGGTCTCTCACATTTTTAGAGGATGCAGCCTCCTTTTTATCCCAATTTCCTAGCCACATTTCTCTTCTCTCTGTCCCCATTCCTGAAGTACTTGAAAGGTTCAGACTTCCCAAAACACCTGATCCCAAAGATTTCGCAAAGATTTCCCTCTAATATTTATATAACTCTCTAATATATATGTATAACCCTCCCTTTTAAGTTTTAATTCTTATGGAATTTAGAGGTTTTTCCCCATTGTTTCTTTCATCTCTTGATGTCTAACTTCATTTATCAGCAAACCCAAAGTTTATTTGTGAAAGCAAATATATTTTTCCATTCATCACTAAGTGGAATCCTTCCCATTGTTTCTCTTCTCTCCCAGTGCTGGTTTTATCTACCAGCAGCCCCACAGCTTGTTTGGAAAGACAAATTTGCTCCTCTCACCAGGCAGAGGGTGACCCTGCTGCCTGCAGCACTGGGAGCCCAGGGCTGGCCACAGCTCTCCCATTCCCCAGAACATCCCAGACTGGTGTGGAGGTCCCCAAAGAAGGAGGTGTGTTGGGGAAGGTGAAACAGGAAAGCCTTACAAATATGATTGCTTGGCAAAAGATTTTGAGAAGATGGAAACTATATGGGAGATTGAAATGAAAGCTAGCTTTGAGATCCCTCAGTTACTGAACAACTGGAAAACAATGGCATGGCCAGCTGAAGATGATCCCCTTTTGATGGAACAAGACTTTCTGCTTAGAGGCAGGTTTAAGGGTTTCAGCAGACTTTGCTAGCTTGGCAGAAGGGGTCCAAAGAGGAGGTTTTAGGGTTTAAAATGTAACACAGTATGGTAATATAGTGATTCCTATAGGGTGTATGTAAATGCTATAGGATTTGTATCTTGTACTAGATTGGTTAGTGAGAATCAGAATATTCAACACAGAAGATGATTTATTGTATTGTAACGGGAACCTCGCTCTCTTAGCTCTTGCCCCTCTTACTCTCTTATCCCATTTACTCTCTCATGCATTTGCTATCGTACCCTTTTCCTTTTACTCCCTTACCCTCTCATCCTCTCTACCCCTCTCCTCTCTCTTTACTGCTCTGAGCTGTGGCTGCAGCTCCCAGCAGGCCCTTGCACCCAGGCCCTTTGCAATAAACCCCAAATCCCTAAAGGCCCCTGCACCCAGGCCCTTTGCAATAAACCCCAAATTCCAGACTTGGCTGCAGAGATCTCTGGTCTCCGTCCGTCCTGACCGTGCTACCCCCGACGCTCCTACAGAGCTGCTGCTCAGTCTCTGTGCCTTTGGATGCTGCAGCTGGGAGGGCTCAGGGCTGGAGCTGGCTCTGGTGACCCTGAGTTCTGCCCGTGGCTCCTGCTCCTGCCCTGCCCCAGGGCAGTCCTGGTTCCTCACACCCAGTGTCCCTGCCAGCACAGAGCTCCTGTTCCCCCTGGGATGGAGCTGGGCCAGTCAGGAGTTTGGGGCTCCCTCCCCGAGGGGTTGGCTCCATGTCCAGCTTGGACAGCCACTCCTATTGTCACCCTCCATTGTGCTGGGACCCAAAAGTAAATGTTTCCAAAGAAACAGGGGTTGCTGCTGGCAGGATGTTTGTCCCTCTCCTCAAGTAAGTGCTAAGGACTCTGTCTCATAACCAACTAGCTGGGCAAATATAGGTGTCCCTGGAGAAAACTCTTCAGGCTGGGAAGAATAAACACCTTGATCCAAATAAAGGTAAACAATTCAATTGTGTTGTTCTTCCAGCTGTGTTTTCCTGAGAAAATGAATCTTGTGTGTGTCAGTCTGTCCCCCCCAGTAGGCTTTGAGCCCCCTGGGTTGATCAGACAGAATCACAGACTCAAGGAATGGTTTGGGCTGGGGAGGATCTCAAAGCTCATCTCCTCCCACTCCCTGCCCCAGCAGAGACACCTTCCACCAGCCCAGGCTGCTCAAAGCCCCATCCAGCCTTGTTGGATGAGAGGTTTCAGGAGAAGTTCAGATCAATGAGCTTTGGGAATGGGAACGAGCTGCTCGTGCTGCTCACTGTGGAAGGGTTAGCTCAGAGCAGAAAGATGTGTGTGGAAGGGGATGCAGGAACCCAGCTGCTCTCAGAGTGCTGCGTGCTTTGTGCCAGGCTGCAGGCACACAGGGAGTGGTGGCTGCCAGTGGGGTGAGCCTCATCCCCAGTGGGTGCAGCTGTGCAGGACAGGTGAGCAGCACTGACAGCCATGGGATGCCCAGGTGTGCTGGGCAGCCACAGAGGGAGCAGAGGGCACACAGGTGTGATGTGTGAGCATGAGGGGACAAAAGGCTGGGCTGGAGAGCAAGAATGGCAGATACCTGAAGCCTTCTGAAGAGGTAAGGTGTATGTGTTAAAGCTTTCTGAAATTGTGTGGCGACACTCTGGGTATCGTGGCCATCTCAGCTGTGACACCAGGTGAGTGTTTTTCCTTAGGACTGTGGGTGGCTTGCTGCAGGAACTCCCCAGGTTGTGTTTTCTTGCTGTGGTGTCTCCTTGGACATGCCAAGGGTGTGGGGGAATCGCTCTGGGGCAGCAGGAATCACTGTTGGGGATTAGGGGAACTGGGGAAAGAACAGGCTCAGGGAGAAGCTCCCAGGGTTTGAGTCCCTCTTGGTGCCAGAGCCTGGGGATCAGGAGCCCCTGGCTGTCCCAAGACCATTTGTCAGCTCCAGCCCCAGGTCAGTGAGTGCCTTCCTGGGCTGATGGCTCAGGTGGGACACAGGGACAGCTCTGTCCATCCCACATCATGTGGGGGGCACAGGGCAGGGCAGGAGGGCTCCAGCAGCCCCTGGGACCCTGGGCAGGGATATGGGGACCTGCCTGGTGCTTCCTCTGCCCCCCCGAGTTTGAGTGCTGTGCTCCCATCTGAGCCTCGCTGCCCCTTGCCTTGGTTCCTTGTCCTGCTGCCCCACAAATCCAGGGCAGCAGAGCCTCTGATCTGCCCCTTTGTGCATTGCACGGAAATCAGAGAGTGATAGATCACAGGGAAAAGAGGGTGAAAGAGAGGAGGGAAAAAGATGTTCCTTCATGGTGCTTTTGTTTTCTAACAATGTTGACATTATGTGGAGTAACCGAGTATAAAATCTGCCTATCGTTTGGGAGCTGGTGTGCAGGGAAGATGTTATTATCCCAGCCTTTTATGCCTCTTTACCCTGTCTGGATCACAGGAGATAAATGTGTAGATAGGAGCCTCAGCTCCTGTCTTTATTTAAGCTGTCAGGTACTGCTGTGTTATTTTATGATGATTGTTATAGAAAGCCTCCACAAAGAGATATATGTTTCTATATTCCCCCTTGTTTCCTATTTTAATCTATAATTTAATAATAAAATAGATGTATTTCCCTTTATTATTTTTATTTGTAGCATCAGTGCTGCTCGTTCACTCTTATTCTTCAGATAAACCTTCACAGTCACAAAGCACTTAAAATATGCACATAATCAATCTTCTCTGTTCTCTTTTGGGCTCCCTTTTGACTATTATTGCAGTAGTACTTTAATTTACACATTAATGCCAGAGCATCTTTAGTGTAGAGCAGGCTCCCAGTGGGGACACACACAGAACCCGTGTCACCTCCTCAGCCACAGCCACGTGGCTCAGGCCAGGCACAGCTGCACGTGGGATGGGGCCAGAGCCACTTGTGAGGGGTGAAACAGCCCACAGAGCCAGGGGCAGTGTGGAACAGGGTGCCCAGGGAGGCTGGGGCTGCCCCAGCCCTGACAGTGCTCAAGGCCAGGTTGGGCTCTGGGGCTTTACCAACCTGGTGCTGTTGAACATGTCCATCCCTTGGAAGGACCTGAGGATGGGCTGTGATGCCCCAGGTCCATTCCTGGCAGGGGCTGTGTGACTGACCCCTGTCCCATCATTGGGATGGGTGTGAGGATGGGCTGTGACTGACCCCTGTCCCATCATTGGGATGGGTGTGAGGATGGGCTGTGTGACTGACCCCTGTCCCATCATTGGGATGGGTGTGAGGATGGGCTGTGTGACTGACCCCTGTCCCATCATTGGGATGGGTGTGAGGAGGGGCTGTGACTGACCCCTGTCCCATCACTGGCATGGACTCTGTGACTGACCCCTGTCCCCAGTCCCAGTGCCCACGTGCTGTCCAAATGTCCTCCCAGGAGCCTGGTGACGGCAGCTGCTTGAACAATTTCCAAGCAGGAACTTGGCACCACTTCAGATTTAAAATACAGGCAATTAGTGGAAGTGGTTTCAGTCTCGATTATTTCCCTCTTATGGCAGAAAAAGCATCTGTGGAAAGCTGGACAGTTTCTTTCCTGGAGCATTGAAATCATGTCCAAAGGGAACAGGAGGGAATCCCAGAACTCTTATTCCTGCACATCTGAACCCTGTGCCAGGCAGAACCCACCTCTGTCCAACATTTCCTCAAGTCCTGGGTCTAGAAACTGTAATAAGAGTTACAGGGGTTTTCAGCAACGTTTTTACTCTGTTTAGTTTAAATGCAGTCACTAACATCCAAATTAAAGGGGTTACATTTTTTAGAAAAAAATAGGAAGAGTGAACAGCTATAGAAAAGATTCCCTCTGCTCCCAGGCTGAAACTTCCAAGAGGACAAATCAGATGAGAAGAACCCTGGGGCACACTGAGTCTACCCAGACATGTCTCTGCTCTGGGGGGATTTTTCTCTGGGGTAAGCTGATATTTCTGTGCTGGCACTCAGCTCGTGCCCTGCTGTCAGTTCACAGGGCTGCACAATGTTTCTCCACATCCATCATTTCTTGCAGGGCAGGGGGAGGCTCCTTGGAGACCCAGGAATTCATGGGTGGGCTGAGGACACAAGGCTGCTGCCCCCACAGCCCTCAAAGCAGGGAGCAGTTCCTCTGCATCACAGGAGAGCTGGAGAGCTCAGCTCTGTCCTCTCCCTGCCAGTCCTCAGCTGACATTTGAACTGGAAAGGTGCACGGAGCATTTTTTCCAGCATGCTGCCCAAGGCTCAGGAAACCTTTGTGCAAACTCTAGAGGTGTGTTCCCTGCATCCCTGGCCCTGGTGCTGCTCCTGTCTGTGTTGTGTATTCCCTAGATCGCTGGCCCTGGTGCTGGGTGCTCCCTGCACCTCTGACCCTGCTCCTGCCTGTCCTGTGTGCTCCCTGTGCTGTGACCCCAGGCTGGCACACCTGAGCTCTGTTTCTCCAGGGACAAGCTGCAGGACAGGCTCAGGAGAGGCTGAGGTGTTCCCTTCCTCAGGAGCTGCTCCAAGAGCTGCCCAGCCCCAGCTCTGCAGGCTCTGTGTTCCGGAGGGGCTGATTTGAGCTCCCTGCTGCAGTCTCAGTGTTTGGGAAGGGCTGGTTTGGGCTCCCTGCTGCAGCCCTGGCCCAGCCATGTCCCTGCTCCCAGAGGTGTCCCTGTGGGGCTGGGGTTGACAGCACAGGACTGGGGAGCTCTTAGCCCTTCCAGTGAACCTCTGGGGAATGACACACACCCTTATTTTGTCTTTCTTCCTACACAGGCAAGGAAACCTTTTGGCTTCATCAAAACCAAAAGCTTGTGTGAGGGAATGACCCATTTTGGTCCCACTGCAAAGCCTTGTCCTCCTCCACCCCTGGCCATCCTCCCAGGCAGTTTGTGACAACCAAATTCTATGTGTGGCTGTGTCACAGGCCCAGAAACCCTGCCCATCTCCCCTGAGCCTGCCACACCAAACTCAGAGATCTGGTCTAGTCAGAAGGTTTGCAGAGAAAATGAGGGTTTTTTCCTTCTTGGCTGGCTTCCATCAGCAGCAGCTCCCACTCTCCAAAGCACATCTCAATTAATTAATACAGTCAAACCTTATTAGAGACAATCGCTGGGCAGAAATTTTCCAGTCCAGAGTTCTGTTTGCTTTTCTCCTTGTTACTTCTCACGTTTGCTTTCCTCCCTGGTGCCTTTCTCTGCAGTGAAGCCTCTCCTGCAGAGCCTGGTGTGGAGGAGGAGCTCTGTGGAGTGGAGTGGGGGCTCAGCCCCCTCCCAGCCCAAAGCCCAGCTGCAGTTGGGGATCCTGAGGGGATCCCAGCACAGCTGGACACAGAACCTGCCATCACCAGACTGGGCAGTGCAGGTTGGGGCTGGACACACAGCTGGACACACAGCCTGCCATCACCAGGCTGGGCAGCAGCAGGTTGTGGCTCTCCTCGGGGTCCCAGCAGCTCTCATGTCACCTCAGATGTGGCATTTGGGCAGAGCAGTGAGTTGCTTTTCTGGGAAAAGCAGGGAATGACCATTAAAGCCTCTGTAATGGGGGACACTGGGAATGCTGAAAATCCACCAGGCAGGCTGAGGTTTGACTTGAGAGACTGAGTGTCCAAGGAAGGAAGGAAGGACAAAACCCAGACCCAGCACACTCGAAACCAAAGCACACATCAGCAAAAAGAAGCAGAATTGGATGTTGTGTCAGCAGCCGCAGCAGCTGCAGATCCCTCAGCAGCTGTGGCTCTGAAATACCAAAGTGCAGGAGGGCCAGGGCAAGATCCTGAGGCAGCAGGGGATGGAGGGAGGGAGGGCCAGGGCAGGGCTGTGCAGGTGGGGCAGCAGGAGCCCCTGGCACCCTCCCTGGGGACAGACACTGCTGCTGGGAACCTGAGCGGGCTTTGCTGCCCGGCCCTGCAGGAGCACCTGGGGTGTCCCAGCACCTGGAATGGCCCCAGCCCTGGCACGGGGCTGGCAGGGTGTGGGACACGGGGCTGGCAGGTTGGCACACAGGGCACAGAGCTGGCAGAGTGTGGGGCAGGGGAAACAGGGCGGGCATGGTGTGGGGCACAGGGCACAGGCCTAGTAGGGTGTGGGACATGGGGCTGGTAGGGTGTGGGATATGGGGCACAGGGCTGGCAGGGTGTGGGACATGGCACACAGGGCTCAGGGCTGGCAGGGTGTGGGGCAGGGGGCACAGAGCTGGCAGAGTGTGGGACAGGGGAAACAGGGTGGGAAGGGTGTGGGGCACAGGCCTAGTAGGGTGTGGGACATGGGGCACAGGTCTGGCAGGTTGGCACACAGGGCTGGCAGGGTGTGGGACACGGTACACAGGGCTCAGGGCTGGCAGCTCCCCGTGCCCCCAGCCTGGGCCAGGGGTGCAGGGGCCCAGGGATGATGGGGCTCTCTTCAGCAGGGAGCAGCCGTGTCCCAGAGCAGGCAGGTCCTCTGAATGCCCTGCAGGCTCAGCAGGAGCAGGGGCTGCTTTGTGTCTGTGGGTACATGAGAGGCATTTTCCAGCGCTGTCAGGGCAGAGCTGACAGCTTCAAATTATTATTATTTTTTTTTAACAGGAATGCAAATATGTCAGCCTTTCTAGGTGGCTTCATTAAGTACCTAGCACATCACTCAGAGCCTCACAATTCTTGTTAAGTACCCACAGCCCCATCCCATGTTCATTGCAGAGCCTGAATTCCTCTGACTCCGGCTTGTGATGACAAACAGGTTCAGAATGGGATTAAAAAATATCCAAAAGATAATAACAGTTGTTTTTCTTCCTTACAGCTGCTGAACAGCAGAGCAAATACGTGGCAGGGTCAGTGCAGCTCACAGCCTGGGTAGCTCAGGGCTGGGTCACTGTGATACAGGTGAGGAATTGGGGCTCATCCTGGGATTTAATGGATTTGTCCTGAAACACGGGGCAGTGCCTCATCCCCACTGTGTGCTGGAAGGACAAATTCCTCTTTCCCATTTTGCTTCCTGATTGAACAGGAGGGAACAAGAACAGTGCTGCAGGATCATTATTAAAGCTGATCAAACAGAGACAAAGATAAATTGACTAACAACAGAAAAACCCTTTTATTACATACAGGTCTTGATTAGTCTGTTTATTTTCATAAATGCAGTGAACTGCTCTTTGACCCTCAGTTCATGACATTCCATTTCCCAGGAATTTTAGCCACCTTCTCCCCCAAGTACCAAACAAGGGATGTGCATCACTTTGCCGTGCCAGGGACCACCATGGTCATAGACCCCACAGGTCTCACCCATGTTTGCTGCGCCCTCTGGGCTGCCCCAGTGTCTCAGAACATTCCCTCTGCTCGAGTGTACCTCCACCCTCTCTGTCCAGGCTGATTCTCCTCTCCACTGCAGCTCCCTCCCGTGTCTTGTGGGAAGCTCCTTCTCCTCTCAGGGTCATCCCATTGAGAGCTCCTTCAGAGCCCCCAGACATGGGACAGATCAGTAAAACTCCTGAATTATTGAAGCTTGTAGAGATGCTTTATACAGCTTTGAGTGTGGGGACCTCAACTGAGGGATTTAGGAGCACAGAAGAAAACACAGTTAAACACAAGGAGGTTTAAGAAAGACAAGTCATGACCAGTCCCCCTGGCCCTGCTGCATTTCAAGATCAGTCACAAAAATGTGTTCAGTATTTGGGCAGAAGGCAAATGGATCCAGACCCCATGGATTGGCATAGAGAGGGGTTTGCTCCAGATGTGTGTGTGTGGAGAAGGCTGTGCTGGCTGATCTGCAGGGAGAGACAGGTTCAGGTGTGTTCTAGAAACACTGTGCCTTAAATGCCTGAGCTTTGACCTTCAGCTGTATGAAGGAAATAGGTGTTTCAGGCTCCAAAGTCAGTCAGACTCTTTATTTTAATGAAGGATGGGTACTCCAGAAATTACAGGCTGAACTGGCAAAAGGAATGAAGGAGTCTGGAGGCATTAATTAAAGCAGCCTGGCTGCTGTTCTGTCACTCACACAGCCCTGAGAGCTGAGGGGAGCTCCAGCCAAGCTTTGCATTTGATGATGCAGTAATATTTTACAGCTGAGATAACTTTGTGGGGCTGGTTTGTTATCAGGCTCTGCAGCAGCACACCTGGTTTTGGGGTGTCTGTGGCCCCTGTTCTGGGGTGCAGGTCACAGACCAGGCTCAGGTTCTGAGAGTAAAGGCCTCTCTGCAGAGCCCAGCTGGGACTGGCTGAGGGCAGCAGTGGGAATGGGATAGCAGCGTGCCAGCCCTTGGAAAGCTGGGTTGAGGCTGTGAAACCCTCTGGGTGTGCAAAAGCAGGCACGAGTCAGGGAGAAGAAAGAGCAATCTCCTGAGGTTAAATCTTTCCAGCTTAAGCCAATGCAACATTCAGTACCTACAGCTGCCAGCACTTCAGGGGGTGCTGTAAAAAAGATGGGCACAGACTTCTGTACAAGGGCATGCAGTGATAGAAAAGGGGGAGTGGGTTTACATTAGGAAAGTATAGATTCAGATTGTATATAAGGAAGAAATGTTTTACAATGAGGGTGTGAGGCCCTGGCACAGGTGCCCAGAGTAGCCCCTGGATCCCTGGCAGTGCCCCAGGCCAGGCTGGACACTGGGGATGGTGGAAGGTTAATGGGGAGAAATGGGCTGTGCAGGCTTCAGTGGCTCTTGGGGACACCCCTCTGCCTCCCTTTCCTGAGTGTCTGGGAAAGCACTGCCCCTCAATTAAAAATGAACTCCTCACATTCCTGTAAGAGCAAGGAAACACTGGGGAGCAGCTGCTGCTTTCAAGGTCATACCTGGGGCCTGTCAGGGAGTATTTCATGCAGGTTTTCTCAGCATCCCAAGCCTAGAAACTTGACAAACTTGGAAAGGAAAGGGAAATGTGTGCACCCAGCAGAAGGACACCCTGCTCAGAGCTGCAGTGCCTGTGCAGGGGGGCCTGGGCAGGGGAACCCCATTCTCTGGGATTTCTGACCCTGCTGGGGACAGTGCAGAGGGGCTGCCCTGGGGGAAGGACCCTCACAGTCCCCCTTCAGAGCTGGGGTCACAAATGTGGCACTGGGAGCTTCCAGGGGCTCTGGGAACTCAGGCTCTGCCTCTCCAGGCTGTTTCCTTGTCCTTTTGTCCTGGTGGGAACAGTCTCTTCTCAAATCCAAAAGCAAGCAGCTAAAAAACCATTATGAATTTTACATATTTGCAATGGATTTCCTCATACTTGCACTCTCATTTTCACTCTTTTTCCCTTCAAAGGTCGGACCTTAAGGCAGAGAGAGTGATTCTAGAAATTTTACTTACGGCTGCAGCTGTCCTGTGGCTCAGGGCTCTGGTTACATGGCCACTCCAAATATCTCTTGACATTTTCCCTTCTAACTTCATTTTTTCCTAATCCAAGAAAAGATCCAGGAACCGAAGCCAAGTAGTTAAACCATCCAACTCTATTCCCCCCACACACCCCCTCCCATTCCTCTTCTTTGCATGGGATAAGTCTGTTGGCATCACAAAAGGTTATTTCTCTTTTTTTGCAGCCTTTCTGTAATTTTTTCTTTATTTAAAATCTTGCAAGGAGGCTTTTACGCTCTGCACTACACTGCCTTTTTTGGCCCATTGGATCGAACACCCATCTGTATTGTATTTTTAGTGTTTTAAACATCAGGAGAACTTTTCTCCTCCTGAACGACCTTTCAGCAGGAACAGCCCTGGGATGGATGATTTTCTCTTTATTTTGCCTCTGCTCAGGTAGAAGGTTTACAGGCTGGTGAGTCACTTTTTGGGTTCTGGGTGTCACAGGACAGACAGGGGAGCCCCAGCTGAAACCCTGCTGCACCAGCAGCACCTCCAGGCACCCGGGGTGGAGCTCTCTGGTGGGAATTCCAACATGAAATATCTGCCAGAAGTAAAGCTGAATAGATGGAATCCCCCTCCTGTGGCTCTGCTTTGTGCAGATCCCCCCTGGTACTCCAGGAAGGGTCATTTCCTACAAGTTCTGAGGTTCATGGTAATGGTTCTGACGTTCTGGAGTGGTTCAGGATGGCAGAGTCAGGTACAGAACCCCTGGAGCTCCCCACAGCTGTACAATGTGGATGTTCACATGGGTCTGTGGAGACACTGGACATAGTCCCCAAAGAGAAATAAACTTTGAGAGTCCCTCATCTGCACAGAAACCACTTTTTGCTCTGGGAGGGTGTCCTGTCTCTGGCAGTGTCCCAGGCAGGTTGGACAGGGCTTGGAGCCGCCTGGCCCAGTGCAAGGTGTCCCTGCCATGGGCAGGGGGTTGGACTGGAAGACCTTTAAAAGCCCCTTCCAACCCAGATAATTCAGTGGTTCCACATCCTCAGGGTGAGAAGAGCTGGAGGCTGGAAAGGCACCAGATCCAGCACCATGTCCAGAGTTGGTTCTCAAGTATTTTGGGTGGAAAAGAGAGAGCCCAGATGAAAACTGAGCTCTGCAAGACCCTTTGGTGGGTCAGGAGGCCACATCAGGTTGCATATCTACTGAGTTTTTGAGCGGGTCTCCAAGCTATATTCAAATACAGACCACTGAGTAATAAAACTGATTTGTTAATTTATTAATCCAGAACAAAATATGCATGTAAATCCCAGTATCAAGGAACACTGGAATTGCACTGGAGTGTCTCTGTTGCTTCAGCTGATGCAATGTGTGGGTCATTGTGGATTTTACCCTGGTTTTTCCCCTCTATCCCATTAGCTGGATTCTATTTCACACCCAAGATAGCTCAGCTACCTTAGAAGGCATAAAATCAGCAGGATGGCTTCTGTGTTGTTGTTGAGCAGGTCTGAATGCTCTCCAATATTTCTGACTCCAGCATCCTCAGCATCTCCCCTTGGTCCCACAGCACAATGTCAACAATGTGCTGGGCTCACCTTCATCATCCTCAGCATCTCCCGTTGGTCCCACAGCACCATGGTGTCCACAGGGACGGTACCATGAGCTGGGCCCACCTTCAGCATCCTCAGGCATCTCCCCTTGGTCCCCCAGCCCTGTTCCCCATAGAGGAGCTGTCCCTGGGGAAGGGGGGCTCCTCTGGACCAGCAGCCATGGCCCTGCAGGGAGAGGAAAGGAAAACACAGAGATGAGCACAGCAGAGGCGCCTGGACCTGCCCATGAGACAACAGAACAAGGGAGAGGAAGAGAGTAACAGAAGGTGCTCTGGAGGGTAACTGGGCACAAACAAAGGAAATGAAGTTAGTCTGTGAGTGTGGAGTTTGGGCTTGCACAAAGAGCAGCAGTGTAGGACCTGTGAATGCTTGGCAAGGAGAGGAGGGAGGAGTGCTTGTGTCCTGGGATTAATTTAAATCACAGAAATGTGATCCAAGCAAATGGGATGCAATGCCCAGGGCAAAAGGAAGGGGGAAAAAGTACACAAACCAAATTAAAGAGAATTGCAGTGATATAAAAACAAACACGGATGTATCCACCCCCAACCCCCAGATTCCCAACTAAATCCTGAGTTTTCATCCCCAGTTTATGAGGGATCTCTGCTGATTCAGGTGTGCTGCAGTTCTGGCTCAACAATTTCAAGTGGCCAGCATTCCTTTAAAAGATAATTGGTGCCTGCGAAGGCTTTTCTTCCTCCTGTCCACCTTCCCACCAGAATAAAAGATTCCCCCACATAATAATTGGCCAAAATGGAAATTGCCCACATTTTCCCCTCAGGTATGCACAGCCAAGCAGCTGTGGTGTGGTCTCAGCTGGGAAGTTCGATTTTATTCTGCCATTCAGCCCAGGTGCTCAATAAAAAATGCAAGAGCGACAACAACAACAAAAAACCCAAAAATCAAAGGGCAAAGGAAGGGAATATTGCTGCCAGCTAAACAGCTCCTTTTAATCTGGGCTCCGTCCTCCTCCTTTCGAGGGAATGGTGTTGCTATTAAAGTCAGATGAGAGGAGAGATGGGATCCCAGGTGAGCAGAGCTGGAGTGGTTCTGGGAGATAAGATTTAACATTCAGAGGCAGAGGCTGGAGCTTTGTTGTTGCAGAAGGAGGGCTGTGTGTGCTAGGGGAGCACGAGGCATTTTTGGCTTCCCTGGGATCAGGGCAGGGCTGGGTCTGCGTGGGTGTCCAAGGACAGAGCCAGCTGGGAAAGAAAACAGCTCCTGGCTGGGACTGGGCCTGGAAGCTTCCATGCCTTGTTAGGAAGAGCTGGGAGCCCCTTCTGATACAGCCCTCCATTCCTGAAGGCACCCAAAGGCTCCTCTGGATGGGACTGTGGGGCTGCCCAGAGCCTGTCCTGCCCCTGCACCCCTCGGGGGCTCTGAGCTCCCCCTGCCCATCCCAAACTGCCCCTGCATCCCTCGGGGGCACTGAGCTCCCCCTGCCCATCCCAAACTGCCCCTGCACCACCCTCCTGTCTGTGCCACTGGGGTCCCCTCCTGGTCCCTGGGGTGGTGGAAGGACCTGCTGCTGCTGGAAGTGCTCAAGGGCATTTGGCCAAGGATGTTCTGGGGGAGGGCTGGAGATCCCCAGTGCAGTGCACGGGCAGTTTTTGCAGACAGGGGAGCCCAGGTGGAATCCCTGGACACAAACACCCAGCTGCATTTGGACTGTGCTGACTCCCCTTTTGATGCCTTGGTTTTGGAGGAGCAAGGAAAAGTCTGGCACCTCAGACAGACAGACAGGCAGAGCACTGTCCTGCCAGAGCAGCAGACACAAGGCAGAGGCAGAATGGGGCCAAGGCTCAGCTGCATTTCTCAGGTCAGGAGTGAACACAAACTGGAACCACAGGACTGGTGGGGAAGTTTGGGCTGTCCCTTCTCTGCCACAGATTTTTGTGTTCCCTGGGGAAACCTCTCCACCCTGCCAGGCCCATGCCTGCCAAAGCCACAGGGAGGGATGGATGGATGGATGGATGGATGGATGGATGGATGGATGCTGCTTTTTATTATTTTGAAAAGGCTCTAGAGTACAGTAACGGCCCTCAATGCAAGATATTCCACTTTTTAGCACTGAAATGGAGCAAAAGTTCAGCAATAATCTCAACATGATGAGAATTAGGTGTTTTTCTGAGTTCCAAATGTCCATTTCCTTTTGTCCCAAGGTCCTTATGTGCAACTAGGAAAAGAGGGGAGAGAAAAGGAGAGGGTTTTCTTGCTCTGTGAAATTTTAGCAGTCTGTGCAGTAGTCTGCTAAGGAAGAAAGGGTGAAAGCATCAGTCAGACATGGGTTTTAGAAATTCCAGCTGAATTTGACACTGAGCCTGCTGTGCAGTCCTTGCTGAAGGACCCAGCAGGGTTAAGTTTGTGTCCTCAGGAACGCAGTGCTTTGGGTTATGGATGGGTCATGCCTGTGTATCCCCATCTGGAACCTCTCAGGGAGATGCTGCAGTGCCTGCTGGGCACACAGGAGCTCCCATGTGTCGGGCTTGGCAGTAGGGGAGGGAGGACTCTGTAGGGGCTCAGCATCGAGTGCTGGTGCAGCACTGCTGCTTCCCAGCTTTGTTCTGGGCCGTGGTGCTCTGGAATTGCTGCTGGATGGGCACCAGAGGGGTCCCAGCATCATCTGCTGTGGGCTGAGATCCATTTAATGAGTTCTCAGAAAGGGCAAATGAAGCCCTCCCAGACTCTGTGCCAAGAATTGGGTGGGAATTGGGTTTGAAGCTGAGAGCTGTGTCTGGGAATCCCCACATCCCGACAGCAGCTTCCCAGTTATCCTTTTTTGTTTGGATCAGGGCTTTCCCTTTGGTCTAGAAAGCCTTCACAGCAGGAACCATCTCTGTGTGATTTGGCACAGGTGCCCAGAGCAGCTGTGGCTGCCCCTGGAGCTGTCCAAGGCCAGGCTGGACACTGGGGCTTGGTTTGGTGGAAGGTCTCTGCCCACCTGGATGCTGGATGATATTTAAGGTCCTTTCCATCCAAACCATTCCATGATGCCACACTTTAAAGGGAGGTGGTGATGTGGGGGGAGCTTCACTCAGTCCCAGAATGAACCGACAGGGAAGGGCAGTGACCTGTCCAGGGCTGTGCCACCAGCCTGTTTCTGAAGTGGGAGCAGCCCTGAGGATTCCTGGTGTTGTTTGATGCTTATTCAGAGGCTGTCAGGCTTCTCAATGACAAACTCAACCTCAGTCCTCACCATCTTGATGAGCTCTTGTGTGTGTTAACCAGCTGCCAAACACTTGATCAGGGAAGTGTCTCTGAGCTTAACAGAGTGAGAAAACAACCACACACTTCCACAGAAAGGCAGGGACTGAGCTCCCAGAGCAGACACTGGTGTGAGACAGTGAGAGCCCTCGAGATACTGAGTGTGTAACATCCAGACATCCTCCTGCATTCATAAAATTGGGGTCAATAACACCATTATTGATGCTAACTATGGCAGCCCCATTTCCCAGAGTGTCAGCTGTAATAAAACAGCTCCCCAAATGTCAGGCTGAGCATAAAGGATATTAGAAGCGTAATGGAGCACATTCATACTTCTAATTGAGAGTAAAATATCATCAAACAACCGAGTACTTTGACAGGGTTGTTTAATAATTAGGCCAGGATGCAAGAGAGAGAGAGTTCAGCTTGCTGCTGAAAATGAGGCAGGGCTTATGATGAAGGGAATAAAGACAGTCTTTTACAAAAGCAATTTGAGAGGAAATATTGCTGAAGAGTGCTGTAAAAAATGTCACAGGTATGGTCTCAGCCTGCAAAGTCCTGGGGAGGGTGAGCCCAGTGCTCAGCCTGCCCAGGGAGGTCAGTGCCAGAACTGGATGTTGGTGAATAAGCTCAGTTTAAAGAGCAACTTTGTCGTTTGCTTTCATTTGGATTTTTACATCAAAGACCTCATTTATCCTCTCCTCCAAGCAAAGGCTCCAAGAGGCAGAGCTGCCCTTCTACCTGAGCAGGAAAAAAAGTCCAGAGGCTTTGAGCTGAACACATGAAACACCATCTTGGTGACCCTGCCTTGACTTTGACAGTCTCTGGAGATCCTCCCTGTCCCTTGGTGGCTGAACTCATCCAAGTGACACCATCCCTCCTGCAGCTCCATTAAAGTGGCAGGGAAATTTTTGGCACTGCAGAGATGGGAAGTTTTCCTCATCCTACATGGGGACACAGCACTTTGAGCACCTCCTCTTGAAATAAGTAGGGCAGGGGATCTTCCTCCTTTTTAATGCCTTTTTTAAAAATCAGCTCGGGTCGGGAGAACCCACAGGTCGTGCTCAAACTGCCACTGCTCCCAGGAGTGGCACAGAGGAGGAGGAAGAGTGCAGCTGTGTCTTCTGGTCTGCAGGCAGAGCTGGAGGTTCCATCCTCACGAGAGCATCAGGAGATTCCCAGTTTTCAGTCTGACATTCGAGATCCTCTTTCTAGCCAACATCTTTTTAGTTTAGGGTGAGGGGTAAAAAAGGTCTTTGCAGACACTGGAGTTTGTTCCTCACCTCTAGACATCACTTCGATCTCTGAATTCCATGGTGGCTCGTTGTTTTAGGGGTTTTTCCTGCTAGATTTGGTGAGGTGTTTTTCCATTTGCATGCCAACCCTGATGTCACCCCCTCCTCACAGTCCCCGGTGCCATTTTCCAGGAAGCAGCAGGGTGATATTCAACAAAGGGGATTTCTAACCATCAACAACAGGTAATTAAAGGAAAACTATTAACAACAGGTGATTACAACATGAAATTATTAACAACAAATAGGTTTAGGGCGCAAGTTTCCTGCCAGCAAAGTGCTGGCTGGATTTTGGGAGAGGAGAACAAAGGGATGGAGCACTGCTCCCATAGGAAAAAGCTGAGAGAGCTGGGGGTGTTCAGTCTGGAGAAGAGAAGGATTTGGGGGGAGCTCTAAACACCTTCCTGTGCCCAAAGGGAGTGAAAGAAAGATGGGGACAAGTGTTTTAGCTGGACCTGCTGCAAGAGAATGTGGGGTGATGGTTTTAAAATAGAAGAGGGTTTATTTAGATTAGATATAAAGGCAATGTTTTTAGGATAAGGGTGGGCAGGCCCTGGCACAGGTGCCCAGAGCAGCTGTGGCTGCCCCTGGATCCCTGGCAGTGCCCAAGGCCAGGCTGGACAGGGCTGGGAGCCCTGCTCTGGTGAGAGGTGTCCCTGCCATGGCAGGGGCTGGAAATGGATGGGCTGGAAAGGCTCCCTGAAATGCCCCATTCCTGGACAGGTGAAATGATCTCCTGCCTCTACCAGCTGTGCTGACAGAACAACCCCTGTGCACTTTGCCAGGACAGCAGTGGGATCTCTGGCACACTGGCCCTGCTCCAGCAGTAATAACTCTGTCCTGCCTCCCCAAATTCCTCCTGCTCTCTCAGTTAGAAACAATTTTCTTCTTCACTTCATGACCCAAACTGTTGCCTCAATTAGTTGCTCAGTGTTGATTAAACAAGCTAGTTCCTATAGATGGCTGAAAAGGAGTCTGTGGGGATTCCAGCACTAATGGAATGCACAATATTAACTGAAATCAATAGAATTAATGGGTTAATTCCATGCTAATACGTAGGGCTGGAGGAGAAGTTAGGCTAATGAAAATGCATGTATTCCCTAAACTATTCCATTTGCATCAGATGATTCATCCAGCACTGCTTCTTTCAAACACTAATGAGATTAAAAGCACTTTTACTGAGTGTACAGACCAAGCACAGGCTCTGCCTCACAGGTTCCCTGGGTGAGATGCTGCCTCTGTTCCTCTGCAGGTTAGCTGGGCTGCAGAGAGCTGGGGAGCTGGGCAGGGGCATCCTGCTCTGAGGGCCAGCAGCTCTCTGCTAATGCTGGGGGGATTGGCAAGGACCTGTCCCTTGAGAGCAGGTGTGAGGAGTAAGGAATGAGGAGCTGTGGTGTGAGGAGTGAGGAGCTGTGGCCATTCTGATGTCCACCTAAACCTTGCCTTGCCTTGCATCAGCTCTTGTTTTCTTATACTGGACAGACTGACTGAGAAACAGAACTTCTGGGTTTTTCTTCTTCTCATGCTGGTTTCTCAAAAATTGCAAATGTTTGGCTCTTCAGGAAGAAATGTACATTTCCATCAGTCATGGAGTTACAGAATCATGAAGGCTATCATTGGGCCCCAGCCCCTTCCAAGGGGAACCAGAGGGCAGTGGGATTCACTTGGTCTCGGGGTGCAGGGGATCCAGCTGTGAGCAGCGGAGAGGGGATCCATCCATTGCACACTTTCATAAAGGGCAAGGAGTCGATGGCTTATCATGAGCCAGGATTAGAAGTTTCTGAGCACTGGCAGGAGAAGCCCTCGCCTTTGGGATAGCATGGAGGTGTGCCAGGTGCAAGTGAGGGGCACATCTGTCAGGGGTACATGTGGAGGGCTTGGAGCAGCCCGGGTACAAAACTGCCCAGTAAATTTTCCAACTTTCTCTTGTCCTTGCAGAATCAAAAGATGCCAAAGGTGAGCCTTGATGACCACAAACCCAGGCTTTCCTGTGCTAGAAAGGGTTGATGGAAATATCAAAACATCATTTAGGTTGGAAAGACCCTGTAAGACCATCAAGGGCAGCCATTCTCCAGCACTGCCAAGGTCACCCCTGTCCCCAGTGCCACAGCCACACGCTCCAGGGGTTCCATGGCACCTGAGTGAGCCCAGAGCAGGCACTGCCAGCCCTGGACCAGCCCTGCAGCCCTGTCCCAGGCGCCCGGGGCAGCAGCTGCCCTGCACTGCTGTGCTGCACAGGCTGGGTCACCCATCTGCATTGCTGCTGTGCAGAGCATTCAGGATCTGTGTGTGGGGCTCACAGCAGCCCATTGTGGCTGCATGCCCAGCCCACCCAGGAGGATGTGACTCACTCCAGACAGGGCCAGAGCCTGCTCTGGGGCCGTTCTGGCACAGCCCAGGAGCAGCCCCAGCCCAAAACCAGCCCCAGGGACTGGGCAGGGCTCTGATTGAGAGTGGGCTGCTAAACCTTGGGAGTTTGGCTCTGCTCTCTGAGAAGTATTGACAAAATCAGAGCCAAGAAACATGGTCCCAGCAACCTGATGAATTTTTGGCAAAAGGGAAAATGGTTTTGGCTATTAAAGAGGTGGTTTGGCTCCTGAGCTGCATCTGTAGAGATGAGCTCCAGCTGCAAAACTCTGAGCAGAACTGACCAGATTTCAGGACACCCATTGGCAGCAGTTCAGAGGCCACATTTGTCTTACTTTGGGGGTATTCTATTTATAGGCAAAAATAAGGCATCTTTTTGCTGTGCATCTCCATTTTCTCTGTGGGTGGGTAAAAAGAAATGTTTGATCCCACAGCACTTTGGGAGACCATTCTTGGAGAGATAATTTATTGGGAGTTGGAACTAGATAACCTTGAGGATCCCATCTGACCTTTAATCTATGATTCTGGGTAGTTACTCATTCTATGATTCTATAAGAAATTTTCTTTAAAAAATTACTATTTGGGACAATTTTCCCCTGAGAATGGGCCTTGCCCAAAATAAAATGTAAGGAGGAGTTTGTTTCATTAGGGGAAGGATTAGTTGCCTAAGTTGAAGCAAACCTTTCATTTTTGGTTTCAATGAGGTTTCTCACCAAGTCTGCTTTTGAGTGACTGCACAGCTGAGTTTGGGTTTAATCCTCCCATTTCAGCACTGTGGCAGGAGCAGTGTGGTAACAGAGGGTCCCTTACCCTCCCCATGGCAGCCACGAGGCAGTGCCTTTACCCAGCCAGGCACATGCCAGGTCAGTGCAGTATTTTTCTTCATTTACAAGAAGTGGCATTGATTCCCACAGGAAATCTGTCATTTCTCTGGACCTGAGCACCACTGTGTTTCTCACATTAGGAGCTCTGTATTCAGAGGCACTGGGAGGAGGTGGGAGCCCCATTTCCAGAAGTGTTCTGTGGTTTTAGGAGCACGTCCCTCAGAGAGCAGAGTGCCAGGGGAGATCCCTGGTTGCTGTGACAATGCAGGGCCCTGGCCAGCCCTGCACCAGGGCTCAGGCTCTGCTGTGCCCTGTGAGAGCAGCTGAAGTCCTGCAGGGCTCAGCAGCAGTTGGGTTGTGATGCTTCATTTGGTACAAATGAAGTCCTGGAAGGGCAAATGAAAACCAGCATTTGGATTTTCATTTCCTTCACTTCAGATCTTCACCACAAAGAGGATTTCACTGAGGATTAGGAAGAATTTCTTCACAGAAGGGGTGGTCAGACCTTGGCAGGGGCTGCCCAGGGAGGTTTGGAGTGCCCATCCCTGGAGGTGCCCAAGGTGTCCATCCACTGGAGCACGGATACTTGCATGAATATACTTAGCAAAAACTAACAGTAAGGTTAGGATTAAGTCTTTTGTCCTTGGGTGTGTGTGGCAGCCATCTTGACATCTTCAGTATCATGCTTTTTATAAGCTACAAGAATGTAAAATTTGGTGGGTGATTGGTTGATGTTTTATCATCATAGTTTGTATTTTTGTTTGGTTTTTTTTTTGTGGGGGGTAGTTCTGGGGTTAATTCTATGTTTGTTTGGGGGTGGTTGTGGAGTGTTGATGACAGTTGATTATTGTTTTTGATACTAGGAAATATAGAGGAAGGTTAATTGAAAGTGTATTGATGACAAATGATTTGGATAATGTAGGGATATATGATGCCTGGATGTGGCACTCAGGGCTCTGGGCTGGGGACAAAGGGGGGATCAGGCACAGGATGGACTCGATGGTCATGAAGGTCTTTTCCAGCCTGAATGAGCCTGTGATCCTGTGGTTCAGAGCAGAAACTCTGCAACAGCCCTGCTGACCTGTGGCAGGGGCAGGGCTCCCAGGACATGTCTGTGTGTCCCCAAGAGGGAGCAGAGCTACCCAGGCACACAGCTCAGGAACTTGCCTTTGATCTCACACTTTGATACACCACTGACTGCAGTGCAGAACTGACACCATCAAAATAAGATCAAAGCCTGTTCCTTGTGCACTAGAGGCATCTGTGATGTCAGCAAACACCCAGAGTCGCCAAGCTGAGCTCTGTGGAATTGCTGTGGCTTGAAAGTGGTGTGACTATGATTAAAACTTGTCCTTACATTAATTCATATTTCACAGCCTCTTCTGGGATGTTTTGCATTGTGATTCTGCTGGGGAAATTCCAGCTGCATGTTCTAGATTCATGGTCTCTGATCCTGTCATCTGTTCATTCTCTTGTGCCCGTGGCTGTTCAATCTCAGACAGGGAGAAGCAGTGAGGCTTCCCCCAGGCTGGTGTAAATCAGCATAACATCAGAACAGTCTGAGTCAGCCTGTCTTCACTCAGCTGTGCCAGCTTTAATTCCTGAAATGGGGGTTTCTCCCTGGAGAATGGCACTGCAGCCAGCTGGGAACATGCAGAAAGTGTAGTATCAAATTCCCAGGTCCCAAAAGCAGACCAGAGAGGGACTGCCTGGAGGGGTGGAGGGACAGGGATGGTGCTGGCCCAGGGTTCAGTGCCAAAGGACAATGGAGTTTGTGGCCAGCATCTGTTTGTGATGCAATCCCAGTTTGTGACTGCCAAGGGAACTGTGGGGTTCAATACCTGGCCCCCAGCCATCAGCTTAGACCTGTGGTAGGTGTAGGAGGATTGAGGATGCTTGCTGAACTCAGGGGAACTTCTCAGGTCAACCCACCTCCATCATGTCTCCACAAAATCTGTCTCTGAAAATGCCCCACGACAGCTCAAAGAAAACTGGAACTGGGTGCAGGATGAAATTAGCACTTCAGAGGGGATGTGGCCATTAGTGGTACAGAGGCACCTTGAAAGAGAGGGGATTCAGCTCCAGCAAACAAAGTTAGGCTGAAATGATCAAAACCCCTCCAGGATTTAGGAACTTCTTCCCTATTTAACCACACACTTCTGAATTGGCTTCTTGCTCAGCCCTGAAGGCTCCCTGTGTCCTGTGGGCACCGAGTGCCACCAGGGGCCCTGCCCTTGGGATCTGGTCGCAGGCACGGCCCTGCCTGAGCAGCTGCCCTTGGCCAGCTGAGACAGCCATGCACAGACACCACTGTTCTGTGCCTGCTCCCAGCTCTGCAGTGCTCCAGCTTCACTACAAAGCCAGCAGAAATACACACCCTGTGACTGTCACCTACTTGGCAGAACACCCAGGGTCTCAAAGCTGCCTGCCAGGACCTCTAAACTCACTCCCAGCTGGATCAGCCAAGGCATGGAGGGGCTGAGCAGTTCCCATTGCTGGAAGCAGGGCCAGGAGCCCTCAGCTGAGGTGCATCCCAGCAGGCTCTGAGTCCTGCCCTGAGAACGTGGGGCTCACTGCTGGCCCCAGGTGTGCTCTGCAGGTGCAGAGGGCTCAGGGAGGGAGGAGGTTCAGCAGGGCAGGATGAGGTGCCTGTGCTGCTCTCTAAGGCAGCTGGAGAAGTGTCTAGTGTTTATTTTGTGTTTGTTCTGCATTCCCGAGGACAGTGGGAGGTCAGCACAGGTACATTACACCCGCTGGTACCTGGTGAGGGAGGATGGTGTGATGTTATCAGAGAAGGCTGAGGCAGGAAAGCCAAGCAGTCAGGAGACAGGCAGTGACAGATCCAAGGCTGTCTGTGCCATGTAATTCCCTTCCTCCTGTGCGTTTCCATTCTGATATGGTCTTTAACTGCATGATTAAAAATATTGATACTCTTTTTGGACAAGATAAAAATCTGTAGTGTGGAGGTATTGAATAACTGGAGACACAAATCCTCATCTTTGGTAGACAAGCGAGGCAGATGCTGGGAGCATTTTCTTTAGCTGAATGCAGGCTCCGGGTTTCCAGGAGGGAGGAAAACACAATCCCTCATGACAGAATGGTGATATTTCAGCACAGAGAGGAGTCAGGGGCATGGCAGACAGGCAGTGCTGATGATTTGCTTAGATGTTGTGTGCAGTGCTCAAAGCTTTCACAGGCAGATGAAAGCTCCAACTGGAGCAAACCAGCAGAGCTGTTGCCTTCTGATACAAGGCAGGCGGCCTGGTTTCAGGAGACAGCACGGTGACCCATTCCCCAGGGTCACTCGGGCCTAAGAAACACGCGGACACCAATGTGGTGGAGGATCAAAGGCCTTTATTCTCTCTTCCCGTGGGGTTTTATAGTCTAGGGGGCTTCTACGTCAGGTGGGGGTCTGTCTTTACCATCTATGGTTAGTAGGGGATGGAAAGTTACCTGGGCAAGTGGAAAGTTACCGGAATCTGGTTTAGGGGGCTACATTCCTATGTTAATTTTCTTATCTAAGGGGGCAGGGGCCCTGTCTTCCCGTAACATCACGAGATCTTCCGAACGCCAGGCCCTATCTGCTACATCTCCCCCCCCTTTTTCACAAATGAATGAGGTAGTCATACACTGAAATGAGGTATAAGGTTGTAGTTCGATAAGGAAAACGGGGTTTGGTAAATCTGAGTAAGCTTTCGCCAGTCAAGGTTAGAACTTGTGGCTGGCAGTGTTCCCTGGTTGGATTCGCCGCCCGATGAACAGGATGTTGGCTCGTTCCAGGCGGGCCTGAACAAATGAGACCAGCTTGTTCAGCAGGCAAGGTCCGAAGGTAACCGCTAGAAGTAGCAATGCCAGTGGACCTATTAGGGTAGAAATCAGAGTGGTTAGCCATGGTGATTGATTGAACCAGGACTCGAACCAGCCCTGTTGGGCTTCCCTGTCCTTCTGCCTCTGAGCCAGTCTGTTTCTGAGTTCTGCCATGGAGTCTCTCACGACTCCTGTGTGGTCTGCATAGAAGCAGCACTCCTCTCTCAAGGCGGCACACAGGCCCCCTTGCTGCATGAACAGGAGGTCCAGACCTCGCCTGTTCTGCAAGACCACTTCCGAGAGAGAGGAGACTGACTTCTCCAGGAAGGAGATGGATTTCTCGATCCTTTGCAGGTCCTCATCGATGGTCATTTGCAGCTGGGACAGTCCTTGGTGCTGTGTCGCTAGGGCTGAGACACCCGTTGCCGTTCCTGCTGCTCCTAGCCCGAGCAGCATTGCGATAGTTACACCTGTTAGTATTTCTCTTTTGTGGAGCCGGCTGGGTTCCTCAAAAAGGTGGTACACCTCTTCGTCTGAGTGGTACAGGACCCTAGGAACAATCAGAACTTGGACACAGAAGTCGTTAGAGTCATCAAATTTGGCAAGAGACACACAGGGACTCACTCCAGACCGCTGGCAAACCCACATCCCAGGTGCGGATGGGACTACCCACTTATTGTTTTTCCTGTTAGGCTTGACAACTTTGGTGCAGACGTTGCCTCTCCGCCTAGCTAGTGTTGCATTGCCAAAGCATCTGCCCTGGCCTGTGACCTGGCTCAGGGTGATCCCTTTGCGAGGGGTTTCCCATCTGCACTGGTGAGGGGCATCGGCTGTGGAGTAACTGAAGGGAGTGTTTAAAGCAATTCCTTCATAAAAGGGAGGTTTGACATCGTAGCAAAGCCAGCAGGATTCGGTTAGGTTAGGGTTGGATTCATTCAGGGATATAAAGGTAGCTTCTAACCTACGAAGGATTGGGTCTGAGTACGATCTGGCTGCGCGGTCTGTCTGAAAGACTTCCGCATGGCCGGTTGGGACTTTGCTAACTCTAGTGGGTAAGGTTTTAGGGTAGGTTGCGTTTTTCTTTTTGGCACGCTTTTAATCACTTTGTTTGGTCCGACCGCTCGGCCATTGCACCGTAAGCGGGGATGCAAAATTGACCGCTCCCTGTGAGGGCACAGGGCACGAGGGTCTCCTGCTCCCCTGGGGGTCGCCGTGGCTGGGCCGCTGCATCGGGGTGTCTTCCCGCAGCTCCTACAGATCCCTCTCGGGCGTGCTCGGAGCAAGGATGCTGCCAGGGAAAGCTGTGCCGGCTGGGGACAGCTCGCTGAGTTGCTGCCTTTCCCCAGAAGCCTGGGCTAACGCGGTCGTCCCGCCACCCCTGTTTAAATAGAATCCGCCCTGCCCCATCAAAAAGCATGCGGCTTATTTGCGTAATATCAAAAGTGAACAGATCATTATTGTTAGAAAGGTCGTTCACAAACGTGGGTACTACAGCTGAATTGACTCCTCTTTCTGAAATCGCTTTGGCTTCCCTTAGGTTAACTGGGGTATATGCTCCCCGTTGGTTTCCGGGCGCTCCGGCAACCCCCACCGGGAAAGCGTTCAAGGAGGCTGCCGGTGCTCGGTCCCTACAAGCTATTTTTGTTTTTCCCCAATCGGTGAATTTGTGTTGCGACCGTTTCCCGATATTGTTTAAAGCTTTATTCGGTTTCGCTCGAAACCGTATTAATTCTGCTCTCTCGGTTTCCGAATCCCAGCCGGGCTCGGTCCGACCCCGCTCCTCCCTTCGGGGGTGGTGCCGTTCCTTCTCCCTGCGCTCCCCCCGCCTGCTGCTGGGAGAGGTCCTTGCCCTATAAGGACCTAATTTGAATAGAACGCTCTGATTGGTCTCACGCTCCACTGCAGGGGCCGCCCCTTCTCCCCCCTCTCCCGCACATGCGTTCTGGGGCGCACTGACTGCATTTCCGCCCCCCGTCTCCTTACTTCCGCCCTCACCATGTGTTTCGGCGCCATCTTCAAACCCATACGGCGGCGGCGAGTCCCCGCCGGTCCCGGCGGGGTCTGACAATCTGGCCGCACTCCGCGCCCCCTCTGCCTGTCCCCGGCAGAAGAACTGCGCGTGCCGCTCTGCCTCCCGCGCTCGGCTGGCGGCCGGCGGGGAAGGGACGGATAGAGAAACCGCGGATTTTTCGGAAGGTTCCGCGGGGGGGCTGGGACCCGGCGGGCCCCGCGAGAGGGTCGGGGGGCCCCACGGGGGCTCCGGGGGGTCCCCTGGGGAGTCTGGGCTCGGGCTCGGGAAGGGGCGGAACGCCCTCGGCCCCGGCATATTCCCGCATTCAATCCGATCGCTCTCAGACACTGTGTGAGTCGCGGCCCCCGCCCCCCGCTTTACTGCAAGAAATAAACGTATATGCGCGACTTTCCACGTCTCCTGTTCTTCTAATGCCTTGCGTAGGGCCTCTTCTCCTTTCCCCCACGCTTTGAGGCTTTTACCATTGCCTGAGGACTTAGTATCCTCTGCTAAGGCGGCAGTGCGCTTCTCCCGCACTTCCGAATATAATATATTTACCGGACGTTCGATCGTCCCGAGCTCTAGGAGCCTTGCAATAGCAAGATTAGAATTCCTGAGCTCACACTTAATTCTACATTCTATCCTAAACTGTGCATGCATATCTGATACGACCTTTGCATAGGATTCCATGTTCCTTGCCGGTCCGGGGACGTCTCCCCCGCTGCAGTCGGACCTGCCGCTGCAGCCGCTGTCTCCCGTCCAGGCGAATTCCCGTTCCCCGGGCGCTGATCGGCTTCCCGGGTTTTCGGCACCAGAATGTTGCCTTCTGATACAAGGCAGGCGGCCTGGTTTCAGGAGACAGCACGGTGACCCATTCCCCAGGGTCACTCGGGCCTAAGAAACACGCGGACACCAATGTGGTGGAGGATCAAAGGCCTTTATTCTCTCTTCCCGTGGGGTTTTATAGTCTAGGGGGCTTCTACGTCAGGTGGGGGTCTGTCTTTACCATCTATGGTTAGTAGGGGATGGAAAGTTACCTGGGCAAGTGGAAAGTTACCGGAATCTGGTTTAGGGGGCTACATTCCTATGTTAATTTTCTTATCTAAGGGGGCAGGGGCCCTGTCTTCCCGTAACATCACGAGATCTTCCGAACGCCAGGCCCTATCTGCTACACAGAGCTCAGGTGGATGTCAGGAAAAGTGGGGACAGGCACCCACCCCTGCCTGGGAGGGCAGAGTTTGAGCCTCTGGATCAGTGAATTGCAGGACTGCAGAAATGGTCTGGAGTTCTGCAAAGACCTCCCAAGGACAGAGGTTTTAAGGAGTGAAGTTGTGGCAGAAGGAAGATGAGTGATTCTTTTATTAAAGGGTTTCCAAGAATTTAATCCTCACAGGAAAGCAGCAAAAAGAGGCGTGGGAAGAATTTGGGCCAGTTACAACCAAAGAAGCCAAAGAAAGCAGGTTTTGGCAAGAGTGGTGATTAACCTTTGGGGCAAACTTCCTGGGATGGTAACAGACTTCTTTTTCTCTTGAGGTTTTCCTGTCAATGAGAACTCTTCTCTGGAAAACAGACTTGAGCCAAAGACCAGTTCCTGGGGCTATGGCCACTGTGAGTGGGTGCAATCCTTTGGGCAGTGTGAGGGAGGGGTCAGCCCTGCCTCCCCCCGTGCTCTGCTGCCTCAGGGCCTGCCTGGCCCCCCTGCAGACCCCCCTGCAGGCTCCCCTGCAGATCCCACTGCAGGCCCCACTGCAGACCCCCCTGCAGGCCCCACTGCAGGCCCCCCCTGATGATCCCACTGCAGGCCCCACTGCAGACCCCCCTGGGCTGCCTCAGCTGTGTGCTGATCTCAGCAGGGCCGGGCCAGCACGTCCTGCTGCACTGCAGGTCCTGCGAGGGCCAGGCCAGGGCTCCAGACCTTCACCCTCTCTCACCCAGGGTTGGGTTTTGCTCCCAGTGACCCAGCACTGAACCACCTCCAGCCTCTGTTCTGGACCCATTAGCTCTGTTTTGATCAGTGAGCACACCCAGCCTCTGTTCTAGACCCATTGGCTCTGTTCTGATCAGTGAGCACACCCAGCCTCTGTTCATCCTCCACTCCTACAACCCCTGTGTCCACCCTAACTTGCAGCCTCTCCTTGGCTTGTTTCCTCCACTACACGTGCTAGTAACTCAGCAGAGCCCACACCAGGCAGGGAGCTGTCTGGGAAGGCTGCACACCTAGCAGTGTCCTCCTCTGGGCCTCACCAGCTCTCCAAGGGTGGGGATGCTGCAGAGATGGGCTCAGCCTGTTCCCTCATGGCTGTCGCCTCCTCCTCATGAGTTCTGTCTGTTCAAACAACTGTAGCAACCTTTGGTGCCCTGTCACCTTGTCCTCGTGGGTTCTGTCTTTTCAAACAGCTGTAGCAACCTTTGGTACCCAGGGACAGGACCAGGGAATGCTGGAGCTGGGCCAGGACAGGCTCAGGTTGGATCTCAGGAAAGGTTCTCCCCAGAGGGTGCTGGCACTGCCCAGGGAATGGGCACAACCCCAAGCTCCAGGAGTGTTGGGACAGGGCTGCCAGGGATGCCCAGGTTGGGATTTTGGGGTGTCTGAGCTGGGCCAGGGGCTGGGCTGGATGATCCTGGTGGGTCCCATTCAAATCAAGGTATTCTGGGATCTTTCTAACCAGGGCACTGTAGTCACTACCTCGTTTGGAGGTTCCCAGCCTACACAGAATGACAGAACGCTGTCCCAGCGCTCCTGGAGCTTGGGGTTGTATTCATCCCATGGGCAGTTAACTTATCCCCTTTCCGAGTTAAAGGGGACCTTCCAGTCCTCTCCTGCACCAGAACCTCTCTGCTGTGGAGCAGAAAGGCCAACATTGGGGGTGCCATGGGGAAATGCTGTAGCAGCTTAATTCTCCCTTGGGCACTGGGATCCTGAGTTCATCCACAGCTGGAAAAACACTTCCAGGGTGGGGAGCAGCCAGTGCAGCCCTTTGTCCCTGCACTCAGCCTGGAGTGCTGGCCCTGGCTGCAGCAGCTCCTGCAAGCACAGCTGGGACTCAGCCAGGGAAAGGTGTGATGGTGTTCACAGGGGTATCAGGTTGAGGGAAGAGATGAGGATCTGACTCCATGTTTCAGAAGGCTTGATTTATTATTTTATGATATATATTACATTAAAACTGTACTAAAAGAATAGAAGAAAGGATTTCATCAGAAGGCTAGCTAAGAATAGAATAGGAAAGGATGAATAACAAAGGCTTGTGGCTGGGACAGAGAGCCCGAGCCAGCTCCTTGTGATTGGCCATTAATTACAAACATCCAACATGGGCCAATCACAGATGCACCTGTTGCATTCCACAGCAGCAGATAACCATTGTTTACATTTTGTTCCTGAGGCCTCTCAGCTTCTCAGGAGGCAAAATCCTAAGGAAAGGATTTTTCATAAAAGATGTCTACGACAGAAAGGCAGCCGAGGAACTGCACTGGAGCAGTGACAGGGTCCCTGCCAGGTCCCAGACCAGCCAGAGCTGCTTTTCATTGTCAGGTGGAGGAGGAAAGGTCCCACAGTGGGCTCCTGGCACAGTCTGGGTTTCCTTCAGCAGAGCAGCATGAGGCTGAGAGCAGCTCCATGTGGGGGAAAAAGGATTATTGGAATTACAAACACCATTCAAGGAGAGCTGGGATTAGCTGGGTTTTACAGACAGTTAGGACGAAAGCTGAACTTTATTACTTCTGCCTTTTTCAGTTGCCTCTGGTCTATTCAAACTTCATGACACTCAAAATTAGATTGAAGTCTAAGCTTCTCTAAATTGGGAAGCTGAAGTCAACAGGGAACAGGGAAGAGAGACCAACAACTCTTTTACCTCCATTGATTAGATGATAAAAAATATGATTTCCCCTTAAAGGTTCTGTTGATTTAAGTGTCTGAAATTCACTGATGTGCAATAGAGTTTTTAATAGTACACATGTTCCTGGTAAATCTTCATAATCAATTTTCTTTATGCTCTTCTCTTGCATTTTCCATCATAATCATCTTTCCTCAACTCTCCTCAGCAAGTAATTCTGAATTTCAGACTTGTTTGCAACCTGCTGACCTCTCCCCACCCCCAATATGAAACCTATGAATAATCATTGAGAGTGTGTCATAAATAATTGTGTGTGAACTGCAGTCAGTAATTAAATATTAGGATTCTGCTCCTGTTGCTGGGTGAACTCTTGTTTTACAAGGGTAAAAGAAGCCCTCAAGCAAGTTACTAGACCTTTGTATGGCTCAAGTTATCTTGGATTACAGATAATGTCTTACAGCAAAATTCATGTTTGGTTATTTAAGCTGAGACCAAAAACAGATTTCCATGGCAGAAATAGTGAGGGCACAAGGAGAAAGTTCAGCACAAAGGTTCAAACCTTGCTTAATAACTTATTATTATTTAATTTCCTTTTATCCCCTGGGATCTCTGGGACGGAGGAACCTGTCATTGCTGTAACTGCAGGTCTGGTTCAGGTGCAGACACCGTGGCTCAGGATGCTCTCCTCCCCTGGAGTTTGGGAAATGCTGCTGTGTCCATGGCAGGGGCACTGCTGGCTCTCTGCTGCTGTGCTGAGCAGGAAAAGCCTGTCCCACCCTCAGCAGCCTCTCAGCCTGTCTGGCTCCAGGTGCTTTTTTAATCTCTGACACAGGTCAGGGCCCTTCTCTGAACAATGGGGTTCACTGTGGCCACATTTGACCCTGGGACTTCATTGTCACAATCAGATGCTGTGGGACCAGGACTGGGCTCCAGGGGCTCTCCAGGGGCTGTCTCCTGCCAGGACTGGGCTCCAGGGGTTGTCTCCCTCCAGTTTCATCTGCCAGGCCCCAGCTGAGGGGCTGCCCTGCCTGCAGCTCTGCTCAGCTGCTGCTCCAGGAGCAGGCAGGATTCTCATGGAGTACCTGTAGCCCACCTGTAGCCCTGTTCCTGTCTCAGATATCTTGGAGCACCCCAGGCTGCACTAAATACCCACAGCTGGGCCGTTCCAGTGACACAGAAACCAGGACACCCAGCTCAGGGGGGGAATGAAATGGCTGCCAACACAATTATCAGAGAACCATGGAATGGTTTGGGTTGGAAGGGACCTTCAAGCTCATCTTGTTCCATGGTCAGGGATGCCTTCCTCTAGACCAGGTTGCTCCAAGCAGGCCTTGACTTCATGTCCTCCATACCACCCTTACATGACAGGTAATTTACTACTTGCTTTATACTCTATATTTTATTTTTTAACACACTGCCTTTGTTGTTCATTTGTTGCCCATTTCTGCCCAATGCCTCAACTCAGCAGCCCTAGGGAAAACCAATTTATCATCCTGGTTTTGGAGGTACCCCTAGACATGATCCATTCATCTTCTCTTTCTCACCATGTTTCCACTGTTTTTCCTTATTCTGTGTCCTCCACATTGGTTTTATGCTTTTTATGACTCAGTTATCCAGCTGAAATATCTCTTTTGCTCTCCCTTTTATGAGATGTGTTAGGAAAGACTTGCCAAGGCTGTGCAGATCTCACAGTGCAGCCTCTCCCTGTTCAGCACAGCACTCTAAATATTACACAGGGTACAGACACAAGGCTTGCACTGCCTCCACAGGTACAATTCTCACCCAGGTCTGATGATTAAAATAGAATCTCTGGTCTGACTGTCAGCCAGCTGATGTTCTGGGCAAGGCAGGCAGGTGTGATGAGAATCCCTCCTCTGTGTGAGGCTGTATTAATGCACAGGCTGGGCTGTTATGTGACTGTGCCCTTGTGCTGGTGTGGGATGGGAGCGTGGATTTCAGCTCCTTCTGGATTATTCATGGCAAGTCTCAGATTGTGAATCCTTGCATTTACAACCTCAGTGCCTCTCTGCTGTGGAGTCTTGTTGATTGCAATATAAGTTCTCATGGTTTTGTGTTTTTGCTGTTCCAGCACATCCTGCCTTTCCCCTCATGCCCTCCCACCCTCTCTCTGTAGTCTGACTGCCCCACCACGAGCCCCACAGGCTGTGGGAGTTGTCCCAGCTAAGTGAGGCTTTCCTCAAGCCACTGAGGGCACAGGAGTGATTCCAGAGGGTAACTGCAAGTAATTTGGGTTCCTCTTGGTGTTCCCTAACTATTTCCCTTTATGTGTAAATACATATGTATGGCTATATGCCTAAATTCCAGTTGTCTTGTGTCACCCCTCACTTCTCACTGCCTTTTCCCTTCTTCAGCTAAAATCTTCCCTGGTTTTTCCAACTTGACTTCCTCTTCCAGTTTCAGTGTGTGCCTTATTCGTCCTCGCTTCTGATTTGGGCTTACAACCTCCAGCCTTCATGTCTAATATTTAGTGTCAGAGGCAGAAAAAGGTCAGTGAGAGATGAAGGGATGATGGATAGATGCAATGACCTGTGCTGGTACAGACATGTACACAATTTTGTCTTTGAACCCAGGGTTGCCTAGAAAAGTGTCACTGGAGGACATTTATTGGAGTCCTGTGGCTTTGTAACATCAGGAGGAGAATCTCTGTTCTTTGATTTTAATCATCATTAATCTTCATAAATCTTCAGGAGGGTTTATCTTTTGTCTGAATGAATTTTGCAACTTCCAAAGAAAATAGAGGCGGGGGAGTATAATTGAGTGCTTGTTTAGTGCCAAATTCATCTTAAAGCAGAGAATGCAAATGGCATGGCAAGTGTTGAATTATATATGATTAAAACTGCTTCAGCCCTTGCAAAGAAAAATAAAAAATGGCCTTTTTATTCACCGGTTAATCATGTAAAAAAAAAAAATTGGATGGAACAAAAATGAACTTAATCACAGAAAAAGGGGTCACAGTTGCTGCTTGACACATGGCTGGGATCCCCATCAAAACCATGCAGCACAGAGCGCGCTGGCATTTAAGTGCTTCAAAGAGGTGCATTAAGAAGAGAGTTCATTGATAAATGACCCTTTAAAAACGGGTGAGATTCTGTCCTTAGCAATGAATGCTCAAGGTCTGCACAGTTGTCTTGGCCCATCTTGGCTGCTCTTGTGTTTTGCAGGCAGAGTTGGAAGGTTTTCCAGTGCTTAGTTATATGGAATGATGTGCAAGACAGATAAGAGTGTTGAAACCGCTGAAGGCAGGATCCAAATCCTGTCCATTTTTGCTAACAATTGTTGGTCTGGCAGCAGTTCAAACTCAACACCCGTGGACTTTTCTGATCCAGCAAGTGCCAGAGATCAAACGAGGAAAACGTAATTTTCTCCTCACTTCTCTACAGCAAGAGCAAGGGCCTGAAAATGACTGCTGGACCCCGCTGAACCAAGAGCATCAGACATTTTTAGGGCTGTTTGATGCCGTGGGCATCACAGCTCCCCCGGAGAGCTGGATGAACTCAGTGTTCCCAGAGCTCTGTCTCTGAAGGCATTGCCCTGATGTTGTTATTGGCAGCGTGGACAGGGATGCTCTGTGCTCTGCCTTCCAAGCTGCTCCGGGCACAGGGGAGGCTGTGGGCTGTGCAAATGGGCTCAGCTTGCCCTGGAACAGCAGTTCCCTCATATCCCTGCCAGGGATGGCAAAGGAGGATATGGACCTCCAGCATGTGCTTTAAAAACCCAGCCACCTTTCTGCAGCTTGGTGTGTCAGTGTTTGGTGGGAGCCAGTGGACAGAAACAGAGCGTTAGCAGCTGTGTTGGAGCCTGGTGAGGCAGGGAGGAGCTACCCAGGGAGTGCTGGCCAGGGACGCCTTCCCTGTCCCAGCTTGCTGCAGCCCCAGTGTTCAGCCTTGAGGAGGGAGATGCCTGTTCTTAGAGAGTCACCCTTCACACAGACACAGTTATTCCCCTGCCATTTGTGCCTGTCTCCAGTGTGGTTTGTTTGATTTGGAGGTGTCTGTCCTCGTTTCACAATCCACAGCTGCCACAAGGTGTGCCCTGGAAGGTGTCACAGGGACAGAGAACGGGAAGGGACCACGAGTACAACACCCACAGCTCCAGCAGGGGAGGGAGGATGCAAGAGCTGCTTCTGACAGGTGCTTTTGTAAACAATTCCACTGCTGGGTATTAAACAGACCCTCCATAATCTGTTCCACTTTTTAACTTCCCATGTAACATTTTTCTTAATATTGATCTAAATCTCCCTTGCTGCACATTAACTCAGAATTACATCTTATCTCATATCTCACAACAGTGGAGGGATATCTATCACTGTCCACATCTAAAATGTCTTGTTTATGTATTTGAGTGCTCTGATCTTGTTTCTTCACAGCCTCCATCCTAAACTACACAAATCCTTTTCTTTCATCCTCACCTCAGCCTGCAAACCATTTATAATTTTAATAAAATTCCTCTGGGATCTTGTCATCTTCCTTAACATGTGTTGTCCTATCAAAAGATGACCCAAACTCCAGCTAAAGCCTTACTGGGGCTGAGAAGTGCAGAATAATTGCTTCCTGTGATAAACACATACCACTTATGCCCCAGACCACATGTTTTCTGGTTTTCATTCTGTTTCTTTTCCCTGTTCAGCCTGTGACCACCTCTCTCCCCACTGCCATATCTTCTTTGCTTCTATTTTCTAGCTTTTATTTTCCCTCCTGTCCTTTCACACTCACATCTCCCCGTGCCACTTTTGCTTCTGATCAGTGTCATCCTCCTGATTTCATACACTGCCTTGACCAGACCAAGATAATTTTGAATTCCAGTCTTGTCTTGCCCATTGCTTGTGACCCCTCCTCATCTTCTGTCAGCCACAAATTGCAGAAATCTATTCTCTATTCCATCACTGGAGCCATTATGGGAATATTGAACAGCACCAGACTCAGGACAGACTCTCAAACACCTCTGAGTCTGAAAATGTGTCCTTTCTGGTGTTGGAGCTCTGCGTTCATGGGCACCCACTTGACTGTGAGTGCTCAGAGGCCACTCACACTTGGACCCGTGCCCAATATCTTGGAGAGGTCAAATCCCATGTCACATCTGCTTTCCTGGACAGTGTTATCCATGAGGCTGATCCATAATTCATCTGGTTCTTTTGCCTGCTTCTTTCTTTTTCCACTCCTTTGGGAACTCATTCTTCATAAGAGTTGGAAAGATAAAGATGTTACCTTTCTACCATCTCTAGTAGCTCACATACACAGACTCTCTGAGAGGGTCCAGCAGCCCCTGGGAGAATGTACTTCTGTGTAAGCAATTCTGTGGCATGAGGGGAAATTTTAAAGCAGAATTTGGGGGGGAACATCTCTTATTCTGTGGAGAGTGTGGTGGGACATGGCAGAAGCAGCCTGGATGTCATTCTGCAGGTCTTGCCCAAAAGCGTCCATGTCCTCAAATTGTTTTATCTCCTTGGAGCTCTTGCCCCTCATCACCCATCACATGTTCTGACCTGTGTCACAGCAGAAGTTCAGGATCTTGTTCTTGGTTATGCCAGAGAGGGAGAACCCATGGCACGAATGCCAGATCCATTTCTGTTCCCAGTTTATGAGTCAGCAGCTGTGAGGCAATGGATCACCAGCAGAACCACCCCTCTCCTCACCCTCAGCCTCACTCCAGCAACTCTTTTTTGGTCAGCAGCTCCTCCCTGGGCTGCAGCCAGAGACTACAGCTGATAAGAGACCCTTGTGAGTGGGAAAAGATGTGAATGACTGGATGATATCTGGAAAGTGATACAATGCAAGGAAGTGTAGACCAGGGGGAAAAGAGAAAATAAAACAGTGTTGAGATGTCTTTAATAGCACTGGTGAGCAGGGCACAGAAATCTGTGCTGTCAGATCCTGAACCCTCAGTGCTTCAGCCTCCAGAAATGCTGCTCTGCTCATGAGGCAGAAGTTAAGGGAAGGGTTGGGACTATCTGCAGTCACTGAACACAGTTTTTCAAAATAGAAGTCAGTGCAATATGCCTGCCCCTGGGAGCAGCAGGAAAGAAGCACAAGTCCCTCAGATGGAGATTAAATCCTGAACAACTCAATAGGAATATTCAGAGAAAATGTTTTCTTTTGTGTACCAAGGGAGGTATTTTGAAGACAATAGCTGGAGATGTAGGGTTTCTTCATCCTGTGATCTGCCCCTTTTGGGTCTTTGCAAATTGCCCTAAGAAGACTTTGTAAGTCTGCATTTCCAATGCCCCTGATGGGACATGTTCCTTATAAAAATTTCCCTCTCTTTTTTAACTTGCTCCTATGGTTTTTGACAGGAAAATGCAAGAATTATTTAAAGGAAATAAGGACATTGCAGTCCACATAGACTGGGGGGTAGGGGAGAGGGCAGCAGAAGGGTCAAAAAATAGGGCATGGCAAAAGAAATCTAATTTGAAATGAGAAATGTGGGGTATTTGGGAGAAAGTGGAAGTGAATTGACGTATACACAGACTCTGGCCAAAGCCATATGAGTACAGAAATGCTGCTTTGACAGCTAAGAAAGATTTGCAGGGTTTGGCTCCTGGAATTAAATGAGCTCTGTTCTTTCTGGGTTGTTATTCAGGATTCCAAGTGAAAAAGGAGTGCCATCGTGGACAGGGAGTTTTGCCAGCCAGAGAGAGGAAAGCAAGCACCTGAGTTTGGGCAAGCTGTGCCAGAGAATTAGAGAATAGTTTGGGTTCTGAAGAGATCTTTAAAGGTTGTCTGTACAGCCCCCTGCAATGAGCAGGGACATCTTGCACTAGATCACACTGCTCAGAGCCCTGTCCAACCTGATCTTGAATATTTCACCTCAAGATCAACCACCTGGCCAGTAAATCCCTCTGTGAATGACTCAGACAGTGTGACAGAACTTTTGTGCACTATGGTGGAATTGTTTTCTCAACTACTCTGCAAAAAGCACCTTCATGTACAGAGGGATGCCTTTGCTGCAGGAGCTGCTAAAGAAAAATATTCAGGTCAAACCATGACATAGGGGAAATGGAATCTCAAAAAAAAAATCACCTGTGAGAAGATAGGAGGATTTCAGCTTTAATTTTCCAGCTGCATCCATGGCGTTTGAGGAATGTAAACCAGGAAAACTGAGAGCAGGCACTGCTGTCCTGGGAGTGTTTGAGCATCATTCTTCAGTGCTGATGGAGGACTGCACAGGCCATGGAAATCTGGTGGAAGAGATTTCTCTCAAACTTCATTGGGAATAAACTTCTGGGAGCCATGGCAAAGGAGAAGGCACTGCAGAAAGCTTCCAGCAGTGCCACTGGCAGGAGACTTGGGAGCTGCATATCAATCCAGACCAGAGGTTTCTGTCACTGAGAGCACAGGGCACAGGTGCAAGATAGCAATGTCAGGGCTACAGCCCTGAGGGATTCTACAGAATCTGTGAGACCATGAAAATCCATTGCAGTGGCCACCAATGCCCATAGGGATGGAAGAAATAGATTTGTGTGAAACGTGTCAGTAGTTTTTACCTTGGAGACAAAAACCATTGAGGCTGGGTCAGGTGTGGCGGACCTGTGGGACCATCCATGGCACTGAGGCTGCATTATTAGAGACACTCATATTATGTTACCCCATAGGAAACTATAAACCTTTATGTGGCACATATGGGCTTCCAGAAGTGGTCATTTTTTACATCAGTGCACAGTTAATTAATAGGACTTTGCAAGATTTTGAGGAGTTGGTGAATGCCAGAACTCTTCAGTCAAATGATTTGAAGCAAAGTGGAGCTAAGGGAGTTAAAAAAAAAATCTTAGATATTTAATTCTATATGTGTATAAAACCATTACAGGCACTGAGAAAGATCTGGATCTCACTCTGCTGGACTTAAGCAGACTGCCTTTAAGGCACTGGATGTTGTTAGCTGAAATTTTGCTCAGAAAGATGACTATTAGGCTGCCTTGCTTATCCAAACCTGGACTGGGAAGCTGAGCTGATCTTGATGCACAGATAGAGAAATAAAAATACATGTACAAAACCAAGTGATGTTTGAGAAGCTCAGTTACTTCAGACTCTGTGGCTGATGACTCCTGAATGCAGCTTTAGTGGCAGACGAGCATCAACTGCAACATGAGAAGGATTTTTGCTTGTAAAAGGAGAAGATGCAAAGGGTTTAATGATGATGTTTCAAAGCCCTGTGGATGTGGCACTTGGGGACATGGGCAGTGCAGGGGGAATGGTTGAACTTGGTGACCTGAAAGGGCTTCTCCAACCTAAATGGTTCCATGATTCTGTGTGCAGGTCCAATATTAGACTTGAGGCCACAGAAAGACAAGGGAACAAACTTCTTGCTCACCATCATTTCTCAGGTGAACAGGGACATGTGTGAGCCCTGACCAGCACAGGGGGAGATCTCTGGATGGGGAGCATGGCAGGTCAGAGGTGGGAAAGATCACAATGTGATGTGACTGAACAGACCAGGCAGAGTTAGACCAAAAAAGGAGCCGTCTCCTGGTTCTAGGCTTGTTTTGCTGTGCCTCAGCAGAGAATCTTTATTTCTTTACCATGGGCCAGGACACTTTAAAGTCAAATTTAGGCAGAACTTGAGGTCTGATATATCTAATGTAAGTACTTAAAGATCACCTCTGGCCCTTGAGACCTCAGTTGTCCTTACTGCTGTCTGCTAGATGTTCTCTCACCTTGGCATACAAGGAGCTGATATCCAGAGACCAGCAGTTATCCCACAGGATGGGATAACTGTGGGATACAATGCACCAGTGTTGAGTCCCTGGTGATCACAAACCCCAGTCACCCTGTCTGGTATGCTGCCTAGCTTTGGGAGTGGGAGAGCCTCTGTTCCAGCAGAAATCCGGGACTGAAGCTTCCCAATACACCAATATCATGGTGTCCCCAGATTTTGGCAAGGAATGAATGTCACGGATCATTTTCTCTGCCAAAACTTGCAGCTGGTTGTGTGATCTGTGTTTTAGATTCCCAGTATTTCAGAATAACCTGTACCCACTTTGGGATTTCATGGATCCACAAAAGTTTTAAGCCTTCTTCCTGCTCTGATGGATTAAACTTATTTAAAATAGATACACAACTATTTGCAACCAGGTCATGCACTGAGCGTGATGGTCTGCATTTCATCCTCCTTTCATAAGAATGTTGTTTATAGCTGATTTGGTGGTTAGTCTGGCTGAGTCAGTCCAGCAGGATGGGGCATTCCAGAGGCATCTTTAGAAAACAAAGGCTGAAGCCTTGTCAAAATGGATGTGTTAGTGTAGGGGAGCAATGATATCTAGGGAGACTTTACCCCAAGTCATCATGAAGGCTTTCATGATGAATTCTGTTCTCCTTAAGGGTAATGGAGACATGATACAACTTGTCATGGTATCTGGATGTCATGTATAAATCTGTGATAAACAGCCAGGCAGATGAGAGAAATGTTTTCTTTGGGTTTGAGTCCATACAGTGAGTGGTTATCTCCTACATGGATCAGCCATCAGAGCAGAAGGAAATATTCAGTGGGTGTTGATGTGGTTATTTGTATCTCCTCAGTGCCTGTAAAGTCCTGTGTGGAGACACAGATCAAACACAGACAAAAGATTGCTCATAATGTGGAGAGAAGGGGTGAAGGGTCAGAGCTGGAGGGACAGAGGATCAGGCAGCACATTTTTAATGCCTGAACAGGACACACAGCACGTTATTGGCCTGAACTTTCCAGTATTGCTTTAACACCCTCAGACCCTGCATTCCTGAGATATTATCAGCAAATTCCACCACCCCAGTGCTGGCTGGGAAGGATCACTAGAAGATCCATTTGCAGTATGGGATTCCATTATGTGTGTGCTATGTTGGTAAGACCATCAAAGTCCACAGAGGACTGTCAGCAGGGAGTGGTGGTGTCCTCCTCAGGTGAGCTGCTCTGAGTTAACACAGGAAATACTGGGGCAGCCCTCAGAGAGGTGTTGGAGCATGGAACCTGCACTGAGATCAGGGCAAGACAGGTGGAAGGGAAAGAAACTTCCCTTTGCGTGGAGAGCAGCATCCCAGAGGAGGTTTCTGGGCTCTATAAAACCCAGGTGACAGCTCTGAGTTCTGGACAAGGCGTGTGGGATCTCGTGGGAAGGCTGTTCTCAAGCAGGCTGGGGAAGGAGCATAGGTATGGCAGAGCTATTCATTGGGGCTGCTCTGCAGGTATTTCAGCAGCAAATGGGAAATTATATTTGAGCTGCGTACAAGAGTTTGTTCCTTGTGATCCTGAGCAATTGGCTATAAAATCATTACATGAAAACAGAGTTTAAACAAGGTTTAGCAGGGGCCACCTGCATTAGCCACCTGGGCCCATTCATGCATGACTATTGGTTTATGGATAGTTGGGAAATACTAGAAATATTTCTTCAAGACATCCCTGATCCCCCTTTCTCCAGGCTGAGCCCCTTTCCCAGTTCCCTCAGCTGCTCTTCATAGAACTTGCGTTCTAGACCCTTCCCCGGGTTCATTGTCCTTTTCCAGACATTCTCCAGCCCTTCAAATGAAGAGTGTAAAAAGATTCCTACTGAATTAATTTATAAACTGGAGGGGAGAGAACGAAGATGCATCCCAAGGCCCCCAGTGGAACTGGTGTGGTTCCTGCTGAAACATCTGAAGCCCAAGTTGAGTAAGAAAGGGAGAGAGACAGGACTCCATGTTGGTGCTCTCCAGGCATTTTATTCACTATTTCCAGCCCTCACAGAATCACCTTCACACTTCTGTACCCCAGACACAGCTGCACTTCCTTGAGAAAGGAAATTATGTCCTTGGAGGAGAGTCAGACCTGCTTGGTCAGCACAGTGCATTTTGAGACACCTATCTGAAAGGAGCTCAGGGTCTGTTAAAATGGGAAGAGACAGGATTTTCTCTTACTCCCACACTTGAGGAGTAGCTCTGGGTGAATGGCACTGAGATAAGAGTGAGCAGAAACAGATGTGGAGCACAGCTACAAACAGGATGTGAAAATAAACTCATTACTCCATCTGCCCACCGTAAACAGCATGAAATTAGCAGGGAGTGAGAAATAAAACTCCAGACAAATGGCTTTTTAAAGGGAGCAGAGGGAGCTGGAAGGGCTGCTATTACATAAGCAGAGACTCTGAGAGCCCAAGCCATGCAGAGCTCCGTGCATATCCCAATTCCCTGGTTAGCCAAGGAGGAGGAAAATCCCGTGGCACACAGCCTGCCAGGAGCTATTTCTGAAGGCAAAACCAGAAAGGCCACTCCATCTTTGGGAGAGAAGACCTAATATTGCTCTTGTCCCTGCCTGTTAGGAAGCACTATCAATTTTATAAGTCATGGAGATTTATCTTTTTCCCTAAGAGGTGCTGTCTTAATGTTGCATAAAATTACTCTCTCAGGGGCAGTGTGAGGAGAAAAACGTGGTGTTATGTTGTCTCAGTTGCAAAGACTCTGCTAACAATAAAAGCCCCTGAATGATTTGGTTTTTAAGTGACACAATTACGGAACGGGTCATTCATGACACTGCAAGTGGCCTCAAGCACCTCTGTCATAAAGTCTGAATGGAGGTGTTTTATGCTGTGGGTATGGGCTGTAAATATTCACCCCTGGCCTTTGTTCTATGAAGCAAGGCTTGGTTTGAGGATATATTTACTTAAAATTTTGCAGGAAAATTTCTCAAATGGTCAATCTGCTTGATTTATTAAAGTGAGATCCCAAAGTGTTTTACAGCTTTTACAGGCTGGTTGTGTTTATAACCATCCTGGGGAGTATCTTCTGCAATTCATGTAGCGGAGAAAGGGAAGGAAGGTCATAATTTCTATTTTAACCTACTTTTCTAGCAGCTGACAGGACACTGAAAAAGTCATCTCTTCTGGAATACAGCCTGCTGGGCTTTATCCTCATTCAGAGGAGACCCTTTGGAAAAAGTCAGACTAAAATAAGTGAAGTGTTTTTTCCTTTATTCCTATGGATTCTGCTCAGACATGTTCTCTAGCTCATTTTATGGATCTCAGTGAATGTGCAAATTGCCCAAATGATATTTCAAGGAAACTGATTCCTTGTGTTCGAAGTTCTTCAGTATATGATAGCCCAAGGCAGACTTTCCCACATGTTGGAAATAATTTCTCTCTCCACATTTGGCAGATCCAAACAAGCCTTGAGTGCTAAATAAACTAGGTCTATGAATAAATCAGGGGCAGGAGAACTCAAATTTGAGATAGTGTGAGATTTGAAATACCTGAAAGCTTGACATTGGCCATGAGGCACTTTGAAATAGTCTGCAGTTAGATGAAAGGTTTTTCATTTGAGATTCCACTGGGATACTTCAGGAGGAAACCTCCTAGTGGGTTCACCCAAAGTTTGTAATAAACATAATTGAAGTATCTGAACTCCAGCTGCTACTTTCTACTCTAATCAAGAGCAACAGAGGCAGCTCCTTTGCAGCAAACACACTGTGACTGCTGAGGGAACAGAAATGGATATCCTGGGCTCAAGTGCTCAACTGGGAGGTGCAGAAATTAAGGAGAGGTAGCAGTTGCAAGGCAGAAAAGGGGACTTTATGAAGAGATCTGTAGAGTCTTGGAGAAAGCAGAGATTTCATGAAGCCCTCAGAAATGGAGATCAGGGACTCACATTTTTCTCAGGAAGCAGGATTTTCTAATATTGTCCAAACTGAGTCCCACCAGGAGCAGACACTGGAGGGAATCAAAAAGCAGATGGTCTTTTCTGCCCTTCGCCTTCTGGTTTCTACCCAAAGAGAAGACAAGTTATGTTAGAGACAGAGACTTCCTTTGGGAAGTATTGGAGAAGTTCTCCTTCAGGGTCATGACAGCAGTTTCTGTTTTGATAGTACAGCAGGATCCAAAATTACTGTACAGGCACTGGAAATGATTCTCCCCTTCCATAAACCAGGTTTGCCTCTTCCTCACTCTCCCAAGCTGTGGAGCAGTCCTGCTTGTCCTATGCCAAATGCTCCAGACCTTCACACCAGTCCCCTCGGTGCCACCTGGTGCCACACAGCCTCATCTGAGCACGGCTGACCCTGCCCTTTGCCAGGAGCAGCAATGCAGCCACGAGCCTTGGGCTGAGCACATCCCAGGAGCCAGCCTGGACATGTCCAGCCTGCTTTAGTGAGGAGGAGCAATAAATAACACGGGATTGGTCTGCTCCTGGCACTGAGGCACAGCACCACTGAGCCCTGATGAGCTAATTTATTGGTGTAGGTGTAGCAATGCCATCTTCCTCCCATGCTTTGGACTCTCCAAATGGAGAACACAGCATTTTGTGTTGGTAAAGGAACTTTGAAGACAATTTACAAAAGCTTGGAAAAAGCCAAGACAGAAACAATGGGAGTCCTGGGGAGACGGTGACAGTGAACAAGGGCCAACTCCTGGGATATATGTGGGCTGACTACATGTCAAAACACCCACACAGAGCCATTTATAGCTCCAGGAAGGTGTAGGCACAGTTAAACCATATTCAATGATCAGAGGTCCTGTAACAGGGTCTCTGTAACATAGGGCTACTGTTAACTTTGGAGGGCAGAAATGAGATAGAGCTGGGAAAGAAAGGACTTGAAAATATTTTTGTTCTCCAAGAAGGAAAAATCAACCACCAAGAAGTGGTCAAGTTTCTGTCTCTTATAATCCTGCTACCAGGCTGATCCTGTCATAGAACCATGGCATGATTTGGGTTGGAAAGGACCTCAAAGCTCACCTGGTTCCACCCCTCTGCCATGGGCAGGGACCCCTCCTGCAATCCCAGTTGCTCAGAACTCCATCCAGCCTGGCCCTGAACGCTCCCAGGAACGGGGCATGCACACCTTCTCTGGGCCCCTAGAAGAAGGAGACTGCGTGTAGCAGGCTCCATGGAGTTGGCTAGGGCCCCATGGCGGGCCAAGACTTAACAGTAGGAATTGCTGAGTCATGATGAGACAGCAAAATAAGCTCCTGTCTTCTGCCTCTCGAACCCTAGCTTATCTCTGTAACCCCACAGGTCACTTTCCCCTAACCCCTAGTACTGGACAAGTTTGGATCCCCCTATACCCTGTAAAAACAGGCTGTTTTAGCCCATTCGGGAGAAGAAGAGCCATCGCTGGAACCCTTCACAGACCCCCACAATAAACCATTGCTGTGGAACACCAGGACCTCTCCTTCTCCTCTCTCTCGTCTGCTTCTACCCCTAGCCCAAAGGCGCTTTTGGCAAGCATGAGCTGAAATCCTAAGAGTGCTGATAATCACTAAAGAGCTGAAATCCACTTAGCTTGCCAAAGATAGCCACAGCTTTGAGCAGCGTGGGTATTTGGGCACTCTGTCTCCAAGAGGGACTGAGTTATCTGGATAGGACTGCCTTGCCTGGGGATAAGCCTAATCTGAGGACCAGGGGTCCTTCAGCTGTGGGCGACACAGGCCATTTCCCTCAGGGCTGCTCCGTGGCACTGACCATCCCTCCCCTTCCCTTGCAGCAGGCATGGCAGCAGCCGCGGGCCCCAGCAGGGACTGCCTGCAGGCGGGCGAGGCGTGCACCACGGACCCCGTGTGCAGCGCCAAGTTCCGCACGCTGCGCCAGTGCATCGCGGGCAACGGCGCCAACAAGCTGGGCCCCGATGCCAAGAGCCAGTGCCGCAGCACCGTCAGCGCCCTGCTCTCCAGCCAGCTCTACGGCTGCAAGTGCAAGCGCGGCATGAAGAAGGAGAAGCACTGCCTCAGTGTCTACTGGAGCATCCACCACACGCTGATGGAAGGTCAGTGGGACGGGGCGCTCCTTTCTGATCATCTTCCTAAAAGGGAATCGCTCGCGGGCCGTTCTACAGAGCTCCCCAGCTCTGAGGTTGCTGCAGAATACCCCTGCATGATCCTGTTCTGTCTCAAGACATGCTGATCTTGGAGGGAGTAGCATGAAGTTGTGTTGAGGGGGTTAGGTTGGATACCAGGAAAGGCTCTTCCCCCAGAGTGTGGTCAGACACTGCCCAGGCTCCCTAGGGAATGAGCATGGTCCAAAGGCTGCCAGAGCTCCAGGAGCATTTGAATAACACTCTCAGGCACAGAGTGGGATTGTTGAGGTGTCTGGTAGGGCCAAGAATTGGAGTTGAGGTTCCCTGTGGGGCCCTTCCAACTCAAGAGATTTGATGATCCTATTGATCCCCATGGTATTGACATTTGGAGAGAGCAATACTGAAAACCTGAGATGCCTCCTTCCTTTTCTTTTTTTAACCCGACCTCTCTTTTATGACATTCCCAATATACATTGAGATCTTTTGCTGGAGAAATGCACAGCATATTTTGTATCTAAGTATGTTAACCAAGACCATAAACACTGTAGATTTTATAGAAACACAACATAAACTCCAGGCACTGAGGAAAAACAGCATGAGCTTCAAAAAAATCACTCTTAGAATGTCTCAAGTGTACCAGTGTCTTTGTGTTAGTGAAGATTTGGGGCTGGTGACATCAAGTTGGAACTTAAAGTGTTCCCAGAGCCAGTATTCAATAAGTTTGGATTTTGACTTTTTTAAGAGTCACCATAAAATTGCACCTCAGTGACCATAATTCTTCCTTGTCAAGCTTGTGAGTATTTTATGCACCATGAAAATTAAAATGGGGAATAAAACAGACCCTTCCAGCCATGGGCTGTGAAGTAGATTAATAAAACACTGCTGACTGAAACCTGCAGGGGTGAAACCACAGGCCAAAAGGCCAAGCAAAACAAAGGGCATGGATTCTGCAGTGCACAGGATTGCCAGGATGGAAACTGGTTGATCAAATTCCTGGGAAGCTTCCAGGTGCCACAGCTTGCAGGGTACAGAGCATGGTGCTATGGGCAAATACAAGACCTGAGCACACTCCTGTATCTGACCTTTCCCATAATTATGTGCCAGATTTGTTTCCATTGAAAGGTAGTCTGGGGAAGAGGTGACAATCCAGTTTCTCCATTCATCTCAGTGGGTGGTGTTACAGCTCCTTCCCATCTGACCTTTGTGGCTCAAACTTGGAAACAGATCACCTGTGACATGGCTGTGTAGGGCAGTGCTGTCATGAGGGTTTCCAGCTCTGGGACACATGATGGTTTATGTTGGAAGGGACCTGAAAGGCACTGAAAGTTCCAAGGCCCTACCATGGGCAGGGAGAGACACCTTCCTCTAGAAGGAAGAGAAGAGAGAGGCTGGCAAGGACTGCTGAGAGCAGGCAGGGGCCAGCTCTGGGTCTCCAGATTCAGAACAGGAGTTTGGTGCTGGATGGACTCCCTGCCCAGTGCCTTGGGATTTCCACCTTGGGAATTACTGGGAGAGGGCTGCTCTTGGAGGCTGACAACAGCTCTACTCAACTTCTCCCTGTCATGTCCTGAGCCCCACACTTTTTCAAACAACTGACTTCATTTGCAATGCAGATTCGCACACCAAACTTTTGATTTCCTTGCCTTAATTTCCCCAGGGAGATATATTTCGTAGCAGTCCCATGTTTCAGAGTCCTTACGCATGTTTAATTGACTGAGAAAGGAAGCCAATCCACACGGTCCATGTAGAGCTTTGTTCTCAATCAGACATACCCAGGAGGCTGCAAAAAGCTTCCTAGAAGCCCTCTTGCAAAAACAATTGTGGAAGTGCGTGCTCAGGGAATTTACAAAGCACACTATTTACTCAGCTTCTCTTGAGCATGCCGTGTTTAGCCACCTTCCCACTTAGAGACACAATAACATGATGACAACCCGATAACAACTCTCTGATAAGGTGCTTTATCATCAGGACATAAAACTGCTATGCTGGAAAATACAAATGGGCCCCTCTCTAGTCAGTAATGATACAAGATATTTCAATGAAGGTGTAAAGCTGCCTTGTAATGTGCTGTGGTGATTGCACAGGGCTGTGGACCCTGGGAGCCATTTCTTGCTGCCTCTGGCTGCAGCTGGAGGTCAGCCCATGCCCAGAGCATGGGGTTGGATAGTCCTTTTATCCCAGACAGTACATCTGCTGCTGCTGTCCACATCCATCTAAATGTCTAATAAAAAACCAACAGATACTGAAGCTGTTTGCTTCAGTAATATTCCATGGTATCCATCAGGATGATGGGGCATTACAGACCATTGCACAGATGAAAGGGAAGCACCAGTTGAATAAAATCAGGCTCCCAGAGACTTAAAAACAACGAAAGGAAGTTTCTGCGGGAGCTGTGGGTCATTAGCTTTGTGCTAAGTGAGAAAAGGCTGTTGGCAAGGAGAAAGGGAGAGGTGACAGTAAAGATGGAGTGTGTCATCACCCACATAATCCTGTGCACAGCCCTGTCTGTGTCCTAAAAAGAGATGAGGACCTTTGACCCAGGGGGAGACATAGAAGAAACTGCAGTAATGGTGATGGAAACCCTGTGTTTGTAGGGAGCTGGTGATTTGAGCTCTGCCCATGAGCAGGAGCCTGTGCCACAGTCTGGTGTCCTCTCTGGCAATCCCTGCCGTGTGCCCCAGAGCTTCAGCTACAGAACTCTACAGTTCCTGACAGGCTGCCCCACTCCAAAATGGAGATACATTTTTAAAGCCAGTTCCATTCTATTCCCTTCTCCAAGGATGTGTCCACACACTTGTTCCTATGGCTCCGAGTGTCCATTTACTCGTGGCCTTTAGAGCACCCACCAAACAGTATCTCACTGCAGATGTGGAACTTTGTGCATCTCAGCCATCCCGCAGGAGCCTCATCTGCCTTCTCACCAGCTTCTCTCTTCCCCCCAGGCATGAATGTCCTGGAGAGCTCCCCTTACGAGCCGTTCATCAGGGGCTTTGATTATGTCCGGCTGGCCTCCATCACTGCAGGTAGGTGCGTGGGAAATGCTCTGACACCTCTGTGCAGACAGAGAGGGCCCTGGCTGGGGATCAAGGGCTGCAGGCAGGGAAGTCCTTTGTGAGCATTGCATGGTTCAGGTCTAGCAGTTGTTTTTTCCATGGAGGTGTGTCTGATTCCTTTGCTAAACTGTTACATGCTCTGGGAAAAGCTGTTTGTGATTTTTGTCTTTGGGCTGTTTCATGTCTGTACCATGAAAGACTGGGACTAAGGGATGTCGTACAAAAACCCCTTCCAATGACCCATCCCAGGCCCACTCATTCTCCATAGCAGGTGGATGATCTGTTCCATGCAGACAGGAGCTGCTTGGGCGTTGTTAGTTTGAGAAGGTGCTTCCACATCAGTCAAGGATCAAACTCTGCAGGAAAAGAGGTCGATAACTCAACCTGTGTGTTGATCCCAGCCACAGCCTTTAACCACCTGCCCTGAGGGCAACCTCAGGACCCAGAACTGTGTTCTGCTGTGCATCTAACCCTGTTAATGGCTGAGCAGAGCAGCCTGACACCTTTTAACTCCCCGAGGGCTCAGCAGTTCAGAGGTTATTGAGGCTGCCAATAACCCGTCCATCACCAAGGACACAGCTGCCACCACAACCAGTCAGTGCTCCACAGCCATGGGGAAGCTTTCCAAGAGTGGGTATTTTACCAAACTACCTGTCTGGGAACAGGTAATGTGCTCCTCCTGTGTCCCTGGCAGATGTGCCCAAACAGCTTTTCCAAATGTGTGCCTTGCTCTAGGGTGACATCCACAGCTGGAGTGCACCCAGGCAAGGAAGGAGCTGCATGTCCCTGCAGTTGGTCAATGTCTGCAGTCCCCACCATGGCCAGGCACTTGCTGGGTGAAAGTGTCCTGCAGCAAATTAACCCGTCAGCCTGGACAAGAGGAGCAGAGAGGATGGGAGGTGCTCCCTGACCTCGCTCTTACTGACTCCACCTAGCAGACTGGTGCCTGGACAGGGAATTTTTTTTCTGGATCATGGTTTTCTTTGCTGGAATTTTTCCCCTTCTGCTGAGTTCCAGCAAGCTTCAGAGCATGGGGAAATCAAGGGATGGGGATTTTATGCAGGGTTAACACACTCTCAGGTTTTTAAAGCAAACTGAAATAGGTTGTGCAGCAAAGCAAATGGGCCCTGAGCAGCAGGGATTCTTCAGAGGACTTGTCATCCACTTAGGGACATGAAATTTCTGAGCCTTTTTGTCCTTATTCATACTAATCAATATCTTCTATTGCATCAATTACAACCTGCTGCCCTCTGCCTGTCCAGTGTCCAGGGTCATATGGTCAACAGTGCCAAAGGACCCTCTTTCAAATCTACCAAAAAGAAATCCCAAGAACTTGTTGAAAAATAAGACACCCTTGTGACCACAGGCCAATTGAACAACAGGTATATTAAACTAAATTTTATATAAACAATATATGGCCACTACTAAAACTGTACAAATGGAACCATATCCCTCCACTCTAATTGTAGCAGTGATTTAAAAAGCACATCTGCTGGTGTTGCGTGGGAAGAGGAGAAAATCCAACATGTTCCCTGTGATTTATTGGCTGAATGGGTAATGAAACCCTTCCAAGTAACTGTTTCCTACACGTTAGCTGGCAGCTTCCCAGCATAAACCGATGCTCTGACAATATTCATCTCTGGGTTTTAAAGGTAACTATTTAGTGAAGGGATCACAACAAGCAAAACTTTCACCCACCATAAAATAACTGAAAAACTTGGAATTTGACTTCCAGCTCACTGTAAGCAACAGGGGGCAACAGGTAGGAAAAAATAAATGGTGGGAGAAGGAGCATCTGATAAAGTCAGGGAAATAAAGGAGGGCAGCCAGCTCTGAAGGGCTCAGGGGGATTGTCAATGTTTTAACACTTGTCAGCAGTGACTGGCTGGTTTTATCTCCCAGTCAAAGATAGGGCTTGACTCTGCATTGGAAATTTATCATTCTGGGGATTTTTCCTCAATGGAAAAATCTTTCTGCACTGGGGAGAAAGTCCTTCTGGTGTGCTGCTGGTCATGATTTTAATTCAGAGAGGTGAAAATCAGATTTCAGATTCATTTTCTCTCTCGAGCTTGAAGCACCCTTGTTTTATCTGTCCGATCAGACACATTCTGCTGTTCCCACTGACTCCTGCCAGGGACCCTGTAGCATTTTTCCCCTCTATAAAACAGAGTCCCATCCACCTTTGAAGCAGCCCTGCAACCAGTGTTAGACAAACGCCTTTTCCCCTTCCTTTTCCCTATTTTTACAGAGAAGGCTGTTGGCACATAAACTCATGAGATTCCTACTTTCCCACTGAAGACACTGTTTTCTCATCCATCACTACAGTTTTTGCTCTATTTTCCTGAACTTTCCCCTTACTGCAGGTTTCCTCCACCTTCCCTGCATCCCACAGCACATCTCTGCTCTCTCACCCAGACTGGGACATTCTTTCTCCTCTTGTTTAGGAGGGTGGACATGCAGAGTGATTTTGCTGATGTAAGTGAGGGGTGACCCTGCAAAGGGTGTGGGGAGAGACCCACGAGCACTCACATGCAGGCAGCATCAGGTTGTGCCCAGGGGCACGAGGCTGGATGGTACCTCTGATCCCACCCTGTGAAGGCACTGTCACTGCTGGGGACACACAGAGGGATACTGACTGGTCTGGATGGGGCACACTGCAACCCAAACAGGTCTCACTTAGCTGGGCAGATCCTGGGGTGAACAAACAGAGCTGCTCCAAAGCCAGACATGACCTTTGAGAGGCCAGGAGAAACTCTCTGTCCAGGGCAGTGAGGCTGAGGTGCCAGGAATCAGTGCAGACCACCCATGTAGCAGAGACTCAGTCTTTGATCTTGAGCAACTTGCAGAAGCAAGAAGGTCCATTCGTTGAGGTCCCAATACTTGATGGATCCACTCATGGCCATAAGTAGATGCACTTTCTAATGCCTGCTGTCTTTCAGGCCTCAGGCTGGTTAATCTCCATTAGTAAAATGTTACCAGATGCCCAGATTAAAGCAAAATTCATTTTATTAAAGATACGAGCTTGGTAAAGTGAGCTCTGGGGGGGGTGCAGTCTGGTATGTGAGTGTGGCACTTTTTGGGAAAAGACAAGTGTGGAAAGGGGATTTGGTCCTACCAGGACCCTCAGAGCAAACCTGCACTTCACCCTGGCTGTGGCCTTCCTGGGGTGTGATGTGGTGATGCGCATGTGGTGTCACCAGGTGGCCATGGATGGGAGCAGGGGGATGAAGGCTTCAGGGGCGGTGCTGCTGATGGGGAGGTCAGCACAGAACCACCTCATATGTGGTGTCACCAGGTGGCCATGGATGGGAACAGGGGGATGAAGGCCTCAGGGGCGGTGCTGCAGGTGGGGAGGTCGGTGCAGAGCCACCTCACCGTATCCCACCACCCCGCAGGCTCTGAGAACGAGGTGACACAGGTGAACCGGTGCCTGGACGCCGCCAAGGCCTGCAACGTGGATGAGATGTGCCAGAGGCTGCGCACGGAGTACGTCTCCTTCTGCATCCGCCGCCTGGCGCGGGCCGACACCTGCAACCGCTCCAAGTGCCACAAGGCCCTGCGCAAGTTCTTCGACCGCGTGCCCCCCGAGTATACCCACGAGCTGCTCTTCTGCCCCTGCGTGGACACGGCCTGCGCCGAGCGCCGGCGCCAGACCATCGTCCCCGCCTGCTCCTACGAGTCCAAGGACAAGCCCAACTGCCTGGCACCTCTGGACTCCTGCCGGGACAACTATGTCTGCAGGTGAGGATCACAGCAGGGCTGTCCCCATGGAGAGCTCTCCCCTGGCCAGGGCCTGGTGACAGCCCTGTGCCACTGCAGGTGTTCCTGGGGGCCTGTCCCGCATGGCTGTGATGGGCCATGCCACAGTGGGCCCTGTCCCTGTATCCCACAGAAGTTTCTCGCAGACAGAAGGAGATGGGAGATGATCACCCTGAAGCTGTTTAGACATTTTCTGTGGATTTTTGGCTTTGGTTCTAGAGAAAGACCTGTTATGGGAACAGTTCCAGGAAGGTGCAAGCTAAGCAGGAGTATGGGGGAGGGGTCCTTACAGTCACTGTCACAAATCCATCTCCCTTACTGCTCCTCTTCCCCAGCCCAGAGCATCCTCAAGGAGCACCCAAGGTATCCTGACAGCCACAGGCACTTGTGAGGGCCTTAAAACCATGTTTGTTTGCCTGTTTAATTAGAAAAATTAATCTATGTACGTAAAAAATACACCCTTCTACTGCGAGCAGCCTGGGATAGTGGAAGGTGTCTCTGCCACAGCAGTGGGTGGAATGAGATGATTTTTAGGTCTTTTCTAGCCCAAACCATTTGTGATTCTGTGATTCTATGTTTTGGTGATTGCGCCAGGAGTCTCAGAGTCCTGATGTCATTCCAGGTCCACAGCACAGTCTGTGGCCAGCCTGGTTTGCTCCTCTGTTGCCTTCCACCCCCAATCACACACACACAGACCCATCCCATGTGCACATTGACAGCAGAACCCCTTCAGCACTTTTTCTTCATCTGCACTATTTTCCCCTCCCTGTTTCTCAGAAAGTCTTTGATATTCCAGAAGGTTAATGCACACAGAGCTCTTGGGAGCAGAGCCCAGCTGGCAGTGAGAGATGTAAGGCAAAAACAGCACCACGGGGGCCCAGCCCAGTGCCCTGTGTACAGCTGGGCTGTGAGCAGACACCTGGGGAAGAGCACAAGAACAAGTGTAGGACACACCTCCCTGTATTGTCTCAGTCTCTAATTGCTGTGGGGTTTGGGACTTCCTGAGCTGAACTTCCAGCAGCCATCCCCTACCAGCACAGTATCTTTTAATTACAATAAAAATATTATGTATTTTCACAAAGGAAGGTGAGTGCAGCAGCATCCTCTTGGAAGCATGAAAGTACAAATACCCTCAGCACCCCAGAAACATGGAGGCAGGAGAAGGACTGACCTGTGCAGAAGCAGACTCAGGGAGATGCAAAGCCCCTGGGTTGACCAGGCCCTGCTCAGATACTGTCCCCTGGTTACCCAGGGAATCCCAAATGGATGGGTTCTGCCCTCTCCTAACATGACAAGAGGGCCCAGTGGGGAGGAAGAGGTTCAAAGGGGAGAGTGTTACTCCCCAGGAGACTGGAATCTATTTCCTGCAAGCAGCACAGGTGTTAATTATCTGGTCCCTTGGTCTCTGAATATATAATATAAAATATCCTCTAGAGACACAGAGGGAGCAAGAGGTTGACATGTGACCTGGTCAAAGCCAGCAGTGCAGAATCCACAAGGAGAGCCACGAATAAATCATAAAGTGAAGCACTTCCAAGTCTCACCCTGTCGCTCCTGCACAGCTCTAGCTCTTTGAACTTCCCAGCTCAGAGGGCTGGGTTCTACTAATATGGATTATATCAAATCTGCAGTCACTATCTCCCTTCTCTAAATCTCCAAACAATACAGCAAGTTTTGGGAAAGATTTTGCCTGTCCATGTTACAGAAGGAAAGGGTTGATAAGGGGCAAACATGGGAACAAAGATGAGAAAAAAAGAAGGGTGTAGGGGAGAAGTGGGCTGGAAAGTGCAAACTGGAATGCTGACACTGACCAGAAGCAAGAGCAATATGTCTGGAAGAGACAGGATGTCTGTGAGAAGCAACATGCTCAGTTTTTCTGAGATTGCCCAGGCAGTGCAGGCTGTCACCTAAAGAACCCTCCCTTCAGGGGTTGTCAGTGCTGGTGCTTGCTTGAGTTTCCTAAGCAGCTCAGATGCCACATGAAATCCCTTCCTACCTGGCCACAGAAGGAATGTTGAGATGGATCTGGGTCTCCAGCTGTTGCTGTGTCCTGCTGAAAGCCCTGTGCTGGTGCCTCAGATCTCCAACACCACCATGTGCCAAGAGCTGACTCATGCCTAAAGACTTTGGTGGCACATACCTGGTTGGCAGAATGATTTGCCTGCTCCACAGGCTCCAGAGAGTCCTTCTCCTGAGAATGGGCATCTGCAGCAGAGGATGGGCAGCAGCCCTGGCCATGGGTAGGACATCTTGTGTCTGAACCTCTGGACATTGCCTTTGATCTGAGGTGATCTCAGCTGTATTCAGAGTCTTTAGAGAAAGAAAGACCAGAGTAATTGGACCAGAGCAATTCTTTCATCCAATCAGACTAAAAATGAAAGCTGGGGTCTTTAGGCAAAGTTATTACCCAAAAGATAGAAGATGGCAACACAGACTGATCTCCTTCCTGGCAACAGCTCTTTCCTCAAAAACCAACCTCACACAACAGAAAGCAAACATTTCTTCCAACACTGGACTTATCTTGCAGTCCTGGAGGAAGCCTGTAAAACATTGACTGCAGAACCTGTTCAAAACCTCCTCTTGGGTTTGTTAGGGTAGGCAGGAGATTGGAAAAGGACATCTGTTCCAACTGTTTGAAGAACACCTACAGCAGCATTTTGCAAACATGTTCCCCTCTGTGAACACTGTGAGTGTGCTGTTACATCCCCTTTCCCACAGTTGTAGTAACATGTCCCGTCTGTGCTCTGGCTCCGTCAGGTCGCGCTACGCAGAGTTCCAGTTCAACTGCCAGCCATCCCCTCAGGCCGCCAGCGGCTGCCGCAGGGACAGCTACGCCGCCTGCCTGCTGGCCTACACCGGCATCATCGGTGAGCATTCTCTCTCCTCTGGGGGGGAGACCTCTTCTCTGGGGGGGAAACCTCTCCTCCAGGTGGGAAACATCTCCTCTGTGTGGGAAACATCTCCTCCAGGTGGGAAACATCTTCTCCAGGTGGGAAACATCTTCTCTGGGAGGGAAACATCTCCTTTGGGAGGGAAACCTCTCCTCTGGGGGAAAAATATCTCCTCTAGGGGGGAAACATCTCTTCTGGAGGGGGAACTTCTCCTCCAGGTGGGAAACATCTCTTCTGGGAGGGAAATGTCTCCTGTGGGGGGGAAACCTGTGCTCTGGGAGGGAAACCTCTCCTCTGGGTAGGAAACCTCTCCCCTGGGAGGGAAATGTCTCCTCTGGGAGGAAATGTCTCCTCTTACTCTGGCTATGAGGACAGTAAGGTGGAGAGCTGAGCTCTCCAGGACATCACAGAGTCATGGAATGGTTTAGGCTGGAAGGGACCTGTGAAGCCCATCTCATTCCAGCCCTCTGCCATTGGCAGGGACACCTTTCACCAGACCAAATTTCTCCATGCCACATCCAACCTGGTGCTGGTCTTTGTCCCTTCAGTGGCATGACTAAGCCATGGGTATGGGGTAACTTTAGGATGGCTGCTGTGGAGGGAGAAATACCATGGGCTACTGACAGATTAGAGCATCTCTCTCTGGTGGAAATAGATGGGCTATCCCAGGGTGTCTGCTCTGCCAGGGATTCCCTGAGGCCATCACCAGTGATGCCACTGGAAATCACCATGCACAACCATTCTGCCAACTTCAAAGGGTGTCAGATGAGGGTTTCAGATGCTGCAGAGCGCAGCTGGCAGCAGTTGGCACGGGCACAGACAAGAGTCCAAAGAGAAGTGCAAGTGGCCTTTGGACCAGATCTGTCCTGACAGATGAGACAGACTGACATTTTTGGGCCAACATTTCAGTCCATTTTAATCCTTCATTTTGGAGATTGAGATTGGCTTTTTCAATGACAGCATGAAAACCTTTGTACATATTCACATGCAGTTTTTGAATGCTCAGCCTGGAGAATAAATGGCTTCAAGAAGACCTTAGAGCCCCACCCCCAGGGCCTAAAGTAGCTCCAAGAGAGTTGGAGAGGGACTTAGGGCAGGAGCCTGGAGTGCCAGGACAAGGGGAATGGCTTTCCACTGCCAGAGGGCAGGATCAGATGGGATATTGGGAAGGAATTCCTGGCTGGGAGGGTGCTGAGGCTGTGGCATGAGTTGCCCAGAGCAGCTGGGGCTGCCCCTGGATCCCTGGCAGTGTCCCAGGCCAGGCTGGACACTGGGGCTTGGAGCAGCCTGGGACAGTGGGATGTGTCCCTGCCACGGCAGGGGTGGCACTGGATGGGATTTAAGGTGCCTTCCAACCCAAACCATTCTGTGATTCTCACCTGAATTCCCAGAAACTGCCCATTCCTTGGACTGATAGCACTTTTGAATTGACCAAAGGCTTTGGTGATGGTGTTGTGACCAAAAGGTTGTGAGTGCCCCTCTTCTCTCCCCTGGGAGCAAACCAGAGCCATGACAGACCTGAAGGGTTTTGCTGCTGTCATGGAGGGGCTTGGCTGAGGCAGAGTCACCCAGGAGAGCAGCCCCAGGGGACGTCCCTGCCCCGCAGTAACATTGTCCGTCTGTCCCGGCAGGCAGCCCCATCACCCCCAACTACATTGACAACTCCACGTCCAGCATCGCTCCCTGGTGCACCTGCAATGCCAGCGGGAACCGGCAGGACGAGTGCCAGAGCTTCCTGCACCTCTTCACCAACAACATCTGCCTCCGTAAGTGCCACTGCTGCACACTGAGGGGGGGGTTGGGCATGGGGATGGGGAGATGCCATGTGCTCCAGGGTCTGTGGGTGCCCAGCTCCCTGTGTCACCAACCAAGGAGCTCTGCAGAGCCTCAGGCATCCCTTCGGGTGATGCAGAGAAAGAGGCTGGGAAAGGGAGGCTTCCCCTTGCCCTGACAAACCTTTTCTCCATCTTTCCCACACCAAGAAAACGCCATTCAGGCCTTTGGCAATGGGACTCACCTGAACACAGCCATGGCCCCGTCCATCCCCCCCACCACACAGATGTACAAACAGGACAGAAATGCCAACAGAGCTGTGGCGACCCTCAGAGAGAACAGCTTGGAGCACCTCCAGCCCACCAAGGTAGGAGAGGGCTGGCCTGGCCCGGGGAGATGATCAGCTCTGTCTGTGCCTCCTGCAGTGTCCTCACCTCAATCCTTCTTGCACCTGTATCATTTCAGTCACATGCAGGCATCCAACCTACCCTCCATCTCCCTTCCCTTCCCTTCCCTTCCCTTCCCTTCCCTTCCCTTCCCTTCCCTTCCCTTCCCTTCCCTTCCCTTCCCTTCCCTTCCCTGTACTGGGAAATCCATGGGATTTTCACCCAGAATCACTGGTTTAGCTCCTCACTGTCCTTCATGGCATCAGTTCAGCTTCAGACAAGCATTTCAACTTCCCAGGACACAAGTTCCTCCCTTGTTAGATGAGGGTTCTACAGGTCATAATGCAGAGGTTTAAGGTTTGCTGAGCATTGGAAAATTTGAAAGGAAAGGTTCTGATCATCAGTAAATTATTACTATCAAAATAATATTAAATTGAAATTATTTTAAAACAAATAACATGTTCATTTACTGATGATGGCTGTGATAGACATTAAATATTTTATTTTTAAATAAAATAAAATGACCTTGACTTGCCACACTAGAGTAATTTTCAGATTTAATTATTTTCCTATTGAATAATTAACAGTGACCCTGATTTGCTGAACATTCAGGTTACAGAAGCTGTCAGTTTTAACTAGACTCCAAGGACTGAGTTTTGCACTGGGCTGACTGATACCTTCAGAATTTCCAAGTGTGGGTTATTTTAAGGCTAATCATTGTTTCTTTTGCTGGGAAAACACCCAATTCACCCCTCTGCACCCTGTTTTCACAGAGCGGCTGTGGCCGCAGCTCTCTTCACAGGGAGCAGCAGGCTCAAACTCACCAGGATTTCTCCTGGGGAAGGCAGTGAGAGAGCTCAGAGAAAGAAGAGAAAACAATTCTTATCTCTATTTGCTGCTCCTGTTGTTTGGCACACAGGGAATGTGCTATGGAGATTGTTTACCCAAAGTGATTTGTTAATTGGACACTGGTGAAGGTTGTTTTGATTGATTGACCAATTAGGTCAAAGCTGTGTTGTGACTGTCTGTAAGGAGTCGTGGATTTTTCTTTAGTGTAGTTTAGTATTAGTTTAGTGTAGTATAGTATGTAGTATATATATAGTATATATATAGTATGTACTAATATAATTTAGTATCACTTAATAAAGCAATTGCTCAGCCTTCTGAATCATGGAGTCACTGCACGTTATTTCCCAGCTGGGGATCATCCTGCATCAATCAGCAGCAGGTTGGGAGGTGGAGAAGAGTGGCCTCAGGTTCCCTCACTGCCCTCCAGGGCACTGGTGGCACTGTTGCAGGGCACACGGACATCTTCACCAGGCTAAAAGCTTGGCACCCAACAGATCTGGAGGCTTTCCCTCCAGCTGGTGCTCCTCAAATCTTAGAAAATCGAAGTAGTGGCCTCAGATCCAGACCTGGCACTGAGAACTTCATCCTGGAAGTGAAGGAGGAGCTGTGAACTGTCTGTGGGAAGCTGGAAAACGCAGCTTCAGTGGAGGATGGCTCTGCCACATCTCCAAACTCCTCGTGGCAGCAGCACATCCTTCCTCTGGGGTGTGAGGGCTGCTGGAGCATGGTCCCTGCTGGAAACCAGAGATTTGGGTCTTGACTTTGGACTCAGCTTCAAATCCAGATCCTGTTCAACTTTTAATGAGGCTGGCACCTCTGGAGGGGGGAAAGCTGGTGAAAGGTCTCCCAGCACCATGGAGGTATATTCCACATCGACCTTTAAGGTCACCAGGTCAAGCCAGTGGCCAGCAGTGGCTCCATAAGATACATGGATGGCCGCTGACCTGAGAGGGCATCCAGGTACCCACCTCACTCAGACACCTCCAGCCAGTGTCCAAACAAGTGCTGTGCCCACAAATGGCTCTGCTGCTGTGGCACCGCCTTCACCAACAGCTGAAGAGCTGTGCTGACCTCCAGGCCAGAGTCAGGGTGCTGAAATCAGCACTGGCCCCTCTGCACATGCACATACCTGGGGCTGCACAGCCCCTGAGCCCCAAATCCTCTGAGGCACCAAGGAGGGACACCAGTTTGATTAGAGACATGGAACCCCTCTCCTGTGAGGAAAAATGGAGAATTGGAATTGTTCAGTCTGGAGAGGAGAAGCTTCAGGGCGACGTAATTGTGGCCTTCCAGGGCCTGAAGGGGCTCCAAGAGAGCTGGAGAGGGACTGGGGACAGGGGCTGGAATGCTAGGACAAGGGGAATGGCTTCCCACTGCCAGAGGGCAGGGTTAGATGGGATATTGGGACTGAATTCTTGGCTGTGAGGAAGGGAAGGTCCTAGCACAGGATGCCCAGAAAAGCCGTGGCTGTCCTGGGAAGCTGTTCTAGGCCAGGCTGGACAGGGCTTAGGACAACCTGGGACAGTGGAAGGTGTCCCTCTCCATGTCAGGGGGTCAGAATTGGATGGTCTTTAAGGTCCCTTCCAACCCAAACCATTTCATGATTCCATGATGAGGCAAGTGCTCACCCCACGCTCTCTCCTTTCTCCTCAGGTGGCTGGAGAGGAGAGGCTCCTGCATGGCTCCACTCGTTTGTCCTCAGGCACCTCCAGCCCAGCAGCCCCTCCGTGCTGGGCGGCCTCTCTGCTGCAGATGTGGCTCCTCCTGGCCCCTGCTGTGCTCAGCCTCCCTGTGATGTGAGGAGGGCTGGCACTCACCCCGAGAGACTCGATCTGTGTTGGTTTCTGTACTCAACAACCAGACCAGTAACTTTTTCAGGGGGAGAGCAGAGAGAAGGGAGGGGAAGGGAAGGTAAGGTGAGTGTTTGGGCATCCCTTCCTCCCCCTCACCTGTCTGCCAGTTTATTTGATTTTATATGATCAGCGTTGTTGACAACCAGCTCATTCCTGGTCCTGGCCACCTTTCCACACCACAGCTTGGTTGTTGTTTCTCCAGCTCTCTATGGATAGGCCTGAAGCCATGGACAATTCCCTTGGAAAAGGTGAAGGAGAGAGGTGATCCAAGAAATGAGAGCTGCAAAGGAAATGCTTTTTCCTGCCCCAGCCAAGAGGGGAAAGACTTTTGACGGATGGGTGACTGGATGACCTGTCAGGAGGTTTCCTGAAGCCCACCCTGAGGGGCTCCTGACAGGACATGTGGAGTTCAGACTGTCTGCACGGTTCCTCAGGACCTGAAGGACAGCACACCTGGTTCCCTCAGACTGAAGAAACCAGAAGACTGGTGGGAAGGTGGTTGGTTTTGTTCACTGGAGAGGAGCCTGAAGCACCTCTGGGGAGGACCAAGTAACCACACTCTGAACTGGCTGGCAGGGATTATCCACGCTCTCAAAACCATGGCCAGAGTGCAACCAGCATCCACGTCCCAGTGTCACCTCCCCTCGGGCCCTCCCACTTGGGGAAACCTGTGTCCTGTATTGATGGTATTCAGGAAGAAACATGTGTGTTGCATTTTGTTTATGGCTGAATTTTTTGTGTCCCAACCCAAACACCTCTATCCACTGGTCCTGTTCAGTGTTTTGGGGCATTTTTCCCACATCGAAACAACCAGAGGCCAATATTGTCCCACTCCAAGCTACCCTTCCTCCATCAGGGGCCAATGTGTGAGCCCATGGGCAGGGTTTGACCTAAGCCCAACACATCCCACTCTCACCTGCTCATCCTCTGGTCTCACAGGCACAGGGTCTCCAGTCAAGGGATTTCATTTGTTTTCCTGGGAAGAGAAAGGATAGGAGAGGTTTGCTAGAAACCACCCTGAAGACAGAATTACCCAGCCAAGAAAGGCCAGTCATGAATTATATCATGGGTAGGGACTGGGTTGCTACAGTTTCCCCTCCTTGAAAAACTGGCAGAGGCAACCCCTGGTGTCCAGGTGAGCAGGCCAAGGGCTTTGCCTCTTGCCTGTTCCTGTTTTATCAGTGAGGATGTCATTTAAGCAAGGGCTGCTGAAGTGACCCTTTCTTCTAAGCCACAGCCAGAGCCCAGGGGAGGAAAGTGAGGATCAATGTTTCTCTGGTGTCCTGGGGCACCTTTATCCAGGTGTGTGACCCTGGGCTACCTGAGCGCCCCATCTTTCCTGAGGAGGTGAGCTGAGGAGTCCCAGTGCCCTCCTGGGGGGCTGAACCCTTTACTAAAGCCAGGGAAGAAGATGGTAAGGAAGAGTGAGAAGGTTTCCCAGGATAAATGCTTACCCAGGCTGAGTGCCATGGGAGGAAGAGCAATAGCCCCAGAATCCTCCTGAGTTTAGGCCTGGCCTTTGCAGCAGTCCATTTATTCCTATAATAAATATCATTAATTCCTTGGCATTTGAATGCATGGAAAGGCTTATGAAGCATCTGACACCGCAAAGTCCATTGCTTTGTAGTCCCATTTCCTGCAAAACCTCTCCCATTGCTTATTGCTTCAGATTTTCTAAGAAACTGCAGCAACTTCCTTGGCTCTTGCTCCAACAAGAAACCACTCTGGTTTTCAGCTGAACACCTGTGGATGTGTCTGACACGAGCAGAAATCCTCCTCCTGCTGCATCCTGTCCAAGTGCTGCTCCCTGAGGTGCTCAGGGCTGTAGCACCTGGTTTTCAGGGCTGTGCAAAGAAGACACCAAGCTCCAGGGCTTGTGTGCAGGGTGACAAGTCACACCCTGAGCCAAAGGCTGTGTGTGAGAACTTCATGGCCGAGGGGCTCACTCTGAGCAGGAAAGCAGACCAGGAGGGAGAGCTGCAGGCAGGAAATCCTTTCAAAGTGACCCCAGAGCTGCTGTGAAGGTCTCCCCTTTGCCCAGGACAGCAGTGTCTCCTGAGAGGCCAAGTGACACAAAGCTTGTGCCCTCTCAGCTGCAGTGGAGAGAGGTGAAACCCTGACTGCTCAGCCCTTCAAGGCAAGGAACTACCTCAGCACCACGAGGTCATGCTGGGAATTGCACCCTTCTGCCCTGTTCCTTTCCAGTCCTGTAGTCATGCTCTGCTTTCCACACATCAAAGCAGTCTCCACCAGCTTTCAGTCGTGCCCGGCTCAGCATCTGCACAGGGTGGGGATGCAAGTGTCAGCTCCTTCCCGGGAGCGCCCACTCCTGTGTCTCTCACATGGCAGTGTCAGTGATGGTGAAGTGCCACTTTGCCATTTCCTTCTCATTCAGCAGAGAGAGTTTTTCTGGGTAGTCAGGATGCCTCACCTCTCCCTTCAGACTGGTATGCTGTAAAAAGAGGTGTGGAGAATCCTACTCTAGGACTGGATGGGATGGAGACCTCCAGAGGTTACCTCACCCCAGTACCATGTCCCACATCAGCACCCACTTTAGTGATTTCAATGAGAGACATCATTATCTGCCCAGGGTTTACATCCCAGGATCATGAAATGGCTCAGGTGGGACCTTAAAGCTCGTCCTGTTCCAGCCCCCCTGCCATGAGCAGGGTCACTTCCATCAGACCAGGCTTCCCAAGCCCATCCAGCCTGGCCTTGGACACTCCCAGGGCTGTCCTGCTTTAAAGGCTCTGCAGATGCTAATTGTCTCACTGCAGATCCCCAGTTCCCATGTCCTGTCCTCCAAGCCCTGTCCCAGGCCAGGTCCTGCCCTCCCAGGGGTTCCTTGGGGTTCAGGGATGCTTTGGGATGAAATGAGTGAGGCACAGAGCAAGGAGCCTCTCACCCAGCAGGAAGGAGTGGGAATTAACAAAAAAAAAAATTTCCCCAAACTTTCATGGCTTTTTTCTGATCATTTTACTCTTTCCACCAATATTTAATGTTGATTCTCCCTCCAAGCCTGCTCATGAATCAAACTGTGCAAAAAATGATGACTTTTGAACCTTTCTGCTGGAGGAAGCAAACATGATGACTCTCCTCCCACCCACCAACATGTGTGCACAGACCACTGCTTTTTCCTTGTGAAAAGTCAGTAATTTTTTTGGATGAAATTCCATCTCTGCTGAATTCTGTGAAGTGAACCATGGATCTTCATTTTTAAGTCTCTTGATTAACCACAGAAGTCATAGCAGCTGCTTGTAAAGGCAAAAGACTGAGCGAGCCAAGAGACAGAAAGGGAGACAATTTTTTTTAGGAATTACTCCATTCCTGACAACTTCCATAAGCACAAAGAAGAATCATGGGAAAAAAAATAAAGAAAAAAAACCACAGTTAAAGAACCAGCCAGACTTTCTGTAGCCACTGAACTCTATTTTTTGGCTGCACAGCACTTTTCCCAGTGTTTGGCAGCCCTGAGAGCCTGTGAAATATTGTGTGTGTACTTATACCTATCCTGTCATGCCACATCCAGCATTGTCCAGGCAGGAGCAGGAGCTGGGAGGGAGACCCGGGGTGGGAGATGGTGCTGGGGCAGGAACCCCCTGTGTGCCCCTGCTCGAGGGGAGGGGTCAAACTTGTACTTACCTTTTCTGTACATGTCAATATTCAAACATATCCATGAATAAAGCACACACGCATTTTCCTGACCCCTTGCTCCTGCCGTGCCAGCGTGTCCTGGATGCTGCTGAGCTCTGCTCCTCTGCTGGAAGGGCAGCTGGAAGAAACTGAGGGATGTTCTCTGGGGGCTGGAAGAGTGGTGGGGCTCAGATGAGCAGTGCTTGGCTGGAATCATGGAATCCTAGAGTATCCTCAGCTGGAAGGGACCCACAGGGATCATCCAGTGCCACCCCAGCACTGCCCAAACCCCTGAAATCCCACCCTGGGCATCCCTGGCAGTGCTGTCCCAATGCTCCTGGAGCTCTGGCAGCCTCGGGGCCGTGCCCATTCCCAGCCCCAGCCCCAATCCCGGGTCCCAGAAAGGAGAGGTGACAGGTGAGAACCAGCTCTGCTGAGATGGAGGGACACCAGTGTCATCGGGGAAGGAGACACAAGTCCCTACACCAGTCCTGGGGCTGTTTGTGCAGCCTATGTGGGTGAAACCTTCAAAGGTTTGGGAGAAATCTGGGCAGGTTTGGCCCAAAGCTGGGGCCAGCACAGGAGGAGGGAAGCAGTGCAAGATACAGCAGGGATGGGAATAATTGCACCTGCAGGTGGGGGCCTGTGGAGCCACTGCTGCCAGGATGTCACCAGTGTCCCACAGAGTGGGAACAACTGGGAAGGGCTGGTGCTGCACCCTGGGCTGGGCACAGGAGGAAGGGACATGGAAGAGAAGGCAGGGTGGTGGGTCATGCCAGCCAGGAAGGCTTCTGCTCAGGCCATGAACATCCGTGAGCTATTCTTGGCAACTTAAAAAAAAAGAAATCACAGGAAATTTGATTAGAGGTAAATGGAATGCTTTCTTGCCAATTCTGAGTAGGGGAAAATTTTGAAAATACAAATACATAAAATTTTTATAAAAATAATTAATAAAATTCAAGTCAGTTCCTTAAGTGAGTTCAAGGTTGAGCACATAAATGTTGCACTTCTTCCTCCCGTAAATCATGTTTGCCTCCATGTGAGCATGGAGCAGCTGAGGATGCAGCTGAGCAGCAGAACCTGAGGGTTAGAGAAGGACTTGGACTCTCCTCAAAGCCTTTTTCCTCCCCACAGCACCCAGGCTGGGCTTTGCTGACTCAAAGGACAATTCCTGTGGAGGTTCCAGCCAGCTGAACCTGAGACTGTGGAAACTTCCATGCTATGGAAGCCCAGCAGGGCTGAGGGGCTTTCCCTGGCCCTTGGCAAGCAGCTGCTCGGGCAGGGTCAGCGCCCAGAGCTGGGCTGGAGGAGCTGCAGGGGGGTCCTGGCATCCAAGGGGCTCTCAGGACTCCCAGTGGGACCCCCCAGGCTCTGCTCAGGGACAGCACGTGGGGCTCAGCTCGGGGGCTGGCTGCAGCAGCCCTGCTCTGGCGTGGAGCAGCTGGCTCCAAGAAAGCCTGGGAATCACCCCAAATTTTGGGTGAGGAGATTCTGGAGCAGCAGAAGCACCAATGGCTGGAAGAGGCTTTGGCTGACCCTCAGTTCTTCCCTGTCTCTGGGTCTGGGTATGGTTTGGGGGTGCTGGCTGTGCCCACAACAAAACTGAGCACCACTCCCTCCTCCAGCCCCAGACATTAAACACCGGGGAAGGAGCACAGGAAGTAATTTTTTCACATTTCCAGAGAAAAGGTCTCACCTTTTCTTACTTCACCTGTGTGGCCCCCAGGACAGGACAGACAGAGCTTGGGGCAGCCTGCTCCAATGGAAGGGGTCCCTGTCCATGGCAAGAGAGTGTTTAAAGTCCAGATGGTGTTTAAAGTCCCTTCCAGCCCAAACCATTCCATGTTTCCATGACACACCTGGAGCAGCGCAGCAGGTTTGGAGGAGAGACCTGCAGACAGGACCCACAGTCCCCATCACACTGGGGCTGCAGACACAGCACAAGTAAAATCCTGCAGCTGAGGTTCAACTGCTGCAAGGGGATGTAGAAATCAGAAACAACAATTTACCCCACATTGCCTCCAAGCAAACAGTGCTAAAATGCTGGTAGGGATGGAGACATCTTGCTTTGGTTACTAAAACACTGAATTTCTGCAAAAATAGTGGATGTTTGCCAAAGGGAAAAGCTGCAGAATTAGCTCTGACATGAAAAATGTTCAAGTCATTTGGTGGGTTTTTTTCTAAGGGGAAGTGGAAATGATTTCTGGTGGGAGCAAGGATCCCAGGGAACATGTCAATGGAAATCCTGCCAGTCACCCTGTGGGAGGCTCATTGTGGCTGCAGCCTGGAAGGCAGAGCTGCTAAACAGCCAGCTGCAGGTGGGATGGATGGATGGATGGATGGATGGATGGATGGATGGATGCAGACATGTCTGAGCTCTGCTCCAATTCCTCATCCAGACAGTACTTCATGGTCAGCCACCACAATCCAGACCTACCCACTGAAGTTCTGCTTCCAAACTGAATTCAGGGATCAGCATGAGGACCAGGCCAGACTAAATCCCATGCTCCCATGGCATTGCTGCTCACCACGGTAGGGGAAGATCAGAAACAGTCCCTGCCCTGACAGGTTTGTGGAACTGCACCTGGGCTTCTTGTCAGCAGCAGGGAAATAAAGAGGGAAAAGGTGCTGTCCTTCTTGCTAGAGCCAGGGTGGCCAAGTCAGTGTTTTTGGCTAAATTCCCTGCAGATGTGGTTTCTGAATGATGCATGTGGCCCAGGAACACAGAGAGGAGGGGGAAGGAAGGGCCTCATCCTGCAGCTGATCATAGACTCATAGAATAGTTTGAGTTGGAAGGGGCTGTAAAGACAATTTAATTCCCCCCCTGCCATGGCAGGGACACCTCCCACTGTCCCAGGGTGCTCCAGCCCCAATGTCCAGCCTGGCCTTGGGCACTGCCAGGGATCCAGGAGCAGCCACAGCTGCTCTGGGCATCTGTGCCAGGGCCTTACACTGTCATAGGGGAGAATTTATTCCCAGTGTCCCATCCATCCCTGCCCTGTGGCAGTTGGAAGCCATCCCCCCTTGTCCCAGCTCTACATGCCAATGAAAAACATAAATTCCAGTGCAGTTTGAGCCCTGAGATCTTGTTCTTTGTTTGTGGGGAAGATTTCTCTAGTGCAGATCCCAAATCCCAAGGTTGTCACTGAGCCTCAGGAGTCACCAAGGAGAAGAAGTGCCTGAAGGACATCAGGTACCTTACCTCAGAGCTTCCATAGGGTGGCAATGGTGTCCCCAAATCCTGTGGCCAAGGGTGTTGGGACTCTGACACAGTCTGGGATGTGTTGCTGTTCCCAGCCACCCTGCAATGGGGAAGGTGAGGAGCTCAGCCCACCTCCAGTGATGCTGACACCTGGGTCCAGCTTCATTACCAGCCAGGAAAATCACCAGCAGGTGCTCTCACCTCATTAGAAAATCTCCCCCCATGTCATGCCTTTGGCAAGATCTCAGTGGTACCACTCTGTCTCTGCAATACCTGCTCTGCTGCTTGATCACTTCAGAAACCAAAAACCCCAGGGAGAAATTCAAGAATCAAGAATCTGCTAATTCTTTTTTCCCAAATGGCAGCTGGCTATGGAGCTCTGGCTCTTTTGTACATCTCCCTTCCTCCTCTCTTCCCATCAATGGTGAAAAAGGAAATGTTGGTGTTTCTGCCATGTTGTAGATGATTTACCACCAACCAGCCATGTGGAAATACCCAAGAGCTGCCCCAACCCCACCTTTTCCTGGGGGTTTCTTCCACCCAGCCTCCACCCCAGAATTTCTGGGGGAGTTAAATTGGTTTTCAAAAAGACTTAAAGTCCCTTCTTGCTGTGAGTGGTTGATATTTAAGGTTTGTGGAAAGAAAACTGGACCTGAAATTCCTCTCTGGCTCCTTACCCAAAACCATTCATTAATGACAGCTGTAGACAAAGACCATCATCATGGATGGATGAAAGCCTTGGAAAACCTCCATGTTCTTTCTCTTTCAGCCTCTTTTCTTTGCTACAACACAAGAAAAATCAGAGCAGGGATGAAAAATGGCTCCAGCCCTCTGTGGTTTTTCCTGCTGTCCAAAATAAATTTAAAGCAGCTCTAAAACCACTACCCCCTGCCCATTTCATTTCAAGTCTGGACACCCCACGCTGTGCTGTCAGCCTGGCATCCCCTGCTCAGCTCTGCAGCAATTGCTGGAATTGGGCTCCTGCATCCCCGTTTAATGCCATGGAATGAAGCAGCACAACAGCCTTCAGAGGCGACTGTGGCTGAAACCCTCACAGCTCATAAATGTCAGGTTCAACTCTGCTTCATCCCAGCAGTGCTTAATTCCAAAGTTGGAGAGTGACATAAAAATAAATGGGGAGCAGCGGATTGCGTCCCGGCAGGGCTCGAGCGCGGCTGCCGGGGTGTCACAGATCAAGTGACAGCTTGAGACAAGCCCTGCCTCAGGCACAGGCTCTTGGCAGCAGCTCTGCTTAGGTGACCTGCACCTCAATCCTCTGGCTCGAGAGATCCTAAGGCTGCTGATTAGGGCTATTATAAAATGTGTTATTTACTGAGCAGACAGGAGGTAACAGACAAAAGGCCTTAAACAGTTCCTGCACAGTACAAAACAAGAGAACTGCTGAGAGATTACATAAAACAGTGCACAACATTGAGGTTATTGTTATATATTAAATATATATTGTTATATATTATAGCTATATACATTAAAGCTAGCAAAGGCACAGTAGAGAACAGGAGTCAGTGGAACTTACCACCTATAGAGTACACAGAGTCCTTCCACTCAGTCCTTGAGAGAGTAACCACAAAATCGATGTCCCAACTATGGGGAAAAGCCCCACAAATTTCTAGGGAATGTGCAGAAGACTTTTGCTTTGTGAAAGTCTGGTGCAGCTTTTGTAATTTGTAAAGTGAAGAGTCTGTCAGTCAAAAATTCCAGCTGATCTTTCCACAGCAAGATGTTTATTGTCACTAATAGTGTCACTTCCCCAGTGCCTGAATAACCATGAGACAGGCAGTCTTTAGTACTACAGTTATTTCACCAAACTGCAAGATTTTGTGAAGGGCAGGAGCCTTGCAGCAGCCAACAAACCACAGGTAAGTCCCTGTGGTGGGAGATGTCCTGATGCACAGGGGTGGGAGAGGAGCAGCCACCTCTGCCTCCCTCTCCAGCTGTTGTGTGTGTCTGGAACAGCAGCTGGTGCCAACACTTGATAAATCATCAGCAAAACTGTGATACAGTTTCCATGGGGGAGAGCTTTTCCTACCTGGATTTAAACAAGAAATTTACTGGACAAAAATTATTAGTGAGCGTAGGAAGGGAAGGGGCTGAGATTTTATGTCTGTGGGGGTTATGTCAGGAGGGGCAGCTCTGATTTCTGCTCTCTGTGACAGGGACAGGGACAGGGAACGAACGCCTGGAGCAGGGTCAGGCTGGAGGTCAGGAAAGGTTCTTCCCCCCGAGGGGCACCTGGGGGAAAGTGAACCTGAGGGTAGAAATGGAACCTATTTAATGACTGTCTCTGTCTTTAAAATCTACAGATTTAACTCTTTGAATTACATCCATCCATCCCCCATCCAGAGGACATGTCCCTCCTTTCTCCTCCCAAATCCAGCACCTGCCAGGAGCCCACTGACACCGCCCTAGCAGAACAGAAACTCCCCTTCACCTCAGCCAGAAGCCTTCAAAACACTTTGAATTATCCCCCCGCCCCCTTAAGAAAATAAATAAGAGGGAAATTTTAACCAGATCATCTACTTTTTATTTCAGAGGAAAGATTTGCATTATTTACCTTTATTTATATACATGTACTTCACATTTGTATTTAAAATGCACAGACCTCCCAAGAATTTTCTCGTTCCGGCTTTAAATTAGCTGTTATTTTACAATACAAAAAATTATACCAAAAAACTGCAATCCTAAATGTGTGTATGTATAACACCCACAACCCCAGCAATGAAATAGTTTACAATACTTGCTCCTATTTACATATGAATGCAATAAATGCTAAATTATACATATTAACAAACTAAGCTCAAGTCTGAACACAGATAAGAATCATAAATAATTACAGAACAAAGAGGGAAAAAAATCCAGAATACAATTAATTCAAGGATCTTAGTTTAAAGAACATTTATTGTGCACAAATTTCAGAGTAATATAAAACTATTTTTTTTCTTTTTTTTTCTTTTTTTTTTTAATGGACTGACATGTGATACACTCTGCGACAATTGTTACTTTTCTCTTTTTTCCAACTGGTGAGGTTTGTGGAATCAATACTAAATGGAGAGGAACTGTCTAAAGAATTCTAGTACCTGGAAGACGCACACAAATCGTCTGTGTGAACAAAGAAACAGACTGAACAAAACCTGCCCTGATGCAGAGAAAATCAGCAGATACACATACTGTAGTAGTCCTGGCATGGAAACTCAGCTTGTTTCAGCAGCTACCAATAGAAAAAGCAGGAATTTGTCTAAAATTGCAAAGAACACACCCAAAACTGAGGCACACACCCCGAGCCATCCCTTCCCTCCTGTCCCAGCCCAGCCCAGCCCTGTCCCCTGTCCTGCAGCTCCAGGGGCTCTGCCAGGGCAGCCCCTTCTCCTCTCCTGGGTGTTCCCAGATGGAGAAACCCGGGAGGGGCTCAGGGGCTGCCCTGGGCACGCAGAGCCTGCTGGCTGCTGTCTTACACAGAGCTTAATATCAATAAATCCCAGGTAATATCAATAAATCCCAGCAATTATCAATAAATCCCAGCTTCCCGTGGGAAGGGGCTGAGGGCTCTGGATGCTGTTGGTGCCTGGAGAAGGAAAAGCAGCTGGAACAGCTGGAGCAGCAAAGGACGGGGGCAGCCCAGCCCATGGCACTGGAGCCCCAGGGGTATGGAAAAGGCCCCAGGTTTGGTTTCAGGCCCAAAGGCTCCTTTCAGCTCCTGCAGGGCCAGCAGGCTGAGTGCCATTTGCAGCACCCCACAAACCCCAGCAGGCTCAGTGCCATTTACAGCACCCCACAAACCCCAGCAGGGCCTGGGCACCTTGGGCACGTTCCTGCACAGAGCTGGAGCTCCTGGGCACCCTCCAAGGAGGACACAAAGCATCCTCAGGAGGGTGGATCTGCCAGCAGAGGCTGTCCATGGTTCCACACTACTGAATTTTGGACATTACATGCCATGGCTTGATGTTCATCACAGGCATTTCCCACCATAAATAGCTTTATTTTGGTAATTTCACTACAGTGCGTTTTAAGCCCAGGGAAAGTGATAGTAACAACTGAAAAGTTGTGTCTCATAAATATTCTTGTATCCAAAATATTGAGCCAGAGAGTTGCAAGGTCATGCTACACCTGCCCAGAGAAAATTCTGGGCTAAAACTCATGGAAAATGGTGAATTTTAAAAAAAGGGTGTTATTTGGAGATCCACTGGCACCATTGTTTTCTCGAAGAAAAGGGCTCCAACAGTTCTGAAATTTCATTTCTAATTTTTTTAGAGGCTCCTCTCAGAGAATGAAAATCTTCTGAGGGTTGAGATGTCAAATGCTGAATTTCAGCCAGTCATAAACACCTGAAAATAGTGATTTTGAATGGAAACACTGTCACAATTTTAGTAACAAAGGCCTTACACTACTGATTTAATCCTCCATGTAGTGACCACTTTAAGGACCTTTATTACTTGTATCCCAATGTTGCTTTTCCCCCTTTCAAATGGAAAAACCATTATTTACCTTGGTTTCTACATTTAAGTGAAATACATTTGAACACACAAAAGTCAAGTTACGCATCCCTGCTTTGCAAGATATCACTATATAATCTGGTGTTTAAAGCTGTGGAAAGTTATCTACTACTGATCAGATGAAGGAGTTATTAAGACAAAACTCATACATAATTTAAAATCATCAAAAATACATTCAATATTTTTTCTGGTTTATATACACTTTAAATCTCTCCACGTTCTGCATGTTACGGTAGAGTTTATGTACAAGTGCAAAATCTGTGTGCCATTTGTCATTTATTTACAGATTCTCCCATGAAATAAGGTTGTTCTTTGTCCCCCACCTCTCCTCCAAATGAAATAAACCCAAAATTCCTTCACTTTTGATACTGGCCTGGTGATAAACTGCCAGCAATTCCTCCTTCCCCGAGCCTTTCCCATGTTTTTCCCTGTTTACCTCTAAGCTGGGATGAAACTGCAGCAGAGCTATGTATGAGAATTCTCTTCTCCCTCATCAGGATGTTGATCAGATGCAGGGTAGAGCTACATCCTAAAGGAATCAGGTCCTTTTAGTTATGTAAGTAACTCTTGTTGCTCTATTCACATTTTTTGGTTCTGATACACCTTGACTTTGATCGTTTTTGCTCATTTTTTCAGTATCTGACACCTCATTTTGGCCACACTCCTGGCACACTGCAGGCTTTGCAGACGACACAGCCCAGCTCTCCAGGAGTGAGAAAACGTCCCAAACTCTGTATTTATGTCTGTAAAAATCTGTCACCCCTCCAGGCCTACAGTCCTGAAAGCTGTTTGTGATCAGGAAAACCCAACAACTTTAAGCACCTGCCCAAGAGCTGTCCTGAAGTGGGAAACCCAAGCACTGGGGCTTTCACCATCTGGGCTGGCAGCTCTCCTCCCAAAAACAGCAAGAAGAAATCTGCAAACATCAGGATGTGCATCGTGGCTGAAAATACACAGTAACAGGGGAGGGATTTTAGTCCAGTCTTATTTCTCCAGTTCAGATTAACCCTATCACTGAGCAAGTCAGAAAATATTATCAGGAGATGAATCTGTCTGAGGTAATCCGTGCATCAGGTAAAACTTAAATTGCCTAAATCCCTTCATTCTAAGACAAATCTCAACCCTTTTCTGATCATAATTCCTTCTTCCCAAAGAGCACTGAAACTTCTAGTTTAGAAACAGATGCATCTACATATATTTTTATATATAATGCATTTTTCCCAATATTTTTCTGCAGTCCCAATATTTTTTCGCAGTCCCATTGCACTTGTTGAATGACACATTAAATCAGAATTATCATCCACCACAGTCCTTAAGCCATCAGGCTGTTCCCATCACCACTGTCTGGACACACACAGCAATTCACCTCTTTATTGCAATGCTGCCAGGCTCCAAAGAGCTTCTTCAAAATACATGGTTAGAAAGAAAACACCCCAGAAATGAATGGCTGACACGTGACTGATCACCAGAACACGCACAAAACAGGAGCAGTTATTTGGGTTTCAGTTTGGAAAGGTGCTGCCTGGCCAGACCCAAGAGCACTTCCCTTCATGTGTTACTTCTCCATTATTAAATATCAGATGTCCTCCACAGCAGCCCAGTGACCTGGGTGACCCACGATGACTGATGGAGCCATAATCACAGCCCTCATTTGGAGCCTTCACTGACACCTTCCCACCACTGCAGCCCCCCCAGGCCCTGTGCCACATTCCAGGGACACACTGGACACCACCACACACAGACGGGTGCCTCAGTCCAGCCTGGAGCCTCAAACCACAATCCCAGCTTGGCAGAGCAGTTCAGATGGTTTGATGCACCCCTAAAAACCAAACCTTCTCTTTGCTGTTTGCAAGTCTCATCCTTTCACCAACCAGCGACTTCTTCAACCTCTAACAGAGCTCAAGCCACACAGGAAATACCAGGGTCTCATCGTGGAGAACTCAAACCTGTGGCAAAACAAAGCTGCTCTGCTTGATCTTTATTTGAAGTTCTTTTTTAACTTCATCCTCAAGTGCCCTAGCACCTGGAGCATTGCTTTTTACACCCTGTAAGAAGATGGAGCAAACCACAACCACTGGGGAGCAATGCCTCCAAGCTCAGCTCTCATCCAGAGGATGGCAGGAGGGAAGGGGGAGGAAGGAGGCCAAAATCAGAAAAATGTGATGTGTCTGACCTGGAACACAGACTGCTTCTATGAAAATGCTGGTGAAACCGGGAGTTTTCTTATGGGATACTGAAACTCTACGTGCCTTGCAGGTATTTTCACCTGGGTGAGTATTTGGTTGGTCAGGAAAATGCGATTTTCCTCTGACTGCATGGGACAGAGGACACAGAGTGCCTTGGGTGACTCTAGATGTGAGTATACATACCTTCAAAGGAATTTAGTTATGTTAAAAAGCAGCGTGTGTAGCAGTCTCCTTACTCCCTAGATCTGTTCACGTCTAGGCACTTGTGTGTGGTGTACTCCAAGCAGGTTAAGACTATGTAAACACTGAGTCTTTCCAAAGCAACATCCAACTTTCCAGTTATTTCATATGGTCTGAGCAACATCTGAGCAACCTTTAAACCATCCCAGCTTTTGCATTCCTGGACCATGATGACTACAAAAAGGCTGTGCCTGCAAGAGAGTTCCACTGAAATAATGAGGGAACAATTAAATATTAAATGAAAACAAAGAATGAAGATGCTTTGAAGATTAATAGTAGTGTTTATGTGTTGAGAGCTGACACCTGTAAACACTGAATCTTTTTCTTTTTGTACAGTTTGATAAATACATGAACTACAAAGCACTTTCCATGTAGAAACCTGAGTGTCATTCATTGGACTACTGTTGTATTTACACTGACCAGGAGTGGCGGCGCTGGACCTCACCGCACCTGCAACGAAACCATTCTGCTTTAAACTTGAAGAAAACAAAGGAGCAATCTGAAGCCACGTGTCAGTAAAACTTAAGTGGAGCAGTTGTCAAATAAAGCCAACTAGCACGTAGATGAGAGAAAAAAACTGGGTTCAAGGAAGTTGTGGTTTTTCCGGGTGCTTCTAGTCTCTTGGGACACGACTTGGAAATCTTCCTCCTCCTTGGTATTACTTTTCCATTGTGTTTAAAACCCTAGACAGTTTCTGATGTCCATGCATCAAATACAGGTTCCTGGCTGTGCAGGGGGCTGCTGCTTCCGATTCCGGACGGCGCCCGACTTCTCTTTGTAGGCAATTGGCATCTGTTGTGAAATGTCCACCAGAGCGCTGGCCACGGCGAGACCTGGCAAAGAACAAACATCACACAACAGCCACAGCAACAAACCTGCAGAAAGAGCTCAGAAAACCCCTCCAGGCCACAAAGGGTGTAGAATTTTTTAATAAACTAGAAAAGTGTTGTGGCCCAAGAATGAAACTCCAGCCAATATTCTGAAAGGAGCTGAAATACTGCATGTTTAATTAGAAGCAACAGCGAGAGGAAAAGAAGCAATAACAGTGGGTATTAGTGGATGTAAAACTCTAAATGTGGAAGCCTCAATCCTTAACATTGAAGGTGTCTTTCCCTGCATCCGTAGATGGACTACAATAAACCTGAAACAAAAGTGGACCGAGGTTTCACTGCCCTTCCCGTGGATACATCACCTCTGCAACCTCCTCATGGCAGATCAGGGAGTCATGGAATGGTTTGGGTTCAAAGGCAGCCTAAAGCCCATCCAGTTCCACCCCCTGCCATGGGCAGGGACACCTCCCACTATCCCAGGGTGCTCCAAGCCCTGTCCAGCCTGGCCTGGAAGATTCTAGAGATGGGGCAGCCACAGCTGCTCTGGGTGCCCTGTACCAGGGCCTCGCTGCTCTATTCACAGACAAACCACATCTGGGACTTGGCTCAATCCAGCTCAACACCAAACCATCCAATTCAAACCCTGCTAACTCTTTTTCCAAAGCCTTTGCTTCGCCAAGGTCACTGGGGAACCCCAGTTAAATCTCACACTGCCCAGGAGATGATGACCCAGTGCCCTGGCACCAGGTTTGGGTCTGAAGGGGTTGAGAACAAAAGGGGGAAAAGCTCTTTGTCCAGAGCTCCTAAGAGGAGAGCAGAGATGCTCTGAAAGGACTTGTAGTGACAGGACAAGGGGGAATTGTTTCAGACTGACAGCAGACAGGGTTAGATGGGATATTCTTCCCTGTGAGGTGGGGGAGGCCCTGGCACAAGTTGCTCTGTGGCTGCTCTGTGGTTTGCAGCAACCTGGGATAGAGGAAGGTGTCCCTGCCCATGGCAGGCGGTAGAACTGGATGATCTTCAAGGTCCCTTCAAACTCAAATCTTTCCATGATTCTGTGAGTTGATGTTCCCCTGCAAATGGAGCTGGGAACTAAACTGGATAGGCCAAGTGACAAGTTACCTTCACAGGTAACTACTGCAAACATGGCTGTACCTGATCCCTCTTTCCCCCACCCAGCTGTTAATTAAAGCATAGTCCAATATCATATGTTCATCCATTAATCGACCTTAGTAATTAACTCAGAACTCATGTTGGAAGCCAGCAGGGCCCAGACCAGGGAGCCTAAAAAGCCTCGAGCACATCCCAAGCTGAACTGTGGCTACAGCAGCTTCTGTGGGACCAGGAAAGATGAACTGTAAGGCTGGGGAAGGAGTCCAGAGTTAATGCCAAGCCACCAGAGACAACAGCAATGCTCACCTGACTGTCCTGGTGGTGGAATACCCCCGAGCCCTCGAGGCAGCCTCACGAAGACGGAGAGAACGGCTGCTTTGTTCCCAAAGCAGGGCTCCAGCGCGATAGGCTTTGGTACAGTCTGCAGCAGGGGAAACAGCGGGGGAAAACAAATGTTAAACAGCATGTTCCACCCTCCCTCCTCCCCCAGCATCACTCCTCCAGCTCCTACAAGCCCCAGGGCATGAACCACCATGAACCACACTGCTGTGCTGGGCAGATTTCCAGCACACAGCCAGCAAAGCTAAAACCACTGTCAGCAACAATCAAAACACGAGTCATCACAAGAAAACACATTCACTTAATAAAAATCAGGCTATGAAAAAGTCAAGCACTACACAAGGCTTATATTTCTCCCTAAATTCAATAACAAAGGAGCAGCTTATGTAATCAACAGGACTGAGGGTTTGTTCCATCGACCCCATCAGCCTGTCACTGATATCAGCATGCACCACCACGGCCACTCGATACTCCAAATTCTATTTCCACAATTTAAGTCCATATACCCCCTCAACAGCACTCTGTGCATTAACACAGTAAAGAACATTTTCCCAAGAACAAAAATAAGTGTTCAAGGCCCGGTTGGATGGAGCTTGAAGCAACCTGGTCTAGTGGAAGGTGTCCTTGTCCAAGGCAGGGGGAATTAGATGGGCTTTAAGGGCCCCTTCCATCTGTGATTCTACTGTATAATAGACAGTCAGCTTTCTCCCTGGAGGAGCAGAAGACTGGATCCCTTGCTGACCCTCAGTGTCTGTGACCATCTCCCACTGCACTCTTGTGAAGATTTTACCTGAATGATCAACAGCCAGCTTAAGTATGTCATTAGAAAGCCAAAATACAACAGCCCAGCCCAGAAACTAAAGTATGTTCTCAGCTGGGCCCCAACCCCACACACAGGTACGCAGGATCAGTGCTACTGTGGGCTGCAATAACAGTCAGATTAGGACGCAAGTGTTCACCAATGAGTACAGGTTCAGGAGAGTTTCTTCTTTTGTTCCACAACAGCTAAAAAAGCTGAGAAACACTATTTTACCCAATACACTCAGTGCTTTCTGTTTTCTTGTTTAGTATGGACAAATTCCACTCGGCTGTTAATGAAATAATTAGTTCTTTTTCCAACAGGCATCAAACTACATCATAGTACTCAAATATTCAACAGAAACTCAATGCAATGCAAGCCATGAAAAAGCCTGAACAGGAGTCAAACATGCTGTTAAATTACTGCTGCTCAATTAAAAAGACAAAAGGAGACAACAGCAAGCAAAATGAAACTTACAACTTTCCATATCTCCCATTTACTGCAACGATCACAGCAGTGTTTGCTGGTCTGTGCCAGGCAGATAAATACATGCTGCTCAGGCTGGATGATGGAAGCTGCTGCCTGCCTGGTTTATGACAGCAGGATTCCTCACCTCCCCACCCCCAACACAGGGACCCAACTCAGAGTAAAGCTTTTCCCAGAATGAAACAAGCACACCCTGGTGCTGGAACCCAGAGACTCAACTGCCAGAGGCAATGGAGGGAGCTTGGAGAAGGAACTGCAGGAATAGAGCCCACAGACTTCTGCCTTATGGGGGGAGGAAGAATCCAGCACAAAGCTGACTTTCTTTTGGACAGACTCAAGTATTTTACTTATTCTACTGTTAATGAAACAGTTCTGCTGAATTCCAGAGCTTGGAGGATGGCACTGGGGTTACAGAGAGCTCTTGTGCTCACCCTCAGCACTGAGCAGAATGGGCAGCAAGGACCACACAGAGAAGTGATGGAGGGAAGACAGTGAAGGAGCAACTGAATAATAGACTGTATTTTTTAATACTTTTTAATGTATTTGTTTTCAATGGATTAATGGCCATGGAGCTGCTGCAGGGCTGGAGCCCCTCTGCTCTGGAGCCAGGCTGGCAGAGCTGGGAATGTTCCCCTGGAGAAGGGAAGGCTCCAGGCAAAGCTCAGAGCCCCTGGCAGGGCCTGGAGGGGCTCCAGGAGAGCTGCAGAGGGACTGGGGACAAGGGATGGAGGGACAGGAGCCAGGGAATGGTTCCCACTGGGAAAGGGGAGATTGGGCTGGGATCTTGGCAGGGAATTGCTGGCTGGGAGGGTGGGCAGGGGCTGGGCTGGAATTCCCAGATTTGCTGTGGCTGCCCCTGGATCCCTGGCAGTGCCCAAGGCCAGGTTGGACACTGGGGCTGGGAGCAGCCTGGGACAGTGGCAGGTGTTCCTGCCCATGGCAGACCATGGATGGAAAGGTGACCCTCCCAACCTATGAGGATGCTCAGCAACACATTCATCATCCTCCAGCCAACCTGCAGAAACAGGAGGCTGGAAAATCCATCTCAGGGGTCACCAAATCCAGCCCTCCACTAACACAGACAATAACACATAAAAGCACCATTCTCTGCTTTAGGAGCAGTTACACTTTCAGCCTGTGCCATCACCTCTGGGAGACCTTTCCAGATCCCCTGGTCTGGATCTCACCACTCTGCCACCAGAAACTTTCTTTTAACCTCAAATCGTTCACACTTCAATTTATTAATCTGCCTCATGTTCTTCTGTGCCTTAACCCTCTCCCTGGGCTTTACCCTGCTGTACAGCTCAGCTCTCTTTTGGATCTCAGCCCTCTTTTGGATCAACTGGAAGAGCAACACTCTGAATTCCTTCCCTGAACACAAGCACTGCCTCCTCCAGTTCTCCAAGTGCCCCTCTCTGCTCCTCGTTTTCGACCACCTGAGAGGCATTTCAGGCTCTGACAGTGCCTCTGTTGTGGTACCAAAATCACCCTGAGTCTCCTGCACGTCATAAAATAGAAAGAAACAGAAGCTGTTCATTATATAGCTCTCAGTCACAGAGCTGAAGGGACTTGGACAGGAATTTAGCTCATCTCTCAGCCCCAGGCAAGACCCTCTCTCCTCCTCTGCCCTTTCCAACTAATGAACCCTGAGTGTGCAGCAGAAACTCTCATTATGCGTCCCTGTGGGCACAATCTTCCCTTTCCATGGAATTTTTATTTTGGTCCTCAAGGTCACACATCTTGCTCCTCTTTGCTCTCCTGGTTCCACAGCACAGAGAGCTGGGAAGGAAGGAGAGCCTCCTTCCTTCCATTGTCAACCTGCCCATAAAACAATCAGAATCATGGAATCTTTGGGTTGGGAATGACCTTAAAGTTCATCTCAAACCCTGCAGGGAGCAAGGACACCTCCCACTGTCCCAGGCAGCTCCCAGCCCCAATGTCCAACCTGGCCTTGGGCACTGACAGGGATCCAGGGGCAGCCCCAGCTGCTCTGGGCACCTCTGCCAGGGCCTGCCCACCCTGCCAGGGAACAATTCCCAATTCCCAAGATCCCATCCAGCCCTGCCCTCTGGCAGTGGGAGCCATTCCCTGTGTCCTGTCCCTCCAGGCCCTTGTAAAATCTCTCTCCATCTTTCCTGGTGGGCCCTTCAGGTACTGAAAGGCTACAGTTAGGTCAACCCAAAACCTTTTTATTTTTCAGGCTGAACAATCCCAAAAAAGATGAGGGTTGGTAAAATATTGTTAATACTTCCCTGCGTGGGGATCCTTACTTCTCTCAACCATGCATAGCAAGGATAATGATGCACCCAAAATCTGTCAAGCAGTTGCAAACTAATTTGGAAGGAATTAAGCACAACATCACTTTGCTGCAGCTAAGCTCCATCTTAAAACTAAAAGGGGAAAAATGGCCTATTGTCCATCAATCCAGCTTTTCCTGAGACAAGTTGCAGTTAATAACAACAAAAACTCGCCTAAAGAATCAAGTCCTGCACATTTATTTTTGACAGCCCCCGTTCAGGCACCTGTTTTCTGAACTGTGACTCATTGTGCATCTCTGAGTGCTGCTCACGGCCAGAGACAGAGCAGGGAGGGAATGACTCAGAGCAGTGAGGGATGAGGAATGTGGAATTTGAGCAGGGAGGTCAGGAGTGAGTTGAGTGACAGAATGAGGAATTTGGAATTTGAGCAGGGAGGTCAGGAGTGAAGGACATGCTGCACCCTCTGCAATCAGTGCTGGAGCCAGGGACCAGCTTCTGCACTCAGGGAGGAAAATGTGACATTTCAACCAGCAGCTTCACTGTGACCTCGACTGGAGACCTCACCAGCACCAGCCCTGCCCTGCCTGTCACCTGGTGTGACCTAGGTAGGCGTCACTAGGACACTGAGGGTCTAAGGAGCAGCTGGCTGGCTTCATCAAGTGCAATTTTGGTGGGGAGACTTCAAGAGCTCAGATCTCCTTTCTTTGCCCACTCAAGTAGTTTCTGAGCACTCTTATCAGAGATTATGGAATCCTCTGAGTTGAATGGGACTCACAGGCATCAACCAGCCCAGCCCCTGTCCCCACTCAGACACCCCAAAATCCCACCTGGGCATCCCTGGAGCTCTGTCCAAAGGCTCCTGGAGCTCTGGCAGTCTCGGGGCTGTGCCCATTCCCCGGGGAGCCTGGGCAGTGCCAGTACCATCTGGGGATGAACCTTTCCTATCTCCACCTAAACCTCTCCTGACAGAGCTCCATAGCCCGTTTATTGCAGATCCAAGCCGCCATTCTCCTGCAAGATTTTGAGTGAACATGGAAAGCAGAGATCAGATGTGAGAGATGGCTCTTAAGGGTAAACTTTAAAAAGGTACATAAAACAGGTGTATTTCCAAATTTTGTAACAACCTCTATCAGATGCTTAAAACCTGCCTCTGCCAGCAGCTTCCATTCAGAGGTTTTGATAAACTCATTGTTGAATTATAGAAGTGATTCTTTTTTACTGAAGGCTTAATGGCACAATGAAGTAGACATTATTCAAATCTATTCAAATAAGGTGCATCTCTCAGACACTCAGCACCAGAGGACTGCTTTGAGAGGTGCCTGAACAGCAGAGTCCCATGGTGGGAGCAGATACAGAGGGGAGAACAAAGCCCTGGAGCTCGAGTGGGTGGGCAAAGCCCACAGTCAATGGCCATGGACAGAGCTGATCTGGCTGAGCCAGCAGGCCCTGCCCTGAGGCACCTCTGGTCCTCAAAGAAAAACGGACAGCTGTGCCTCCAGCACATTGGAGAGACAAATTCATGGAGCTGATCACAGAAACATGGAGTGCTTTGAGTTAGAAGGGACCTTAAAACTCATCTTAAAGCCATGGGCAGAGACACCTCCCAATGTCCCAGGTGCTCCCAGCCCCAGTGTCCAACCTGGCCTTGGGCACTGCCAGGGATCCAGGGTCAGCCCCAGCTGCTCTGGGCACCCTGTGCCAGGGCCTGCCCACCCTCACAGGAAACAATTCCCAATTCCCAAGGTCCCATCCAGCCCTGCCCTCTGGCAGTGGGAGCCATTCCCTGGCTCCTGTCCCTCCATCCATTGTCCCCAGTCCCTCTCCAGCTCTTCTGGAGGCCCTGCAGGCCCTGCCAGGGGCTCTGAGCTCTGCCTGGAGCCTTCCCTTCTCCAGGGGAACATTCCCAGCTCTGCCAGCCTGGCTCCAGAGCAGAGGGGCTCCAGCCCTGCAGCAGCTCCGGGGCCTCCTCTGGGCTCTCTGCAGCAGCTCCACGTCCTCCTGCTGTTGGCCCCAGGGCTGGGGCAGCTCTGCAGGTGGGCTCTCACCTGAGGGAGGGGCACAGAGACAGAGTTCCCCCTCTCCTGCACTGAATCACCTGAACCCTTCCCTGCAAGGAGCTTTCCATGCTCCTCTGCAGCAAAGCAGCAATCAATGGACACGATGGGAAAAACCCCCAAGAACTGCAAGAATCAGATGTCAAATATTAGCAGAAAGCCAGTGAAGCCTTGCTGGCCTGGAAGCTCTGGGCAGCCCTGTCAGGGGAACAGGCAGCTCATGGTGCTTAAGGGTGGTGACACAGCCCTGTGTTCCCAGAGACAGCAATAGCTGCTCTCAGCTGCTTTCCACAGATGATTTTATTGGCCCAAACCAGCACTAAAATCCAAGTAATTCCGGTTGTTTCTGAGTTTTGATGTGCATTTAGCATGCATAAAGAGTAAACCATTATAGACATTCAAAGCAGTAAGAGACAGATTAGGTGATTTCATTACTCCAGCTTCTCCAGCAGGATTCTCCACATGAACAGGGCCTTTCCCAGGAATTTGTCTGGGCTATTTCTAGGGGACCCAGATGTGGAATACACCACCTGTTCCCTTGGGAGTCAATTTCACAGCCAAATACTTTCCCCAAGTAGGTTGAATTGTGTGATGCTCAACCTAAACACTTTTATTTCATCTCATTATTTCTATTTATGCTGCTTGTACTTGACAAATTCAAAAAGTTAATAATGTGTCACATAAAACTAATGGCCAGAACAATAAATATTCTGTATAATTTCACAAACCCAGCATCAGTTTTATTTAGGTTCTGTGATATACTGCCAGCACATTGCATTTCAAGATGTATTAAAAAAATAATATGGACAATTTTTTTTCCTTAACAAGAAAACATGTTTCTGTGGTTTGATCAAATAAGTCTTACATGGTTTTCAATTTCCAGGAAGGAAATTAAAATAAAGGAAAAATCTTATGGTGGTGGATGAGAAAAGGAACATTACCCAAACAGTTCAGTTTTATTACTTGATTCCACTTGTTCAGGTGATTTCACTCTTTAGAAAAAGGGTCAAATTCCATTTGCAAGTTTTTAAATTGTGCCATTAAAATCTGAGTGAACATTTGCAAAACAAGTTACAAGCAATTTCCTATTAAAACAGATTATTAAGCTTTTAAAATTATATTCTCAGGGTAGTATGTGTGTCCTGCAAGATAGAGATGAATGAACTTCTAGCAATAATTCACAGTAAATTAGTCTAGATTAAAAATTTACATTTACCTTGTCCCTGATAGCTACCTTGGAATTTTAGAGGGGCTGGGGAATGACCTGACTTGCTCCTAGAACTGGGTTGGTGCGTGAGAGAAACTAACAAAAATCAAAGCCTCAGCTGGATGTTAGCAGCCTGAAATGGTGGGAACACAGATCTGCGCACCCCGGATCTGCAGCCCACATGCCTCCAGCCCCACGGGGCCCCAGTCTGCTCCCCTTTATTTAACAACTGCTCCGTGCTGCCCAGGGCTCCTGCGAGTCCAGCAGCACCCAGCCACCAGCTCAGGGTGAAGGGCAGAGATTGCTGAGGTGAATTTGGATCTCCATGGCACCAGCTCAGGGTGAAGCAGAGGGATTGCTGAGGTGAATTTGGATCTCCAAGGCCACCAGCTCAGGATGAAGGGCAGGGATTGGTGAGGTGAATTTGGATCTCCAAGGCCACCAGCTCAAAGTGATGGAGAGGGATTGCTGACGAGAATTTGGATCTCCATTGCACCAGCTCGGGGTGAAGGGATTGGTGAGGTGAATTTGGATCTCCATGGCCACCAGCTCAGGGTGAAGGAGAGGGATTGCTGAGGTGAATTTGGATCTCCATGGCACCAGCTCGGGGTGAAGGGATTGGTGAGGTGAATTTGAATCTCCATGGCACCAGTTCAGGGTGATGGAGAGGGATTGCTGAGGTGAATTTCGATCTCCATGGCACCCACTTGGGGTGAAGGAGACGGATTGGTGAGGTGAATTTGGATCTCCAAGGCAGCCCCCCTGAAATGACCAAATCTCGTGTGACAGTTTGAGCCTGGCCACTCATAGATGCCAACACTCATCCTGCTCCTTCACTTCCCAGCCACACCCCAGGGAGGGGTGGATGAGGCCATGGGGAGCAAATCTGGGAGATATGTGCATATGTATGTATTTATTTTGATTTTGCGTAGGTGAAGGGGCAGGACCTTTACAATTCTTTTCAAGCACTCAGCTGGTTTTTGCACAGGAAAACAAAGTAAAAAAACCCAACGAAATGGGACAGCTGGATGAAGATTGCAAACATAACACACAAAACAACTACTTGGCATAAATGAATGCAAATAAGTCCTTGATAATGCTGTTGAGAAGCTGCTGGTGTTATTAGTACTTCAATCAGAGAGATGCTCGTTAGAGGGGAAAAAATGAACTTAGAAAATCCTTCTCCTGTGGGAAGCTTCATGCTCCTTCCTCTCCTTCCAGCAAATACCTCCTTATCAACTAAAATCAGAGTCCAACCTGCGGAAATGTTTATACAGTCTTCAAACCTAAAACTAGTTAAAATCACTTATCAGCCAAATGTTCCCTAAAATACAAGGCAGGCTTAACAGATATGTCTGCTGATCTCATGACAGCTCCCTTCCTAAGATCTATATTCCATATTATATCATGGGAGTAGAAAAAGTTTCCCCTAATTTTTTTTCCCTAATTTTGCAACAGAATTCAAAACAAGATACTGGGTACTTGTTTACTGGAAATAAACCTTCAAAAGGTGAAGGTTTTATCAGGTATTTTTGTTGCTGTTTTGGTAGGAGCAATCATAGCCAGCCTCTATGGAGTTCTAGGGCAGCTAATCCACTTTACACATCTCAGCTGCCCAGGGAATGCTCCCTTCCTACCCCTGGCATTCCTTCAAAGGGGATCCCACACTTTTCCATGCCCTAAAAGGGGGCCAGCATATGAGGAATAAACACCAAACAGAAAGTACAAGCTGGGCTGTCCTCCCTGTGTATTCCTTTGCCACCTCAATGCTCCAGGAGGGAGCCTAAAGAGTGGAAGTGGTTTTGCTGAAAACAGAGACAGCAACACACAGACAGCCTTGGAATTCCTCTGTGTTAACATATGGAAAAGCTCCTAGAACCAGTAACTGCCAGAAAGCCCAGAAATAAAATTTTAGAAATTACACTGCCTTTCCAAAGGGAAGCTGAGAAACCCAGAGCCTACCTTAGCCAGGTCAGGCAGAACCACACTGGTCTTTCTGGTCTCAAAGGCTGCATGTGATCCATCTCCAGCAAGTGCCACAGCAGATCAGGATTATTCCCTTTCTTTCCCCCCATCCCTGAATTTCATCCCCTTGCTGCAGCTATTATCCTTCTGAGGACAGGAATGACTTTCAGCGTATTTGTATCATCCTTGAAAAACCCTAAGCTGCTCTGTCCCCCTCTAACACATCTTGATCACACAAAAAGAAAGTTGGTTCAAGTTGTGCCTCGGGGCATTTAGACTGGATATAAGGGAAAATTTCTTCATGGGAAGAGTTGCAAAGCATTGCACAGGCTGCCCAGGGAAATAGGCATCACCACCCAAGGAAATGCTCAATAACCTTGTGGATGTGGTACTTGAAGACAGTTTAATGGTGAACATGGTGGTGGTGCTGTGTCCATGAATGCACGTGGTGATTTAAAGGCCTTTCCCAGTCTTACCAATTCTATGATTTGACACAGCCTGGTCATTTCTGCTTGATGAGGCTTTTGTGCATCACACCTCATACCTGGCCTCCCTCCAAATCCTGCTCTTGCACAGAGCAGGAAATGCTCAATAACCTTGTGGATGTGGTACTTGAAGACAGTTTAATGGTGAACATGGTGGTGGTGCTGTGTCCATGAATGCACGTGGTGATTTAAAGGCCTTTCCCAGCCTTACCAATTCTATGATTTGACACAGCCTGGTCATTTCTGCTTGATGAGGCTTTTGTGCATCACACCTCATACCTGGCCTCCCTCCAAATCCTGCTCTTGCACAGAGCCCCAGTCTCAGCTCGCTGGAGCTGTCCTTGCCATGCTTACACTAACCCAGCTCACTGAAGGGGAGTAGGTTGGGAGATGTCACAAAAGCTGGTCCATCAGCAAATCTGATGGATCAAAAGCAGGTCAGCAACATGTGAAGTAAAGGAGAAGTGAGTCATCAAGAGTGACAACCAGAACAAGATAAAAGCTGTAAAAAACATCAGTTCCTTGGCCTTTAGTTCTTCGCTGAACTCCAGCTGCATGAAACAGCCCAAAATCAAGCCACATGTCAAAATTAACATGAATTCACCCTGTAGAAGTGTTGGGGCTGGCAGATGCTTCATTTCAAATCATTCCCCACCCTGCAGCTTCCCCAAACTCTGCACTCTGTGGCACAGGACTTACTACTCATTTCTCTGCCCCTTTACTGGTGGTTGCCACTTCATTGCAATACAAAAGGAATTTAACAAGGGTATCGCTCAGATGCAAAATACAAATAGACTGAAAATATATTAATTAATCTGTGGTACCCCCTACTCACTCCCAAATCAGCTCATCACTTTAGCTCTGCACTTCATGAACAGATGGGATCTTCTGGCAGCCTTTAAACCACTCAAAAGCACTTTCTCCCATAACAAAGCAAACTAATTACTAGAATAAGATGCTATTTCCCATCTATTTATCTGCTATTTTTAAGGAATCAGCTCGCTGTCTGATTCAGGATTTGTAGTGAAGCCCTCAAACAGCATAATTAAATGCACATTGATACAATGGTACAGAACACACTAAATGAACTTCATAAGGATTTTGCTCACCAAATGCTTCTCCCTTTCCCTTTAGGAAACTAAAGATCATGGGTGCAAAAATAATCAACACTTAGCACTGGATTCACGTGCTGGATCCCTGAACACAGCACAGCAAAGACTGCTCCAGCTCTCCTCTGAAAGATTCCAAAATATTTTTTTCCAATTTGAGGATCATTCTTTCCCACTGCAACCATTTTCTTGTTGACCCCGTGAGTGCTTTGCTCAACCTCAGCACTTGCTTGCTAGGCTGTGCATGTTTTTTCCAAGGTAACTTCTTGCCTTTAGCAACTTCAAGATAGGTGGAAATCAATGTCAAAATTATAAACTTCCCAAATTCTTTCAGGAAAGCTTCTAAGCATGGCTGCAGAGGATTACAAGACTTAGATTAATCCGATAACAAGCCCTAAAAAAGCCTGAGCTACAGCAATACCAGTTCAGACACTTGGATGAGTCCCAGGCACCCAAGGAAGTTAAACACACTTAGAAAAATAATTGCAATATTCAGCACGTCTGAACGCACAAAGAGCTGCAGAGAGAAGCCAACAGATTTTGTAATAACTAAGCAAATTTAGTGGTAGATTTGTGATTCAGTGGGTATTTGTTGAGTGGCAAATAAACCAAAGCAGCTAGTTACGTGTTGCCTAGCTGCAGCCTCTAACAGGAATTGCTTCCCTGCAGGTAAATCACTTTCTATTACTCCTAAGTACCCCAGGAAAACTACTAATTGAAAACACAGTTCTAATACTGTCCAGCTGGAAAACATTAGCTTTGGATGGAACTAGCTTGACACTGGCTGCCAACTGGCTATGGACAATGGAATAGGAAATTAATCTTTTGCAGACAAGACATACCATTTTCCACTTCTCCTTTGTAACCTTCAAATCAACTCATCATTAACCAACAGCTTTGATTCCCATGGGCAAAGAAAAGCATCACTGAATTCATGATAACACAAGTCTGGCTTTCTTGCAATTAAAATGAAGACTCCAACTTTGACATAGTGGATGGCAGTGGAACTGGAGGGCAGATACAACATCCAGCACCACAGTAACATTTCCCTCTTTTCTTGACTAAGAGTTAAAGAACAGCCAGACCACAAAGAGAAGCACAGTTGTCCAATTCTGCATTGCCCCAGCCCATCCTCCTGCAGCTCTCTCCTGCCAAGAGCTTTTTCCCATGCAGGTGCAAAAGGGATGAGGAGAAAAACCCAATCTGCTGGCTAATGTTAAACCATAACACCCCATACATATTCAGACTGGTTTTTCATTTCTATTTAAATTCATTTCCATGCAGGGACCAACAGGTCAGACTATCTCAGAAGCACCATTTCCTCAAGTTGCTTCCAACCCACAACGTTCCTGAGCCTCCTCTCCTTTTGTGAAACACTCTGGCCTTTTGTGACTACTTTTATTCTCTAGCCAAGTTCTCCAAGATGAGAAAAAAACTATATAAACCCCATCAAACCTAGTAACACTCCTTGTCATGTAGAGGCACCCTTGTTCTGCAGCCACACCTGCCAGCAGATGATGGCAGACAGCAGGAAAGGGATGATCTTTAAGCTCCCCTCCAACCCAAAACATTGACTGATTTTATGGAGTTACCATTGGCACAACACTTCAGGTGCACATTCATCTCCTCAGCTCCAGATAACTGTACAGAGTTTGTGCCATTGCATGATCAGACCACCTCATCTGTGCCCAAAATTGATTAAGAAACATGTATCTGAGTTACCAGCACAGAGGCAATTACCAGTTCCTAATGATTTCTGGGTCTAAAATAGCACATTTCTCCACAGTCTTTCTTATTGTGCTTCAAACCAGCTTCTCCATCCATTCCAGAGGAACCCAAGGAGGCCAGCAGAACAAGAGGAGGAATAACACACTCATCAGAACTGAAGAGATCCAGAGCTTATCCTCTCTGTAGTTTGAGTGCAGACAACTTGTCAGAGATCAAAAAGTTTAGAACAGCTTTGTTCTGGCCTGATCCCACAGGAGAGGTGTTTTTAGCTACTTCCAGACAACAGAAGAAGATGAAGGGAAAGGCCCCAGACAGACAGACTGCAACCCCAACCCATCAGCAGCCAGGATACATCCTCCCAGATCTGCCTCCAGCCTCATCAACATCCACATGCATCCCACAGCCTTTTTAATCAGCAATGAAATAAAAGTTCAGTCTGATTTGGTGAGTAACATTCCGATTTTGCAAGGGTGGATTCCCAAGTCTTGGTGAGTTGTCAGAGGTAATGATTCCCAGTACCAGACTCGTGACAGAAGCAGGGAAATTATAAAAAAATCAGAAAATCTGAGGATCTGGAGTCAAGAGAAAGTCAATGGGGAGGAGAACCAGTTAGAGCATCCAAGGAGTGTTCCAGATACTTAATGACCTGAATTACTGAGGACCTTTTTTTTTACTTTACTTTACTTCACTATGCTCCAAACCAGGTACAAGACAGGATGACAGGAAACAGCCTAATGCTGCACCAGGAAAGGCTCAGCCTGGAAATTAGGGAAAATGCCTTCCCAGAAAGGGCTGCTCAGCCCTGGCACAGGGTCCCCATCCCTGCAGGGATCTGAACATCCTGTGGTTGTGGCACTTCTGTGGGCATGGGGCAGTGCTGGCCCTGGCAGGGCTGGGGGAGTGGCTGGACTCAATGGCCTCAGAGCGATTTTCCAACCTTAACTATTCTGTGATTCCATATATTGAAAAGCTGCTTCTGCACGGTGTACACCCAGAAGGTGGTGCAGGACACCAATCACATGGAATAGTATTAAAACTTGCCATGCCAGACCATATTTACACACAAATAAGGAAGAGCCAAAGCTATACAGGCAACCTTAATGCCTGCACTTAGGCCAAGACTAAAAATTATTACTCACCAAATAAAAGTTTTGGGGTCAGACTGCTTTCATGTGCTTTAGGTTTTTGGTTTTGTTTTTTTTTAAAAATGAGCTCTCTTGTTATAGTAAGAGAGTGTGAGAAACTTAGTACCTGGAGTAATCATAGAATCTCAGAGTGGTTTGGGTGGAAGGGACCTCAGAGCCCACCCAATGCCACCCCTGCCATGGCAGGGACACCTCCCACTGTCCCAGGTGCTCCAGCCCCAGTGTCCAGCCTGGCCTGAGCAGTGCCAGGGATCCAGGGGCAGCCCCAGCTGCTCTGGGCACCTGTGCCAGGGCCTGCCCACCCTCACCGGGAATTTTTTCCCAACATCTAATCCATGTCTGCCCTTCTTAACCTTAAAGCCTAATGAGAAAAATTTTCAAAAAACTTCAGTCTAAATAAAACAAAACAATCCAGCTGCCTTAGATGAGAAAGAAAAATAATCAGTGTTTTCAGGTTTTTAATTTTTTCTTTTTGTATCAAAGTCTGTGCTGGTCAAAGCATTACATCAAAAAGACCTTTGAATTAATTCATCACCTCTTAAATATGCTTTCACTAAAAATTCAACATGTTGTGTGTAAGAATGTGCCAGCCTGGTGTATGACCATGATTTCTTCATGCTTCTATTTGCTAATTACAAGATACATTGGAATATATATTTGTTATCAGAAATATGTTAACATTATCCAGTACACAGACATGATTATATTCACACTTGTCTTGAGATATCACAGGGAAGGGTTTCTATTTGCAGCACCTACAACTATTTCCAGCCCAGTGCTCTCTGGTGTAAAGCTGAAATTCTTCTCTATTTCAAAGCATAAAAACTAACAAGGCAAACCCAACACTTCAAACTCAGCATCAGTATAACATTAATCTGAACCAACCCAAGAGTTATCAGTGAATATCTGAAGGGATAAAAGTAAATTAAAATGGTGCCTGTTGGACCTCCTGGATTTAGAGTTTCTTACAGGTATACACAAAAATGAGAGGATTTGGGATTGCTGTGTAAAGCATCCCTGGTTAATCGTGGTGAGGACCACCCCAAAGGCCCAGCTCTCACCTTTATGCTCCCCCCGATGAGATCTGGTGGCTCCTCATCTGTTTCTAAGGCAACGTTGATGGAGGCGAAGGGGCGACTTGCCATCTGTTGCATCTCGCGCAGGAGTTGCTAATTTATTAAACAGAAAAATATTATCATCATATTGTTCTGACACAAAGATGAAAGACAAATGTATCTAAAAGATTTTGCCCAATACAAAGGGACATCAATGAATATGGAAAAAATAACCTCCAGGGGCTTTAATGGCCTTAAGAATACAGATAATGGTAAATATTCACATTACCACAATTTAACAAGTTATTGGAAGTAAAGCCCAATGCACAATGTGAGCCTGACACGTCTGGGAGGTAAAACGATCTGACTGAGTCTCCATATAGCAGTTATTCACTTTTTAAGCTGTTGTTTGTCATCACCTGTCTGATTCCCATTCCATAGGATTTGTGGGAATCATTTTGAAATTAAACTAGCAGCAGTTTGTAACTACTGTAAGAATGAAGTTGCTATTTTTTATAACAGCACCATCAAAACACTGTCAGGTTTCTATTGAATAATCCCCTTTTTTTATTGTTTCCTTGCTGAATACAGAAAATGGCAAACATGACCTTATTGCAAAATGTTTTATTAAAATAAAAAACCTTTTCCTGGGCAAATCCCCACAATCTCTCATGACACAAGGCAACTCTTTATTGTTCTCTTAAGCCCTTCTAAGCATTTCGATGCAGCTTCCCCTTTTCTAACACACAAAAACCAGATACTTTCTACACAGCTGGGCTGGAAACAGCATTTCAGTTTTAGCTGAGCTATGGACACACTTCTTGTTGGCTCCAGTGACTAATGTCTGATAGTGGCAACACAGCTTGACAGGGGAGGCAGAAGCCAGAATTCCATGAGGCAAGGGGTCCAATGGGACTCAGTGTCTCTATTTAATAAGAGAAAAGGCAAACACTTTGTGCAGCATGAGAAAACCCAGTGCTCTTAACCTTAAATGCAGGAACTGCCCAATGCTCTGACACAGATTTACACATTTACCATCACTACTTATTACAGCAACACCAGTTATCCTGTTTTTAAGCTGGATTGAGGCACCACCAAATGCTCTCTAGAACTCTCGTCATTGCCACCTGCATTTTCCCATTAATTCTGGGCAATCTGACACTCCAAGCCCAAAGTGATCATTTACAGCACTCAAAAACCCCATAGAAAACCCCACAAAATGCACTGTGCCCCAATATCCCCACACAGCACACAAGAGGGTGAAAGGAAGGTGCTGTTCTCCAACAACATTGTTTGGAACTGATTCCCAGAATCACCCAGTCCCAGAATGGTTTGGATTGGAAGGGACCTTAGGGACCATCCAGTGCCACCCCCTCCCTGGGCTCAGGCCCTGCCTGTGGCTCTGGAGCCATGGCTGGGCCTGGAGCAGAGCCTGGGCCTGTACTGATCCCTGCACACAGGGACAGACACACAGGGACAGACGGGGACACACAGGGACAGAAAGACAAGGACAGACAGACAGGGACACACTGGGACACACAGGGACACACTGGGACAGACTGGGACACTGAGGGACAGCCAGGGCTGAGGCCCCTCTCAGCTGGGGCTCCTCTCCAGCTGAGCAGCCCCAGCTCCCTCATGCTCCAGGCCCTTGCTCAGCTGTGCAGCCTCTGCTGGCCCTGTTCCAGGACATCCATGTCCTCCCTCCGTGCTGAGGATCCAGAGCTGGACACAGCACTCCAGAGCTGTCCCCAGGGCCGGGCACAGGGGCAGGATCACTCCAGAGCTGTCCCCAGGGCCGGCACAGAGGCAGAATCACTCCAGAGGTGCCCTCAGGGCCGGGCACAGGGGCAGAATCACTCCAGAGGTGCCTCCAGGGCCGGGCACAGGGGCAGAATCACTCCAGAGGTGCCTCCAGGGCCAGGCACAGGGGCAGGATCACTGCAGAGGTGCCCCCAGGGCCAGCACAGGGGCAGGATCACTCCAGAGCTGTCCCCAGGGCCGGGCACAGGGGCAGGATTCCCCCACCCTGCTGGCACTGCCCTTCCTGCTGCCCCCAGGGTCCCAGGGGCTCCTTGGTCGCCAGGATCTGCTGGCTGCTCCCCGCCAGGTGCAGGACCCTGCATTTGTCCCGGTGGAATTTTAGCAGGTTCCTCTCTGCCCATCCCTCCCAGCTGTCAGGTCCACCTGAAGGGCAGCACAGAGGGGCTCCTGCCACCTCTGTGTCACTGGGAACTGCCCAGGAGCCACCCAGGCCTTCCCAAATCACTGATGGATCAAACAGCACTGGGCCCAGTACAGAACCTTGGGGGACACCACTGGAGACAGGCCTCCAACCAGACCCTATGCCACTCATTGCCACCCTCTGGAAACTTCTATGGCCTTTGCTTTGCCAAATCACCTATAATTTTGAGACTCTTTCACTGCAGAGGACTGTCTGTAACTTGGGGGTGCAGGCAAGGCACGATGAGGCCAATGTAGATAAGCTGGGGGGGGGGGGTGTATGAGCTTCTATGGCTCTCAGTCTAGCTAAAAAAAGCTGTAAAATTTTACTGCCATAAAAGGCATGTGGTAAAGTTTTCCTTAATTTTTGAAAAAAAAAAAAAAAGAAAGGGGAAAAAAAAAAGGCATTTTGAGCAGATTGTAGATACTGTCACAAAGCAAAAACCCAACAATCCACACAAATGGAGTGTTCGTAAGCAAACTTGTGTGTAGCTCACACTTGGGAAAAGGACACGAGGAGTGCTCGGGTATTTAAAGCACACCAGCAGATTGCAGACGAAAGCAAGTGTGAAACAGATTGCTGGGTTGTTGTTCCTGTAATTGTCCCCTTCAGCTATCACAGAGTGCTTTGTTTAATGGCTATAAAATCAATGAACAAGCTGTCCTGATGAAGATGTCCAAGAGACTGACGAACTAAAAGCTATTAGTTCTTCAAAGGAAGTTATTTTACTAAAGAAAATGTGCAATTTGGCAACATGACTCCTAGTGAAGTCAAAAGTAGCTTTGAGAATATAGAACCACAGGATGGTTTGGAATGGAAGGGATCCCAAAGATTATCCAGTTCTACCCCCTGCCACAGACAGAGACACCTTCCACTGTCCCAGGCTGCTCCCAGCCGTGTCCAGGCTGGCCCTGAGCGATTTTAGGGATGGGAGAGACACAGCCCCTCTGGGCACCCTGTGCCAGGGCCTGCCCACCCTCACAGGAAACAATTCCCAATTCCCAACATCCCATCCAGCCCTGCCCTCTGGCAGTGGGAGCCATTCCCTGTGCCCTGTCCCTGCAGGCCTTGTCCCCAGTCCCTCTGCAGCTCTCCTGGAGCCCCTGCAGGCCCTGCCAGGGGCTCTGAGCTCTGCCTGGAGCCTTCCCTTCTCCAGGGGAACATTCCCAGCTCTGCCAGCCTGGCTCCAGAGCAGAGGGGCTCCAGCCCTGCAGCAGCTCTGGGGCCTCCTCTGGGCTCTCTGCAGCAGCTCCACATCCTCCTGCTGTTGGCCCCAGGGCTGGGGCAGCTCTGCAGGTGGGCTCTCACCTGAGGGAGGGGCACAGGGACACAATTCCCACCTTGCCTTTGCCATCAGCCCAGGGCTGGGGCAGCTCTGTACATGGGTTCTCACCTGAGCATAAAAATGCCCAAAGCAGATGAAATCAGAGGTCCAGGATGCAAGCAAAGCAGCAAATGCCTAAGGGAACATCCTTTCCCTAGCACCAGCTCCTGGTGTAGCACAAGTCATGTTACGAAGTTACGCCTAAAAATTAAGAACTAATTTAAGAAATAATTGTTCTAGAACTTTAATGCCATGGTTTACCCCAAGGCTTGCTCCATGCCTGTTTAACCCAGACATGAATCAATCCTTCAGTATTTGTTTGGTGTGTCAAAATTTTAATTAAAAGATTTTATGATGCTGTAAGGGAGAAAATGTGATTTTTCTCCAGTCAAGAGGCTGAGCATGGCTTTACAAGTCAGCAGCTGTTAACATCTAAATACTCCAGAACCTGCCTTTCTCTCATTCCTAAAGATGGGTTTTCTGAGGTTTCAGATAATGAACCTCAATACTCTTTCAAGCAAACCCTGGTTTTCCAGATGACATGATTAATAGGACAACCCGGGAATATTTTAAATCACTTAGGCACAAAGAGGATTTTAAAGGCAAAGTGTTTGACAGCCTTACAAAGAAATCACATCAAAAAGCCTGTCTTAGGATACACCTCTGGCCTTTAATATTCATATAACTGCAAACTGTGAGAATGTGCACACCTTTCATTTGCATTGAGTGTGATTTTTTTCCACATCACAGAATTATGGAATGGTTTGGGTTGGAAGACACCTTAGAGACCATCTTGTTCCACCCCCTGCTATGTTCCACATTTCTCCTGGGCTGACTTTATGATGCTCACATTCCCATTGGTCTGTTTAGCCCAGAAATGAGTTTTGCACCTTTCAGGCTGGTTCTGAGAGCAAAGGGGAAGACAAGAAGTGCACAGTTTCTTTTCAGACACTGCACTCACTCCCTACATTCCTGCTCCTGGACTGGGCTGTCTGTGGATGGACAGACAGCAGGACAGAGCTCCCCTTTGCTTTTAGTTAGTTTTAGCAGCTGGTGCACAGAAGTTCCCTGGACTGTGGTTTCTCTTTGGAGCTGTTCAAACCTGCTGTGGCCTGAACAGCAGCAGAGCACCCCCAGCTCTCCCCTGTGCCCCACGGGGCATTTCCAGCCCTGGAGGGACTGATCAGACACTGAGTGAGCTGAGCTACAGCCCACCAGGGACTCTGGGAGTGCGTCACCTCTGCAGAACAGTGAGAGGTGTCATTGTTCCATATTGTTCATTTTTGGTGTGCTGGTGAATGCTTTGCCTGTTAAATAAACAGCTTTTTCCACTTTTCTCCAAGGAAATCTTTTCCTGGACTGGTTTAGGGAAGGGCCACTTGAATTTGCTTTCTACAGGAACCCCTTTGGAGGTTTTCTCCCAAATTTGCCCTAAACCAGGACAACCTTCCACTAGACCAGGCTGCTCCAAGCCCAGTCTATCGCAGCCTGGAGCCCTTCAAATAAAGTGATTCCTACCAGGAATATTTTTAATTCACACAATGAGTAATGGACAATCTAGAATGAAGAGTGTGTTACTGATGAGAGAAAAACCTCCCGAGGAAGTGAGGAAAGCCTTGCCAGGCAGTAGTGCAGGCTCTCTCAGAGAAGACAAACAGCTATTCAGGTTACCAGGTTAATTGACTAATATAACCTATGCTGTGTTTCCTGACAGGAAAAGCCTGGACATTTTATTCCCAGCATAAAGCAGCCACGAGGCTCCATATAACCATCCTGCTTACATCCATCTCAGCAACTGCCCCTGCAGAGACTGTTTCCTGAGCACAGGGCCCCAGCAGCTTTGGGGATGGGGCTCTGGTATTTTCAGCCATGAAATAACAGTGATTTTTCCAGAAGGAAGCCAAATATCCGGGATTTTATTTGCTCCTTATGAAGAATGGCCTTAAAAACAAGCTTATCAAAACAGCGATCTAGAACTTGTAAGGAACTCCAGTATCTACATGAGCAATTTTCTCAATTTTTTTTTTTTTTTTAAGAAGGAAAGCATACCAGGAAGGAAAACAGTAGGAACTCAAGGAGGACAATAGTGAAGTACTGGCACAGGGTGCCCAGAGCAGCTGTGGCTGCCCCTGGATCACTGGTAGTGCCCAAGGCCAGGTCGGACATGGGCTTGGAGGATCCTGGGACAGTGAGAGGGGTCCCTGCCCATGGCAGGGGGTGGGATCAGATGATCTTTATGGTCTCTTCCAACCTAAACCAGTGCATTATTCCATGGGGCCTGAGCACCTGTTGGAGCTGGCCCTGCAGATGTGCAGATCCACCAAGCTGCCACTGCCACCAGGGCTGGAACCTTCTCTGTAGGTCCTTGGGAACCCCATGAGGGTGGTGTCCCCTTCCCACACTGACGGCCAGCAGCCTGCAGCAGCCCCAGCTGCTCTGGGCACCCTGTGCCAGGGCCTGCCCACCCTCACAGGAAACAATTCCCAATTCCCAAGTTCCCATCCAGCCCTGCCCTCTGGCCCTGGGAGCCATTCCCTGGCTCCTGTCCCTCCATCCCTTGTCCCCAGTCCCTCTGCAGCTCTCCTGGAGCCCCTCCAGGCCCTGCCAGGGGCTCTGAGCTCTGCCTGGAGCCTTCCCTTCTCCAGGGGAACATTCCCAACTCTGCCAGCCTGGCTCCATAGAAGAATCACTGTACATTACTTGGAAGTAACATGCAGATCCTGCTGTAGGAACATTTGCTTTATGTCATCAGAACTTGGTGACCTTGGGGGAAAGGGAGTTACCTTCCAAAATAAAAACTAGCATCAGCAAAAAATGAACATATAAGCCATAAATATTCCATGTAGATGAGCCACAAATGTCTCAGAACTAAGTGATTTAAAGTATTTAGCTACAATTACACTAACTACCATATAAGTCAACAAACAAACAATTTTCTCTGACGCTTTCATCATCACTGAAAATTTAGTTTTTAAGCCCCTAGAGCAGTGCACATATTAATGTTAGCTAATTAGTTTTGTAACTGACTTTGCAGGCTATGTTGAAAGAGAGAGGAGGAGAGAATTAATGTTCAAATCCTTCTCAACAGGCATTTCCACACTTCAAAACTATAACAAACCACAAAGCAAAGCTGCTGGGAAGTTGCCTCATGCTGAAATGACAGAAGATATTTAATTCAGGGCTGATTAAGATAAGCAAGTTATTCATCATAATCATGCCCAGTAGGAGGGCATAGAAATCCTGACCTTTAATAAGAAGAATGAGATCATTTTTAAAAGACCAGAAGGATCTAGTCCATGCAGACTAAAATATACACCAATACCTGATAATTACACAATAGCACAGTGAAGCTTTGACTGAGTGGAGCTCTTCTGAAATAATTACAAAATCTCTCCCTGATTTTTCCAAATAACTAAATTAGATACCTGTGATGGCAGCTGATGCCTACCATCAGAAAGAGAGCTCGGAGTCTGAAACAAGAACAGCTTCAATAGACCAGTAGTGGGCTTTTTTTTAAAATAAGGTTGAACTCTCCTAGAGCTGGGCTTGATAAAATCATGAAACCATGGAGTGGCTTGGGTTGGAAGGGACCTAGAAGCCCATCCAGTTCCACCCTGCCAAACAGAAGGTTTGACCCAGTGAGCTGGTATCCCAAGCATGATACTCCAGCTTCATCTAATTTGATACTCCAGCTTCATCTTTGCTCAAGCTCCACCAGCTCTTCTGTGGGATATAAACCCACTGAATTCTCCAGCAGCAACCGCCCTGAGGACTCTGTCACAAGAGCTCCATGGCCTGTGGCTGCCAGCCCCCTGTGCTGGTGTCCTACAGAGAGGTTGGGGATGCAGCTGCTCAGCTGGAACTGGCCATCTGCAAGTTCCCCAAGAGGAGCTGCACTGGGCACAGAAGTGACAGGAGCATGTTCAAACAAAACCAAACCATCACTTGCCCCCCCAAGCAGGAATCTCTTGTCAGCACTAATATTTTGGGATGTTTTTCCTCTTCAGGGCATCTCTTATTTCTGCTGCAATTTCCTTCAGCTGGTGACCAAAGCCACATGGATCACTGCAGAGCACACAGTGTCTGTATTTCGGAAAAAGCCTCCTGGCACTATGAGCTGGTTCCCATTCATGGATTTTAAATTTAGGGAGAGCGGAAAGCTACGATTATTTGATGTGACCTCCTGCCCAGCACGAGTCACTGAATTGCACCATGTGATTGACCTAGAAAAGGTCCTCCAAAAGCACTCATTCAGAGAGCCATGTTTCTAAAAATAGAAATTATTGGCATTGCCACTCTCACCATTAAAAATGGGAGAAAAACATAAAAGTTTTTGACTTTTTTACCCCCAGTTGCAGACATGGGGTGTTACAGACTGGTTTGGTTTGGAAAGGACCTAAAGCTCATCTAGCTCCAATCCTCTGCCATGGGCAGGGACATACTGTTTAAACTTTTGGCTGATCATTTAGAAGATCTTCATCCCATCATGAATCTTCTATGATTCTATATAAACCTTCTATCAAACTTCAAAAATTCTCTACAAATCCATTCTCCATATGATTCCTTTTCACAGCCACTGATTTGCATCACCAAAGCTCAGTATGTTTTTCCTTGGAGAAAATGAGGAATTTGTGAAGCTTTAAATTCTTGCTTATCTTCCAGGTAACAAATTAACATTGCAGTGTTGTTCACCATCTGCAACACCCAAAACATTGCTAAGAGTAGTGTGGACACAGTACTCCAACAACTGGTTACACCTAATAGTAACACTGAGTTCTTATTACTCATACATGCAGGAAATTATATTTACATTCAGCTTTTAAAACACCACAGTCACCATCACTTCAGTCTATTGTCCTGGGAACAGCGATTCTGGGAAGTAAACCCACCTTCAGTGCATAAAAAATAAAACAAACCCAGGTTCATGTTTCCCACTGTAATGAGAGAAATTGTCGTGCTTACCACGTGACTCAACCTCCTCAGTCACCTGCTGGCTGTGATTTCTCACTCCTCCAATTCTTGTTTTCCCTACAAACCACCCCAAACCCAAACTTAATATTTTCTTTTTGCTGACAGACACCAAACAGTGCTGTCAGTGCTATGGAACAAGATCTATGCGGCAAATAACTGCTGGGAGCTTGGAGAATGCACCAGTAAACCCTCCAAAGCATCTGGAACTGCCCAAATCTAGAGAAATTTGTTGCCAGACCTTTTAATATTTCTGCAAAAGTTTAAACCAAATCCTTTGGGAGCACATCCTGGTCCAAAACACCACTGAAGACTCTAAACAACAACAAAGATCCCAAATTACAGTTAATTGAAAATATTCCAAATCTACAGCTTTTTCCTTGACCAAGGATGCCCTTAATCACATTCTAAGAGAGAAGACCTAAGAGATGAATGAAATACTAAGGGATGAGAGCAAGAAGGGGAAGAAAAGGAGGGCAGGGCAATAAATAACACACAGCACAGATCCCTTGCAACATCTTTGCTGTACAAAACACAGGGATCTGCTTGCCTGCGTGGCATTCTATGTGCATGGATGCTACAGCAGAGGATGTCAGTGGAAACTGAAGCACAACTAAGTTTTGAATACACTTGGGAGGGAAAAAGGTTTCAGCAATGAGACAGAGAAGGATAATTCCTGCAGTAAATCAATACACAAAACCCCTCCTGAATAATTGGGTGACTTGCAGAGTACAAATATTCAGTCTTATACACTCTTGGCAAGAAAGGAGGCAAAATACAGATCATTTTGTTAAGGGAATGTTTTGAAATGCAGCTCTAACACCCAAATTTAATTATCTCTGTAGGTGCTTGCTATTGATACTCCCCCCACATTCCAAAGAGGCACAGGCAGTGATCCAGCTGACCCTCCCCTCCCTGGGTCAGCCACACTCCCTTTGCTGGGAGGGAGCTATTCCTTGCTCCCAGCAAAGGAAACAAGGGAGACTGAGGGTGAAGAGGACTTGGTGCAAAAACAGAACAACAGCACAGAAAATTCCTGACAGCAGATGAGCATATTGAAATTCTAACATTATGCTCATACTTTGTGCATTATTCTCTATTACCACTGTGATTCCTTAAACATGTCATTTTCTACAGAAAAGACAGAGAGGTGTCCTATCCCTATTTCCTAATGTCATTCACCTCATTCTAAGCCTCCTATAAAAGCTGCCTTTTTATTTCTATTTTCCCTTTTTTAAGATGTCTGAAGATACTCAAACACAGGGTTCAATGGCAGGGGAATGAACACACAGTTTATAGTTCCATCTCCTGAATGCCTGATATGACACAAATCATTCCCATTTTTACTGCTGGTCAAGTTTTACTCTTTGCAAGGCCTGAACTTCAGCTCAGTGTTCCTAACTTTTTCTACAAGTCCACATTGGCTGTGTCTGCCCACCCCACAGACCTGGAGGCTGAGAAGCACTGACAGACACCTGCAAGCAGCTGGGCAGAGAGGTTTAGCTGAAATACAGAAAAGAAAAGTCAGGAGAATCTTGTGTGTTCTACAAGATCCTGATGGAGACTTTGGATTTGTAGCATGCGGCCTTCTCCATAAGGCACAAAGCAAACTTGGTTTCAAGCAAAGGATGCTGCTGTATTCCATTCCCCAGCCACACCAAGCACAGCTGTCTGCCTTCTCCCAGCACACTTCCCAAGCAAGCCTGGCTGTGTAATTTTGACCACTAAACCTGTCAGCACACTCCTTTCCTGCCCTGCACATTTCTCAGAATAAGCCTCAGCCATCAGCTTTTCACTCAGCACTGCCATAAGGATTTGGGCACATGCAGTGCTCCTGCTGGAAGCAGAAGGGATGGACAGCTGGGAATTCCCTGCACATTGCATCACATCTTACTGACCTCTGGGCTAAAATCAGAGAACAAGCACAAACACACACGTGGGAAGTTACTAGAGAGTCACTACAGACATGAGAAACAGTTTATTGTAACTTGACTACTGCTAAAAACACAGCCCAAAGCAGAGAAAGATCTTCCTTCAGGGCTGCAGCATTTTGGAGAATCATGGAACACTTTGGGCTGGAAGGGACCTTGGAGATCTAATTCCACACCTTCCCCTATCCCAGGGTGCTCCAAGCCCTGTCCAGCCTGGCCTGGGACACTGCCAGGGATGAGGCATTGATGATAATGTAAAGCTACTAAAGAGACCTTTGCTTGGGTTTATCGAGAATCAGTAAAAAAACCCTCCACCTTCAAGCTATAAAATCATCTTAGATAACAAATTCTAGGGTGGACTTTTGCTTCTGGAGAAAGTGTATTAATATATGTAATTATGGCACAACAAAGATTTTAAACTGTTTCCTCAAGATTTACAAGTATTTTTAACACAAAATGAATGGAACAGCAGAGATCCATTAATTACAAGATAGAGTCACTAGATAAAAAGAGAGAGCAAGATAAATAACAGCAAAAGACAGGAATGTGCCTGGGAAACACCACCCTGATGAACTGCCTGTCAAACAGTCACACATAGATTGAATTTAGACTGAAACATGCCAATATGTTGCCAGTACTCCAGGGTTGTATTTTTTCCTTAAAACAAGTATCAGACTGTAACTTAATTTATAGAGACATTTCTCACTTAGGCCACCACTCAAATACTTTAACTCCAAAGCACAGTATTAACTTCTTGGTCTCTATTCCTTATATATTCCTAGATAACATTTAACCCCAGGAGCCACAGGGGATGTTATGCTGACTCCAGCTTAGTTTCTTGCCAAGAAAGCAAGCAGGAAAAAAACAGCTGCCTTAGTAAAAATTTATCTACCTTCAGAGAATACAGAAAACCTCAAAGACTTCCATTATTTCCAAGATTAAGGGTTATCTGTTTGAAAAGCAATGATTATATTCTGCACTGAGTTCACCAGTAAAAGCAGAAACATCTGAAGCAGAAAGAGAAAGAAGAGGAGAAGAGTTATCAGACATCATCCTGCTTTATTACCAGAGAGGAGCTCCTCATATGGAATAAATTCATATTATTTACACCACTGCACTGCAAAGTACAACCAGCTACAGATCTCTGAAGATATGCAGGAAACAGGGACTTGCAAAGAATTCCAACACCGTAAAAATTAATCCCCCAAATCCTCTTGATCAACCCCTACATGGGAACAAACCACTCTTGAACACAACAGTGACACAGGCGGGTCTGCAGCTGCCAAGAGCTTCAGCCCAGCAAGACAGCTGGGAGAAAAACCTACAGGAATGGCAGATCCCACCTGAAAATCCCAAAGCAAGGGAGAAACACGCCCCATTCCTTAGGGAATCTGGCCTCAGGTGATGACAAAGAGATAACTGTATACAGCAAGTGCACATGGACTCACTTGAATGATGGCTGGATTTTCCCATTTTGCACAGAAATAAACAGATTAACACAAGACAGAGCTCCTAAAAATAACTCCAGGTGCGGCCCAAGCTGTGATAGCTGCAGGTTCCATGCTCCCAGCACACCAAGGAAACCTGATGGGTGTGTGGGCAGCTGCTTGTGGCACCCAGGACTGCCCTACAAACACAGCTGGTGTATGGGGGCACTGGTGCTGAGAAATGGGGACTGAGGACACGTCCCTTGTGCCACAGCAATTGGCCACCTCACCAGGGCCACCCTGAGTGTTTGGGTGGAACAGGAGAGCAGGGTCCACTGAGAAGCAAGAAAGGAACATAGTGAACAAAAATAAATCAGGGATAAACAAGGAGGAACCAGATTCTGGGGGTGTAAAGCACTAAGTTATTTACATGATGCAAACACAAAATGTTGTGAAGCTCATTTGGACCATGGGTAGGTGAAGAGGAAAAAACTTTGGCTCTAAAATTCACATTTTTAAGGAGTAAGCTACTGGTGGCATCCCCACCTTTTTCTTATGCCCCTAATGTTCCAGGGGGAAAAAAACCAACCACCCAAAATATCTGAATAAGATTTAATTTGAAAATGGGTTTTGACTTATTTTTTTAATGTATTACACAAGAGCTAATGTTTCTATTTTCGATTTCCTATTTTGAAACAGATATAAAGAATCTCCTAGTTTATGTGGTTTGGTACTTATGCTGTCTAGAAACAGAAGTTCTAGGAATTCAGGATATTCACCCCTATTTTTTTGGTGCTTCACAGAAACTGCAGCATCAGGATACTAAAATAACATAATTTGTCACTGAAACTGTAATCAAAAATATGCTAAAGGCCTAAATAGCAGCATTAACTGAATTAGCTCAGCCTTCAATTTAAGGTTAATGTGATGCATATGTGAATAAATATGCATCTAGAGAGAACAACTACTAAAAAGTCATTTAAGGAACAACACTTTATCCCTCTCACCTCTCTCCGTCGTGATGCCCAGCAACTTTGTTTAATCTTCCAAACCACAGCTGCCACCAGGAGCAATGACAGGAAACAACTGGAAAGGAAAGGAAAAAAAAATAGAAAATAATATTTATTGCTCTTGTTCGTAACACACTGGCAGCTGAAAAACTCTAGGAAATGCAAAGTTAAATGAAAAGTTCACATATTAGAGATACACTGAAGAAAGATAATCCAGCACAGTTCAGTGCTTCTGATACCCAGTGAGGAATGACACACTTATTTTCATTATTTATATTGTTGATTCAAAGTTCCTTATCTGACTTCCTTAAATGACAGCAAGGCTGAAAGATTTAATCAGATTTAAAAAGCCACTATTGCCTATCTCTGGTGATATTTTAAGTGAGAGGATAACCCCCAAGAAGAAAAGCCTTGAGAGAAGTAGAGAAAATTGATTATTATTTCCTTTCCAAATTACAAAAATAAGATACAGTGTAGAGAAGGCAGGCTGTTGTAGAGCTACAGGCATTTCTTGATTTCCCCAAATTTGTATTGGTTTTCTTCATCAAAGGAGGAGGGGAAAAGGATGAATGAATATATCAATTTCTGGGGAAAATGCAGGGAAGCGGATATAATAAAAAAGAGTAGTAGGAATAATAATAATCATTATTATAATAATTACAATAACAACCAACTGTACTGACAGATATGATTTTACCACACTGAGTACCTAATGAGCAACTTCAAGGCACACAAGCTAGGATTAAAATCTGAGCCCCAGTGGAAGCTTCCTTCCTCAAGGACTGCACTGATGGGTCACAGAAAACATCTCCAAAGCCTCTCCACCTTCCAGCATGTACTGAAAGACAGGTTACAGGAAAGTTTCCATGGAAGGAAGATCAATCACAGCAGGTGACTTCTGTGCTCAGCTGCAGCATTCCCAGTAACCACGGGCTCTGGATGCTCACACAGGGCTTTCTCTCCAAGACACAATCTGCCCAGGACTGCAGGGAGTCACCCAGGACTGCACCCTGCCAGGAGGGGACAGGGACAGGAGGAGAGGGAATGGCCTCAGGGGAGCCTCAGCATGGACAGGGGTGAAATTCCTTCATGGGAAGGGGGTCAGGTCTTGAAACCGGCCAGGGCAGGGCTGGAGTCCCCATTCCTGGGGGAATTTCACAGCCCTGTGGATGTGGCCCTTGGGGACATGGGACAGTGGGGGCAGTGCTTGAACTTGCTGATCCCAGAGGGCTTTTCCAACCTAAATGATTCTGTGATACTATGACTTGGAAATGCCTATCATTAAACACCAGGAGAGACAGCAGGAACCATTCCCTGAGAAGTGCAAAAGGTGAGGAGACAGTTCTTCTTGCCATACCACCATCTACACGCTACGTGATATGAAACCTCCATGGATGGGGCACAGACACCCAAAGGCAGCCAGTCAGTGATGGGATTGCATTTTTCAGGCTTAGATGTGCACAGAAATATGCTTCACTATCATATAGCATATAATATTTAAAAATGTGCACTTGTTTGACTTGCATGGCCCTGGCACAGGTGCCCAGAGCAGCTGGGGCTGCCCCTGCATCCCTGGCAGTGCCCAGGCCAGGCTGGACACTGGGGTTGGAGCAGCCTGGGACAGTGGGAGGTGTCCTGCCCACGGGACTGGATGGGCTTTAAGGTCCCTTCCAACACCAACCATTCCATGATTTTATGATTTCAGATGCAGTTTGTGTGCAACATGAGCTGCTGCCAGGGCTCATCAGTGTACACCTTTATTTGGAGAAAAAAGATGGAAATCCAAAGGGCAGATGAAAAATGCCAGCAGTGCCAAAAACGTCATTCCTCTCAAGCATCTCTGGTAAATTACCCATTTCAGAGGAGTTTCTCAGGAGGAGCTTCTCAGGTCAGGCAGACAGATGAACTTGCACTGTGCCACCCTCAGCCACAAAGTCAGTGAGGTCTCCACCTTTACATAACAACACGCTCCAGTCTCGTGTATCCATCAGACAGCTCCAGAAATACACACAGCAAATGGAAGACACACATCAAAACATGCTGAACTGCTGTAAGGATGACCCCTTTTTAGGAAAAAAGTGACCTCAGCAATGCAAACTGTTGGACCTCTTATTTTGGGTCAATTTCATAGAATCACAGAACCTATGTTGGAAAAGATGTCTAAGATCATCAAGTCCAACCATTATTAACTCAGCACTGCCAAGGCCACCACTAAACCATGTCCCCACATGCCACATTTCTGGTGGCATTGCAGATATGTCTCCTTACAAATTAGTTACTCTTCTGGAGAAGAAAGAGTGGAGAGCTGAGAGGGTCACCTTTACTACTAAATCCCCTTTCCAAAATGCAACACTGCACAAGTCTGCATGTTCCAGAGCCCTTCATTGGTTTCTCTTTCCTGCTCATTTCTGGCACCACAGCCAAGACTTTCTTCAGAAAATACAGAGAGGAATTAACAATTAAAGACTAATAAAACTTCTCCTAAAACACTCACCACAGTACCATTGTATTTCAAAGGAACAGCACCATACATCTTTGTATTGTCACAAGGAGGCAGCAAATACCCACAAAAGCTATAAAATCGCTAAGGAAATATATTTTCCCCCTTGAACTAACATCCCTTGGAAGCACTCGGGGAGAAATAAAAGGCAGAGCCCACTGCAGTCCATCACCTGCTGGAAGAGCCCCAGGGGTTGAGCAAAGTCAAGATCTATTGTTGCATTTACTCAGCCTAAACCATCCTGAAATAAGTTAAAAGACCTGATGTGAGCATCACTAGCTTTGAGGAAGGTTTTTTTCCAACTTTCTCTGGAAAGCAACTTTGTAGGTATGGAAGCAGCAGCAAGAAGCAGCTGCATGCAGAGAGAGGTGCTGGGAAATGATTTGGAGTGAGAGCTGAGGCTGGCACAGTCCTGGGTGAGCTGCGCTCTGCCCTGCTCTCTCAACAGCTTCACACACATCTCTGCCATGAATATCCACCTGCTTACAAATGACTTTCAAAATCAACATTTACTACAGGATTTGCTTTGCCCTCTCCTCTTTTCTCCAAAAATAACAGCCTACCAAGAGCATCCTTCATCCCAGAAATCCCTCTTCACTCAAGTCTTCTCTCTGCAGCTTCCCCCATCTCAAATGGCTCCAGGCAGGGCCTGGAGGGGCTCCAGGAGAGCTGGAGAGGGACTGGGGACAAGGCCTGCAGGGACAGGAGCCAGGGAATGGCTCCCACTGGGAAAGGGGAGATTGGGCTGGGATCTTGGCAAGGAATTCCTGGCTGGGCTGGAATTCTCAGATTTGCTGTGGCTTCCCCTGGATCCCTGGCAGTGCCCAAGGCCAGGTTGGACACTGGCGCTTGGATCCACCTGGGACAGGGGGAGGTGTCCCTGCCATGGCAGGGGTTGCAACAAGGGGATCTTTAAGTTTCCTTCCAACCTAAACTATTCTGTATTTCTGTCAACTGTTGGATTTCCATTTTCCTGTAGCCTGTGACACGTCCAGTTTGAGACTAGTTAAATTTTCCAACAGATAAAAAGGAAACCAGCAAACTCAGGTGTGGAACCAGACTGGAAGGAAAAAGAACCATCAAGAGCCACCTAACACCCTGGAGAGTTTTTCATCCCAGGGAAATTTGAACATGACTCCATTTCAAGCAGCTTCTACCAAGCTGAGCTTCCAATGGCTCACACAGTTATAAAAATTTGTGCTTACACAGCATAAATATTGCAATGCAGGAAGAAGATACATTTAAATTTTATGGAGAATAGTCTATTTGGCAAATAGCTTTAATAATTCATTCTTAATTATTCATTAGATTATTTAAGTACAATAAATGAGCAACGTGGTTATAAATAATCTCTCCTCAGTTGGCCTCCACACACACATGGAGCCTGAGCTGATCAGCCTTCAGGCTACCACAGGGTATTCCCACAGTGACACAAAAACCTGAACTTAAACACTCTGTCTGGTTTTATTCTAGACTTTAATCTCCTTTTCCACAGAGAGAATATTCTCTCCACGCCTGGTATCTTTAAAGCTTTTCAAACAAATACACTTTCATTTTTAGATGTCTGGAAAACTCCATCAGCACTTTACTGTGATGCATTCTCAGGAGGGGAGAAGAAAATCCATCTGGTATATTAGGGCCCAATTATTAAACCTTCGTGAAATGTTTATCCACATCAGAATTGCTTGTAAAAAATGGCAGCTTTAAACACCAAAATGTACAGCAGCCTCACTGCTAATGTGCTTTAACATATACAGGTCACTTAATAATCTCAGACAGCACTGCCATGATTACTAGAAACACAGCCCAAGTTATTTTGATGAATTAGAAGCTATTTAAGTGCTATTTACCAGTACATTTTAATATGCTAGAGAGCTACAGGACACATTTTAAAGTACTGGATGCATTAATCCTTGAAATAATTTGAACAAGTGTATAACATGCACGTGGTTGGTGCCAAACAGCTGCCTGAAGCCCACCAAGCCAGATTCCTGACCTCATCCTTCTGCTGAAGATGGCACAAGGCTCAAGAAGCCACAGCTCACCCTGGTTATGGCAGAGGAGGCAGTGGAGGCAGGGAAGGGCTGGAGTACAGGGGCGTGGGTTACACCCAGGTGGAAATGAAGCACTGCAAAGCAGCCCAAGCCCCTTCTCTTCTCCCCCACCCTGGTGGTGTGGGGAGGAGAATCAGATGTAAAATTTGTAGGCTGAGAGAAGAAAATCTTAATAATGGAAAACAAAATAAAATACAATAAATAGCTAATAATAACAATTATATTTAAAGATAAATGAAAGAAACCAACCAAACAGCTGATGCACAACAGAACTGCCCAGCACCTGCTGACCCAGATCAGAACCCTGCAGGTAACTCCCCCAGTTTACACACTGGGCATGATGCTCTGAGCTGTGGAATATCCATCTGGCCAGCTGGGCTCACCTGTCCCAACTATGGTCCCTCCCAGTTTGAGTAATTCCTCACTGGCAGAGCAAGAGAAAATACACAAAACCAATAAACTTCTGAGAAACACAACCTAGCAAAACCCAAACAGCAACACCCATCAGTGGTGTTGCTGATAATGTTTATTATCAACATTACTCTAACTGAAGGCAAAACACAGCACTAGAATAGTTCCTGAGAAGAAATTAACTCTATCCCAGCCAAAACCAGGACAGCAAGTGTGATGAAAAGCAGCTGAGGGAGCTGGGCAGGGGCTGCACAATCCCTGAGGGAGCTGGGAATGGGCTGCAGAATCCCTGAGGGAGCTGGGAAGGGGCTCAGCCTGGAGCAAAGGAGGCTCAGGGGGCCCTTGTGGCTCTGCACAGCTCCTGCCAGGAGGGCACAGCCAGGGGGGTCGGGCTCTGCTCCAGGGAACAGGGACAGGAGCAGAGGGAATGGCCTCAGAGGAGGGTCTGGGTGGACAGTGGGGAAACTGCTCATGGAAAGGGCTGCCCAGCCCTGGCACAGCTGCCCAGGGCAGGGGTGCAGTCCCCATCTCTGGGGGGATTTCACAGCCCTGTGGATGTGGCACCTGGGGACATGGAGCAGTGGTGGCAGTGCTGGGGGAGTGTTTGAACTCGCTGATCTCAGAGGGCTGTTCCAACCTCAGTGATCTTATGATTCTATTCTATGATTATGGAGGATGAAGTAAAGAGTGCTGAACACATGGAAAAAAGGAAGTTATGGATGCTGATCTCTTACTCTTCTTCATTTTGTTAGAAATAATGTGAAAATATTCCCAAGCTCTTCCTTTTTCTAAGAAAAAAAACCCAATAAGGGACTTAGACTGTATTTTAAGCACCTATTTAATAAAGACATTTGTGCTAAAGTAAAAAATTATTTAATAAGCAACAAGAGTAAATAAAATATCTGCAGCATAACTACAGATTTGAATTACTGCAGGAGGCATTCCCACTTAATGAAAACACTGGGAAAATACATATATTTAAGGAAAACAATATACAATACATAAAACCATCTGTGTGAGTCTTGTACTGAGCAAACAGTTCTCCTGCTCAAGTTTTTATGAGGAACAAGTCCAATTATTTGTATCAAACTAAAACTACACTATTTCCATTTGATATTCAGATCCTAATGGGGCACATGAGGTTTGATGTGCCACCACAAAAACACTAAGCTGGCAGCTTTTATTCCATTTGTGAAATAACACTCATTTCTCTAACAATTATGGTAAGGCTTCGGTGGGACATGTTGGATCATGGAATCACACACTGCTTTGGGCTGGGAGGGACCTCATATCCAGCTTCAACCACCCTGCATGGAATGGGCAGCAATGCCTCCCCTAGACTGGAGCAGACACTAGACTTCCTTAGAAGGACAGATAATGAAGACAAGACAAACAGCAGGCAGGAAACAAAATGAGTTGTGCATGTGAGAACCAGCAGAGAAGTGCAGTAGAAGACACATGAGGTATCTGGTAAATCCATGTAGTAAAGCTCAGGATGAGACCACAGAGAATCATGGAATGGTTTGGCTTGGACAGACCTTAAAAGGCCCAATCTCTGGTCCAACCCCTCTGCCATGAGCAGGAACATCTTCAGCCAGGTCAGATTGCTCAGAGCCCTGTCCAGCCTGGAGTGGAATGTTTCAGTGATGGGGTATCCACCCCTCCTCTGGGAAGCCTACTCCAGCGTCTCACCACCCTCAGTAGAAAAGATTTCTTCCCTGATCTAGACTTAATAGACCATCTTTCAATTTAAAGTCATCACCCTTTGTTACATCACTACAGGTCCCACTTCAATGTCCATCCCCATCTTCCTCTGAACTCCTTTAAATGATGTAGAGATCCCAGTAAGGTCTCTCAAGTGCTCTCTGGGCTGAAGGTTCAAGGGAAGAAAAGGAAAAGGGAAGAATGGAAGAAAAGAAGAAAAGGAAAAGGGAAGAATGGAAGAAGGGGAGAGAAAGAAAAAGGGAGAAAGAAAAAGGGAGAAGGATTACTGGGCAATAATATGGGCTTATAAGGCCACAAATATTTTTACATCTTCTGTACATAAAGGTACGCTGGTGATTAGTACCTGTGATAGGTGTGCTGGCAGACAGATTTTTTGGAAGATAAGGAAGCACAGATATGAATAAAGAATGTTCACTAGAAATTGTCAAAATAGCTCAAACTATGTGCTGAAAGACAGCTGCACAATCTGTAAATTAAAGCAGAGAGGAGGAGAGAGAAACCCCAGTTTCCTTGCAGCTCATTAGCTTTGCAAAGGTTAACAATGGTTGGAATACCATTTCTCCTCTGGCTCTGATTATAACGCAATATTAACGACCTTGGAACTTCACCGTTCTACCCAACCTTTATCCACTGACATTTTCTTAGCTTAAAATAACACATTCATGTGTACAAATTAAGGCTGTGTCATACACAGCCCCCTGCCTGGCTTGGTGCTGAACTCCAGGAATCCAACAGCCCCTCTAAATGCGAGGCACAGCCCTCTGATCACAGGAGCCAGCTCCTAAATGAAATGAAAACCAGTCCTGTGTCCTGCTGCACACTGCCTGGTGCTGTCTGAATGCATGACCAGGCTCCTGCTTTTCCATGCCCTGTGCACCCCACAGGCAGCCCAGCCAGTGCCTGGGATAGCAAAACTCAGCAGTGCTGGGCTGTGGGAAGCCCACAGCTCTCTGCAAGGACTGCACTGACCTCATTCACCTCAAATGGCAGCAGAGACACTGAAAATCCCCCAAGTCCCTCTCAGGTGCTCCACACAGCTCAAGGCACAGATGATGCCTCCAGCTGCACAGCAGAAAAGCCCAGCGGGGTTTTCTGGGGGGAAGTGGCTTCCAGAATAAAGAAATGTGCCACAGCATATCCAGCTCAGACAGATTTCCCAAATTCAAAGAGTCAAAGAATGGTTTGGGTTGGAAGTGATCTTAAAAATCACCTGTTCCAGCCCCCCTGCCACGGGCAGGGACACCTTCCACTATCCCAGAGTGCTCCAAGCCCCATCCAACCTGGCCTTGGATACTTCCAGGGATGGGGCAGCCACAGCTGCCCTGGGCAACTCCCACACTTCCTGCAGAACAGCAAAATGAAGCAATACCCTTAAATGTGCAAACAGAAAGCCTCTAAACATCTGTTTTCCAGAACAACATCTCTTTAGGTCTCCAATACACCTAAGAAATTGGTACATATCCCAGGTTTTGAGTTTGGTGTTAATGATACCAACTGGTTTTAGGTTTTCACAAAGCATTTTCCTTGCCTCTATTTTAGGGAGCAAATTCTCAGCCAACTGTTACTTATTAACAGCACAGGGGGCTCTCAGGTATTAGTTATTTATGGTCTGCCTTGGATCCCACAATAATTATGAAATGTGCCCTAGAGCATTACAAATGCAAATGTTTCAATAGTTTCCCCTACACCCAGTGAGATGAATCACACTGTTCTAATCCACTGGTTAATTAGGGAGTTACGGTGACTGTAAAATAAAACACCTGGAGAGAAGCTTAGGAGTAGTGAAAGAATCAAAGAATTTCCAGCACATTATAAATGCTTAACTGGAAAACACCTGTAAACTGTCTTCTCCCAAATCCACATGTTCCTATTTCTCTGGCTTGTTAGGATGTTAAATAGTATTGCAACATTACTTCTCAAGGAGAGCCATGTGATTTCAGTGATGGAAGAAAGGAAAGGGAACTTGCAGCCTTTTGGACATGGATGTTTTACTGCATGTGCCCACTGAGACACACAGTGCACTGATCTGCTTTAACCTGGGACTGGAATCATGCAAGGATTTGGGTTGGAAGGGACCTTAAATCCCACCCAGTACCACCCCTGCCATGACAGGGACACCTCCCACTGTCCCAGGTGCTCCAGCCCCAATGTCCAGCCTGGCCTTGGGCACTGCCAGGGATCCTGGGGCAGCCACAGCTGCTCTGGGAATCTCTTCAAACAATGAATCTGGAGCAATCCTTCATCCTGAGGAGTTTAAACCCTTATGTGCAGATGTAGTTAGGTCTGTAAAGCAGTAATTGGACAGGTTTTGTAGTGCAGATTTATCTTACACAATTAGAAAAGAACTAAGGAACCAACTGCTTCCCTCTTCATTTTCCTAATAAGCAATTACCCTGCCACAAAGATTTTTAGGGAAGATGTTGACTGTGATTAATTCAGCAAAACAAATGATGAAGCCTGAGCCAGGAGTAACCACCTACTCTGCTCCAATGGCAGGAGGTGGTGGTTCTGATTCCCAGGGATCAAACCTACTGTTTCCAGGAAATGCAATAAGCAGATTCTACTCTCTAAAAGCTCCATATGAAAAAAAAAAATTATATAAACCACTTGTCTGAAAGGTCTGTCTGGAGCTTCTTGCTTTAATTAAATTTAGCATGAAATCTAAAGCAAGATATTACTCCCACTGCTCATTTTACACCAGGCATAATATTGCCTACTTTAGAACAGGCTGTGAGACCTGGAGTGGTGTTTACTCCATGTATATCCCTCCTGTAGGACTCCTTGTCGATCAGGTATTGGTTTCCACTTCTGGAGTATTAGCAGTCCCTGAAACAGAGGCCAATATGCTAGATTTTGAAGAGAGGGCCTGCTGTGCTTTGGAAGTGTTTCACCTCTTTGTTAGGTTTGTATTTTTTTGAGCAATGAAGAGGAGACAGGGCTTGAAATGGCTTCTGTTGGTTCCCACTCTGAGGGAATCATGAGTTCACTTGACACTAAGAAATGAACTTAGAGCTGTGTATGAAAACCAGAAGAATTTGGCTTCCATTGAACTGTAACATATGTTTGTATTTAAATTGACATACTTTTCAGAGTTCAGTTTAAAATCAATGGTGGTACCCGAACAGCTGGAAATTATTCCAGACTTAACTCTGCAAAATAACTCCCCTGGTTTGTGGCTGGTGTCTGACAAGCTGTGACAACCTGCAGTAAGTCACACACAGCTGTGGCAAGTCAATGTTTTCTACACCCTCTCAAAAGGAACTTCTCCTTTTCCAAAAGCCCCTCCCAGCCCCATCCTCCCTTTCCTTGCATGCACTGCCATCATGCATTGGAAAAGATGCACAGACAATTAATTTTCTTAACATAATTCCTAATTAAACATTTAAATCAGAGTGAAGATTTCCATTTCCTAGGCTGTGCTGTAAGCAGGATGTTCAAGTTAAAAAAAGCCAGACCAAGAAGAACCCAAACTCTGAAGCCCAGAACCTAAAGAAATAACATTTAGCTGTCTTAAATGAAAAGTACCTGAAAAATGTCACAAAGAACTGCACCAGGTCCATAAAGTTGCTGTGCTGTGAGAATGCAATCTGCAAAAGAAAAGCAAATGCTTTCTGTTACTTACTGGAAAGAAAATTCATATTTCAAGATATGTAAAAAGGATTTAAAATGACAATGAAAAGCAGCTTTACTCAGATCAATTCATATTTTCCAACACTGTTTTTGAAAAAGAATGGAAATGTTCTGAAGGAAAAGAAAATAAATTATAACTTCATATTGTTTTGAAAACATATATCCCAGAAACGAAGCTGAACAAGTAATTGTCTCTCCCAGCCGTGTTCCAAGGAATATTCTTCAGTGCACACTAAAGAAAACACTACTTCAAAAACTTAGAACAGAGGTTTCACAGAGCTGCAAATAATCTTTAATTAGAATTGAAAATCTTAAATTATTGTTTACACAGCAACTCAAAATTTAATATTTACATTTCAAACAATATCCAGACAACAAAATCTCCTCAGAAAAGGAACTTACACCCAGAGCTGCAAAGAGGCACGAAACACAGAAGATGATAGACACTGTGAAAACAGCTATGGCATTCATCTTAGCTCACTGCCCTGCAATCCCACGGCAGAGCAGGGAAAAACACAGAACATTTGGGACAAAACCAGAGGGAAGAGGCCAACAGGAAACTGGGAGGTGGTTAGAGGCAAAAAGGAAGATTAGGGAGCCTGGGTAAAAATAACAACGTGGAGGGGAGGCGAGCCAAGAGAAAAGCAACTTGTGCAATATTAGGGATCAGAAGTTCTTTCCAGGTACCTCCTATTTCCTCTGCCTATCAATCTCTCAGCACCACAACAGCATATTAACTCTTTCATGAAGTAACAGAATTCACTCAGAATTAAAGTGAAATCTGCACTGACAAAATCCATTTCTGGTGTCATTTGTTGTTTTTTCCCTTAATAAACAATACTTATGGCAACATTAGCATAAACATAAATTCCTCCTCCCAGCAACAGCCACATCCCAGAATTCGTGAATATGTGTAAAGTGAGCCATTGCTTCGGTTTCTGTTGCTCTGGAACATTTTCTATGATCATATTTACTTTAAATATCCATTGCAACTTGGTACAGAAGCTGCCCCAAATAGTTTTCTTATCAATACATTGACATATTTTGAAGTTGAAAGTTCCTTTGCAGCTCACAGCCACTGTGTGGCTGGAAAGTGAACTCCAAACCTGCACACCAGATGCTGCAACCTCAACAGTCCTGCCTCTACAAGACAAGAAAACACAGAGTTTCTTGTTGATTTTTGCTTCTGAAGTGCTTCCCAATAGTCTTCTAATTATTAAAAGACAGCAAGCAAGATTTCACTTTTTGTGTAAAAAAATCAGTGCCTAGTAATTAAAGTGGTACAGTATTTGCATAAATGGATATTCTGGCATAAACATTATATTCTGGAATGTATTTAAGGCAAAGATAATCCTCAGTGAAATATCTCATCCCAAAATATAAACATGTAACACAGCCAGTATATAAAAAAAAACAACTTTTCATATTATTTCTGAGAATAATCATGATGCTGAGTGACTATAAGAGATGCATTTCAAAATAAAGCCCTTGTTATGTATCAACAATCCTTAAGTAGAAAAAGACAATTAAAAGCACAAAGGAATCATTGACAGGCCAGTCCCCTGTGGATGACCATCAGGATCCGTTTCTGTGATGGAAACCAAAACTTGCTGCCATTAGAAGAAACAAGAAACTGCTATTTTTAAAATAAGGGAGATTCTATGAAAGATTAATGAGACTGTTACCAGAGAAGGGCTTCTCATCTTTTGATAATAACTGCAGGAAACAAATAAAAACAAAATCAAACAAAAAATAATGCAGGATTATTTCACACTGAAGCCTTACAAATGCCTTAGCAGTGGTGATTATTTTCTCTACCTGCTGGAATTCTTCTCCTATAAAGCCCAAATTAGGACCTGTACCTCATACATGGATTAAAAAAACCCGGGTTGTTTCTACAATTTATTCCTCGCAAACTGAAAATACTTTGTGCCATCAAACCTGACCAATCTGTGTCACAGGCAATTTGGTCTCATAATTGTTAATGGTTTGCTTACTTAGAGCTTAATTTCCCCTAATATAATCTGTTCCCAGGACTTAATTAATTCAGTTACATTGAAAGTTTGGTTGGAAATAGCTGTTGAAAGTAGGCTGTTCATTCTGGATCCATGAAAAATATGGCACCAATTTCTTAGCAGGCCGGGTTTTTAATTAAGTTTAGCTGACAGTAGAAGATTCATTTATCCATTCTCAAAAAATGAATTCTGTACCAAAGGCTGAAGCAGTTAAATTGCGGGAAAGGGGCTCATGCTGGAGACCTGGAAAGGCTCCCCTGGGTACAGGGCAGAACCTGAGCTCAGCTGCACCATCAAATCCCCACTTTCACATCAAAGAATCCCAGAATTGTTTGGGTTTAGGCCCGTCCAGTGCAACCATCCCCCAGCACTGCCACCACTGCCCCACGTCCCCAGGTGTCCCAGGTGTGAGATCCCTGCAGGGCAAGGACTGGAACAGGGACTCCGGCCCTGGACAGCCCTTTCTGGGCAGAAATTTCCCCTAAAATCCACCTTAAACTCTCCCTGGGCACACCTGGAGTGCCCCTCAGCCACTGTGGAGCAGCACCCCCAGGTCCCCTACCCTGACCCTTCCCAAGCCACCCAAGGAGGTGTCACACCCTGTTCTTAGGAACAGCATGGCACCCTCAGATACTTCACATGGTAATTCCACATAACAGTACAAGCTTGTGTTTATCTTATCTGGAAAGGTACCCTGGAGAGCACAGCTGCCTGTCCTGCTTCTCCTGTTACCACATCACTTGAAGTACCAAAATAATCCACCTGCTTTCCAGAGAAGCAGAAGTAGCTGGCTGCATGGACTAACAAAAATTTAGAATGAAGAGCTTTACATTTTTTATCATTTGATTAGCATAAAATATGAAGCCAAGAAGAAAATTTGGCTTCCTTTAACTAGCCAACATCTAAAAATTGCACTGGCTTTGAAATCAGTACACACAAATTTCAAAGGAGTTAATGGCAAATGACTTGGCCACAAAATAATATAAGCAAAGGAAAAGCATATTTGAACCCAACAGACATTTCAGTAACAGTTGGTGTTTCAAACTCAAAATATTGCTGGAGCTAAACTACAGCCTGTGACTGACAGAAATTTTGAAAATCCAATTAGAACAATTACATACCAGGACTTGGTTTGCATAAGCACCAGAGTTTGTTCCTCAAGAGAAAAGTAAACAAAATAATTTTGAGATAACAATTTTGTATTAAAGTAGGCCAACTAAGACCTAAGTTCGCCTTAAACCTGTACATGCAACAATACCTAAAATTACTTAAACCTCTCCTCCTATGATCTACAAGTGTTCTGAGCTTTTTAAAAACAAATTGAGTTTCACATACCACTAAGAAAAATCAGTCCACAACCAAATAAGAAATTATGTAGAATTTTTTTTTAAATCCAGCAAGAATTAAATTTGAGTAACTCCTCCCATTTAACTGTAATAAATAGACATACAGATAATTCAGCATAGCATAACTTTTTCCACTTGTGCTGGAAGTTACTGATATTTTATAGGAAGCCAAACTATTCACCACAATGGGATTAGGACAACAGCTCCTCCAAACTCAAAAAAATTCCAATATTATACATAATATTAGCACCCCTAACCTAAAATGAACTAAAGAACTGAAAACATCAGAGTTGGGGTTGTTGCAGAAGGCTCTGGGGAGACCTTGCAGGGCCTGGAGGGGCTCCAGGAGAGCTGGAGAGGGACTGGGGACAAGGCCTGCAGGGACAGGAGCCAGGGAATGGCTCCCACTGGGAAAGGGGAGATTGGGCTGGGATCTTGGCAAGGAATTCCTGGCTGGGCTGGAATTCCCCGATTTGCTGTGGCTGCTCCTGGATCCCTGGCAGTGCCCAAGGCCAGGCTGGACACTGGGAGCAGCCTGGGACAGGGGCAGGTGTCTCTGCCCAGGGATGGATTTTAAGGTCACTTCCCACCCAGACTATTCTGGGATTCTGTGAATGTACTAAGGAATATTTCAAGTATGGCAATTTCATACCATAATCTGGTACATTTTGGGTCTCCAAACACCTGAGAAAATATGAACAACCACAGAAAATAGTGTTTCCACTACTTTTTTACCTTGGTAACAACTCAGGATTATTGACACTTTATATTTCTGCTTTTCTTTACAAATATATAAAGTGACTAAATTCCCACCAGTAGTGCCTTCCTTTTTATCCCTATTTCATATCAGGGATGAGAAAAAGAGAAATTGAAAATGATATTTTGCACAGGACATGCTCCTAGAATAGAAAGAGCTGTGTAAGAAAGAAAAGTAAAATTGTAATTAATTTCTGAAACCAGAGTGACCCAACAGAGACAGCGCAATGTGAATCTGGCTCCCAGAGCTTGTGGCTTGCTGTGAATTCAGAAGATATCAAAAGGTCCAACTGCTACATCCATTAACCCCACCTGGCAGGTGGGAGAACGCTACAGGACTTGTGTTTTGAAACTTTACAGGACCACACAGAAATTTAGAGGGTTTTGGGCTGTTTTTACAGAAATTTAGAGGTTTTTGCACCGTTTTCTGCTTTTTATTTCAATCTAGCCCCAGCACCAAAGCCAACAAACAAAAAGCAGCAGGGGAAAGTGGAAAGCTGGGAGTTCCACAGGCTTCCAGTGAGAGAAAGCCACAAGCCAAACAAGTTGCAGGTGACATTTATGCACATCCTCCTCTATTTTTTCCCCAAAACTCCAGTCTTGTCTTTTTTCCTATGGTTAGAGGCAAGGATTCAATCTGACCTTGGCGAATACAGACAACACTTACAGGACGCCATGGTCTGAATGCTGAGTGCCTGCGCCTTTGTCAAAGGACCTGCTACAAAACAAAGCGGCTTTAAGTATTCTTGAGTGATGCCAAAGTCATCAAAACATTCATTCTGCCCTCTAGAAAAATGCTGGGGGGAAACTTCTCTTCTGTTTGGGAGTATTGTCATTGCCTGTTCCAGTTCTCCTTGAGACACAAACCCAGCGTGGCACTCTGTGCTCTGATGGAGCTCCTGGCCAAGGCCCACGCTGCTCCTGGTGCTCTCCTCTCCAGAGGAGCACTCAGCCAGCTCCAAGGGCCCTGGCTGCCAGGTTCTGGGGCAGAATGTGCCAACACAGCAATCCAGCTCCACCACCTGAACACGGCCTCAGTCCTGCCATGTGCTGCTGCTCCCTGTGTTCTGTGAACATCTTTAATGAGCCATGGAAGTCATTAAGGCAGTGGAGAGCTAATCACAGGAATGAAGGGCAAAAAGCCTTTCAAAAACACCCTTCAGAAGCTGGGCTTTTGGAGCTGACCCTGCTCACTGAGGGATGAGCAAAGACAGCAGCAGCCTGAGATGAGCCCTTTCCAGGCAGGTGGCTCTTAAACGATCTCAGCAATGTCAGTTCCAAGGAACACTTTCCAGGAGGAAGCGTTTGTTCACCTCTGTGGGTGATCTGGGAGGTTCAGGCACAGATTATGACATCCAAACCCAGGGTCACAGGGGCATTCCCATCAGCCCTTTACACTCAGTGGAAACCTCATCTGTGGTTCAGCTGACCAACGCAGGTGCCTAATAATAAATAACAAAATTTATTATTTATTATTATTTATTACCTGACCAGGTCCATAACAGAACTGTAAACACTGAAGCACACAAAGCCATCTAAATTTAGTTAGTTTAAATTTCCATGGTGCATCCTTGCCCTCGGTTTCATGGATGCACTGGAAGCTCCGTTTGTTGACTAAAGAGGAATAAAAGCTATTGCAGCTTCCCTGGGACATCTCACCTGGCCTCCAGAACCACAGAATGGGCTGGGTTGGAAGGAACCTTCCAGCCCATCTCATGCCAGTCTCTGCCATGGGCAGGGACACCTCCCACTAGACCTGGGTGCTCCAAGCCCCATCCAACAGCTTTTGGGTGAATCCCTACCCCAAGCACACCACAGAAGCAGAAGGACATTCTCTTGCAGAGGCACCACTGATCCTTGTTTTAAATGAACAGAAAAACTCCACCCAGATTTGGAGGTTAGGCAGAAAATTTAACCTGGTCCACAGGGAAAGATTCTCTAAATGGAAAGTTAAACCTTAGGTTTCAGAGAAGAAAGGATCTTAACAGGCGTTAATTGTAACTTGAAAAACTCTGACACACAAGTTGAAGTGGAGCATGATTTGGAGGTGGGAGACCCCAGAGAGTCTGTAATGCACCTGATGCTTTGGTGTGGACATCAGCAGCAGCACTGGAAGGGGCCCTGAGCTCCCCCCTGAGCTTTCTCTTCCCCAGGCTGAACACCCCCAGCTCTCATTCTGTCTCCAGAGCAGAGAGGCTCCAGCACTTGGAGCACCCCCATGGCCTCCTCTGGACCAGTTCCACACCTACTGAACAGTTCACCCATCAAATCCACCTTTCTCCAGATCAGAGAGAACTTGGTGCAGCTGAAGAGGTTCCCATGCTCACATCTGCATTCTACAACAAGCAAAACTTTAATCCTCACTCAAATTTGATTTTCACACCTACTACTCCGAGTCACTCTGCTCCTGCGTGAAGGATGAAAGAGATTAATGACTTACTCCTCACCTGCTGCAATATTAACTGAGCCATTGAGCTTTATGGCACAAATACTCACTACCGTGCAAATATAAAACCTGCTTCACTCCTGAACTTATTCTGAGATGAAAATCAATTTACATTCCAACACTATGCTGCCTTCCTGCAGTAGTCACAAATTGTCACTTCTCAGCTAATTGGCTGCAGTCAGCAGTTGGCTCAGAAATGCCAATTATACGTGTTTTGTCTTCCCATGTGAACTCTCTCATGTTGTGCAGAGTGAACACAGGCACAACTTGTCTCTCAATTAAAAATAGCGCTTAAGATGTGGTCCCAAATTTCACAGCATCCCAGAAATTATCACACAAATCTGAAAAATGAGAAGTGTTTGTTCAATAAACAGCCAGCGGCTGAATTGTGATGCACATCTAAATTTAAAGTGCACTAGGAAATAAAATTCTGCAAAGTCCCATAATTGAAAGAGCAAACTCAGCTCAGACCCTGCACACCTCTACATGACAGAAACATGCCCCAAGAAAGCCAAGGCAGGGCCAGAAAAAACCCAATTCTTCTGAATCCTCATTCAGAATTATTCTGAATTCTCTGAACTTCTCAGTTCTTCTTTCAGGCCACTTACACAATGAAAGACCTGGAGGGGCTGGAGCATGGCCGTGGCAGGGAATAGAGCTGGGAAGGGGCTGGAAAATCCCTGAGGGAGCTGGGAAGGGGCTGGAGAATCCCTGAGGGAGCTGGGAAGGGGCTGAAGAATCCCTGAGGGAGCTGGGAAGCGGCTGCACAATCCCTGAGGGAGCTGGGCAGGGGCTCAGTCTGGAGCAAAGGAGGCTCAGGGGGCCCTTGTGGCTCTGCACAGCTCCTGCCAGGAGGGGAACAGGGACAGGAGCAGAGGGAACGGCCTCAGGGTGGGCCAGGGGAGCTCAGGGTGGGCATTGGGGAATTAGGGAATGGGCTGTGACGAATTAGGGAAAGGGCTGTGCAGCCCTGGCACAGCTGCCCAGGGCAGTCAGTGATGGAGCATCCCTCCCTAGAGGGATTTAACAGCCATGTACATGTGGCATTTGGGAACACGGATCAGTGCTGGCCTTGGCAGGGCTGGGGAACAGCTGGACTCGATGGTCTTAGAGGGTTTTCCAATATAAATGATTCTGTGATCCTGCAATTGCAACAATTATTCTGAAGGCAAGGAAGCTCTGAGGTACTTGGAAAAAGTGGTTAAAAATAAAGATCCTTGAGACAGAAGACACATTAGCAGTAGGAAAACACTCCAATCCTCTGAGTTCCAGTTCCTCAAGCACCTCTCTCCAGTCCCAGCTGCTGCAGTGCAGATGCATTTGGGAAGGGACTCCATTGCATTTGGGAAGGAGGGATCCTGCTGCACTTGGGCAGGAGGGATCCCGTTCCTGCCCCGTGCCCAGCAGAGCTCTGACACCACCTGCGTGCAGGCTCGGTTATGTTCGATTGCAGGCCGACTATTGCTGGAGAGGTTCAGCATGGAGAAAATTAAAACTTTAGCACATAACAGCTCAAACTCTCACTCAGACCCTTGAAGTCCACTAAAAATGAGCGTTATAGTCAAGTGAGCTTAAAAGCAATATCTGCAAGTTTCTTTTTTAAGGGTTCAATATAGCTGACAGATGGAAAGAGGCAAAACCTTCTGTCTTGCATCATTTCTGACCAGACAAAACAGGGGAAAAATGCAAGACACAGCTGAGGGCTGCAGTAGTGTTAATGGGGAAAACAAGCTCTGTCTCCTTCCTGAAGAGGCTGTGAGTTCCAAGGATCATATTGGATGAGAAATTTTACATGCTTGTCAACCTGTAGCAAAACATCCTGTAATATGCCAGCTGCAAGAATCTCATCTTGAATAAAACAAAGTAGTAAAGTAAGCGTGCGTGCGTATATATGTGTGTGTATATATATATATTTATACATATTACATATGGAATCATAGAACAGTTTGTGTTGGAAGGGACCTTAAAGATTATTTAGTTCCAGCCCCAAACTAAATACGTATTTATATAAATAACAAAATTAAAATATCTTTGAATGACAACATTGTCACATTATTACACAACACCGAAGCCACAAGTTATCTCAAACACCACATCATGACCTGAAGTGGCAGTAATTAAAACTCCCCAAATTTACTTTACACAAACCACATTGCATCAGGATCAGTTTTAAAGAGCCATGAAATCAGAACCGTAAGGCTGGGCTGTTTTATTCATCACAGTTTTTCTGTTTAGAGCCTCGGCTATGATTTGGTGTTCAAGAAATCTTAATGTGAAAAAAATAACCATGCTGGGTGGTGCAGAATGAACAACTTCTCTATAAGCTCTCAGATTTGCATTAAAAAGGCCAGGTAGTCACTGCCTATCACTAAAAGATTTCTAGAACATGTAATTCACCCTTTTGTCATGAAGAATTTCCCAGTAAAATACTGAAGTGACAAATCAATTGATGGAATTTAGTTCAATCCCCAGTCAAGATATTAATGTAATTTGTTGATACTTTTGGTCCAGGTGTGGGAAGGGGGATGGTGCTAATCTTGTATGCAAAACAGACTAGTTAAAGAAGTAATTATACATGACACTTATAACTCAAAAAAATAATTTTAAAGAGAAACTATTTAAGAGAAAAAAAAAAAAAACCCTTTGAAATCCCCAGTCATGCCAGAAATGTACTCCTATACAGGACTGTGACACTACTACCCTGCCCTGACCCAGCTCTTGCTTGCCAGCATTGCTGGGAGCAACATTTGCCAATACAGTAAAAACAGTCAAAATCTTAATAATACAAAGTCAGGAAAATAATTGAGAGAAAAAGAAGTTCTCAGGACATTCCAGTGACATTTTTTTCCCTGAAAGAAGACCCACAGTCAGCTGAGAGCTGCCTGTGGAGTGCTGGTGTCTCTGGCTCCGTGTCTGGGAGCTAAACCAGCCACAGGCATTTGGGTTTGTCACCCTGTCCTGGGGTGATTTTATGATGCTCACATTCCCATTGGTCTGTTTAGCCCAGAAATGAGTTTTGCACCTTTCAGGCTGGTTCTGAGAGCAAAGGGGGAGACAAGAAGTGCACAGTTTCTTTTCAGACGCTGCACTCACTCCCCACATTCCTGCTCCTGGACTGGGCTGTCTGTGGATGGACAGACAGCAGGACAGAGCTCCCCTTTGCTTTTAGTTAGTTTTAGCAGCTGGTGCACAGAAGTTCCCTGGACTGTGGTTTCTCTTTGGAGCTGTTCAAATCTGCTGTGGCCTGAAGAGCAGCAGAGCAGCCCCAGCTCTCCCCTGTGCCCCATGGGGCATTTCCAGCCCCGGAGGGACTGATCAGACACTGAGTGAGCTGAGCTACAGCCCACCAGGGACTCTGGGAGTGCGTCACCTCTGCAGAACAGTGAGAGGTGTTATTGTTCCATATTGTTCATTTTTGGTGTGCTGGTGAATCCTTTGCCTGTTAAATAAATAGTTTTTTCCACTTTTCTCCAAGGAAATCTTTTCCTGAACCAGCTGGGGGAAGAGCTGAATTTCCTTTCTAGAGGGACCTCAATTCAGAGGTTTCCTCCCAAATTTGCCCTAAACCAGGACACACCCTCTCTTAGTTCTGGATATACTTTCCCTTGTGGTTTAGCGAGGCTGAATCCACTTTCACATTTCAGTGGGTGGCTTCTTCTATTTTACTTTTACAATATGCTTTTCTCACCTTCATTACCTCTGTTCACTATTCTGACTCTTTAAATAAGCTTTTGTATAAAGAAAAGTATCTCACTCTTTCAGCTTCTCAGCAATGGCCCACAGCACTCACTTTTGAAATATATCTGAATTTGGGGGTCTATATTTACATTCTCTGGTGGGTTATGGCATTTTCAAGAATTATTCATCATAGAAATACAGCAACTTCAAGCAACCAGCACTGGCCTCACCCAGAAGAAATTAATGCCTGATTCGGACTTAGCTTCCATAGAAAATTAATTCTGCAATTTTTTTATATATTTTCCAGCCCTGCATTCAGATAGAGAGAAAAAAATCAGCTTCCTTAAAATTAAGGCAATCAATATATATGTCACTGTCAGATCTCAATAAAACACAACCCAAGAAATGCTCCTGGTATTATTAAATTTGAATTGCAAGCTGTCTCTCTCTCTCTCTGGTATCCTATAACTTTTCTTATTTATGCAGCTGAAGTTTTGCAACAGGCATTCAGAAAGACTTCCAGCGCTGTAGAAAGGTATTACAATAAACCTCACTTGCGAGTCACTACAGCTCATCCCAAGAAATCCCAAGGTGCAGATGTAAAACCCCAAGACTTCATTCATTGCCCCTTGCAGGCCTGGAGGGGCTCCAGGAGAGCTGCAGAGGGACTGGGGACAAGGGATGGAGGGACAGGAGACAGGGAATGGCTCCCACTGCCAGAGGGCAGGGCTGGATGGGAGATTGGGAATTGGGAATTGTTCCCTGGCAAGGTGTGAGGCCCTGGCACAGGGTGCCCAGAACAGCTGGGGCTGCCCCTGGATCCCTGGCAGTGCCCAAGGACAGACTGGATGGGGCTGGGAGCACCTGGGACACCGGGAGGTGTCCCTGCCATGGCAGGGCTGGGATGGGATGACCCTTCATCTCCCTTCCAGTCCATGAATCTCTGATAAAAACCCACAACCCCACCCCCAACACAGCATCTGAGAAAAATCTGGCATGAACAATGTTCAGGATTGTTCATGCTACAACCTCCTGCAAAATGGACTGAAGTGGCACCACCCCTGCCAAGGGTTAACTGCCTGTGAGAGAAATCCTCCTTTTTAAGGATTTAAGAAGGTGCTAACAAAAATATTACTTAATCGAAAAGGAACAACTTCTAAAAGGAGAAAAATGTCACCAGTGGATGCCAAAAATAAGGTGGCAGGAGCAGATAAAACACCAGCAGCTGTTTCATGTTTTAAAGGACCATTTAACTTTTCTGTTTTAAATCTTTCCATCCCACAGTAGAAGATGTCAGTTTGCCTGTTCTGAAAAATCAGCATGTAATTGCATGCCTCCAAAAGTAATCACATTCAACAGCAAATTTCATCAGATTGACAAAATGATTTACGTTTCATTGTTGGGTTTCAAGAAAACCTCTCACATGGTGAGAGAGATGCAGGGAGAGAGGCTCAAAAGCACTTGCAGTTACAGCTAAGGAAAGGCAAGGGACATCATTAGCAAACAACTTTGGCATTACAATGCTTCCAGAAGCAACAGAAAAAAAGAATATTTTTGGAATAAAGGGTCCCAGAGAGTTGAGGATGATTTTATCTTGGCACTTACATCTCTTTCTTGTTAAATATGAACAAGGCACATGAGGACCTGGCAGGAAAGCTGTCCAGATCAGCAACCTCACTGATTTGATTTCAAGCCTACATAATTATTTTACCAAAGCAATCCCTACCTATCTGAATGCGTTTTATTCTCTTTGGCCAACAACAAAGATACTCCTCCTTTGCCCTCACTGAGGGCTCTCATTCAATGAACCTGTTGCTTTTGGTTTGAGAACGACACTAATTTAGAGAAAGACTGGAAACCTCCACGGGCCATGTCCAGTCCTCAGGGTTATTTATCCTGTATCAAATACCCAATGCTCCTTCCAGAGAGGAACCAAGGCATTAGAGACAGCTCAGGCCCTGCTTTTTAACTGTGCATGGTTTCTTTACTTTCTCTTTTTTCCATGGATTATCAAAGCCTTTTAGTCAGGCTGTAAACCTCAAAGAGGGAAAGGCAGAGAGCATCACTGCTGGCAATGATCATGCCACCTAAAGAGGGTGAAAGCCTAAAATAAAAGGAGTGTGTGAGATCTGCTGTTCCTCCAGCTCTGTTTTAGCACCTGCAGGAGCTAAGGGTACCCCAAAGCTTTCCTTGGCTGTACCAAAGTGTCATCCACCATTTAGCTCTGGAGGAAAACAAATGCTTCCTGAACTACACTAAACATGAATGGCAAATAAAATTAAAGCTTAATTGAAAGTTACATTAAGATTCTTGCTAATGCAGACCACCTGTTTTAGGGGTAATGCTGCAAATGAAACTAGCAGGTTGATGGGGAAGAGCATTAGAAGAAGAATTGCAAATCAAAACTGCTTTAATGAAGGAGCTTTACTCTGAGCAATGAGAATTTCAGAAGGTTTCAGTATTTACATACTGGAGGACACAACATTAATGAAACATTGAAATAAACAATGATAAAGATCAGAGCGAGGGCTTTGAGGATTGTGGAGTCTTCTTAAAAATGCAATTCCTGGCAGTTTGAAAAATATGGGCTAATATTGCACACTTGGATAGCCACATTCAGCATAAGAAAAAACAAGAGCCATTCCTCAGCAGAACCTCGGCCTGGTGAAAAATTCATCTGACTCTGAAACACAGCTGACACCAGGTGGCTCCACCTGAACTCTGCCTACAAACAAGACAGGAAATACCTGCGGGGTAGGGAAAAGACCCATTTCCAGCTTCACTGCCAGCTCTGCTGAGCAAGGAGATGTGAAGGGAGTTTGCCCTCCTACATCCCTACAGACCTTTTCAGCCTATCACTGGAAACCTGTAGGAACTGTTCCCAGGTCAAAGGAGGCAATTAGTCACTATCACACAATCCTTTGGGAAAGCCTTGGGCTGCAGAGGGAGGCAGAGAAGTCTTTTGATGCCTGTGAAAGAACAGAGCTTCAGCTATTCCCTCAAAAGAGCTCGGGATAGAAGAAAAGGTCTGTAAAAAATCAGTAGTCCCAGGTCTGATATACAAGGCACCTGAATCCAAGAAAGTCACAGTTCCTAGAGGTTTTACAGGAGCACAGTTGTCCTCCCACATTTATCAGAAATCTCACTTCATGCAGCACTGCAGCTCTTCACTGGAGCACTAAAATGAGCATTTTCCTTCCAAGTTTAATGCAGTCATCCTGGCAATGGGGATTTAAGAAAAGTAACAGAAGGGAGAAAGGGAGGGAGGGCCGCGAAGGAAGGGGCTCATTAAAGAGCACCTCAGCTAATGGCTGACATCTCATTCCTTCCTGGGGATTGCACCTGCAATGGATCTGTACACAGCAGATGGAGCTGTGACACCTGGATTTCTCCTGTGGAGCCAGGTTGGGAGGGCTGGGAATGTTCAGCCTGGAAAGAAAAGGCTCTGGGATGACCTTATAGCCCCTCCCAGGGCCTAAAGGGGCTCCACAAGAACTGGAGAGGGACAGGGGACAGGAGCCTGGATTTCCAGGACAGAAGGAATGGCTTCCCATTGCCAGAGGAAAGGGTTAGATGGGATTTGAAATTCTTCCCTGTGAGGCCATGGCACAGGTTGCCCCGAGAAGTTGTGATTGCCCCATCCCTGGAATTGTTCCAGGCAAGGCAGGATGGGGTTTGGAGCACTCTGGGATAGAGGAAGGTGTCCCTGCCTATGACAGGGGTTTCAATGAGATGGTCTTTAAGGTCTCTTCCAATCCAAACCCATCTGTGATTCCAGGATTCTGTGTGCCAGTCCTGGATCACCACCAAAAGAAAGCACCACAGACCAAATTCTGGTTTAACTACAGCACATTTGAGCCTGTCCCCAGTTTCCAGGTCCCCCATGAGTGACAGTTTCTGTACTTGCCCTCCTGACACCTCCTGTGCCAGCTGCCATCCACCGGAGGGCCATGAATTGTTTCACCTTGCAGCTCAGCACTCATCCTTTCAGCAGAGGAACCAGAGAGCAATGCAGCATTTGGAGTGGGCTCACCAGGACCCTCCTGTCAGGGCAAACAGCATCTCTGGAGACAAAATAACTATGACAACACATATGTGACTGAGCTAAACAATCCACAGATTGTCTTTCAGGTCCCTCCAAACCTGTTTCCATGAACTATCTAAATAAAAAGGGATAAAGATATAAAGGAGACTATATAGATAGACCATCCTGAAATAAATCAAGTAGAGGAAACCAGAAGAAAGTTTAAGAAACTAAAATTGAAGACAGCAGAGGCAATTTTAGCTATTTTTCCATTACAGCCTTTATGAAATCTGAGTGAAAGGCAACAATTTCAGTGAGCTGAATGTTTCCCACTGGTTCTCAAATGCACTTTGAACAGTGGGAGCTATGCAATGCTGCTGCAGCCTCCACCACGCTGCACATGCAGCGATGCTGCACAGTCACAGTGGCACTTTTTGAAGCCCACCACGACATGAATTGCCAGGAAAATGATATATAGTGAATACCTAATGAGATTTTGCAAATGGCACATTTTGTATGCAAGGGCTGCAAAATTCCTTTGCCTCTTTTTGTTTCTTGAAGCATTTGGTTCATAATTAACATTTAAGTGTGTTCAAATCAAAATGCTTCAACCAACACGAAGGAAAGACGGGAGGCAATTGCCAGTTAATGATACAATTACAAACTGGTTTTGCCTTAATCAGCTCCTAAATGTCTTACACATTCTCAGAACATAGAGATCAATGCAAGACGCTTGGAATCTGAGAGGAAAAAATCAAATATCAAATGGGACAGAATGTTAGTGAATATAAACAATAGTTTGGGTATGAAACAAGACTAAACCACCAATTTCTACTTAGTGAGTGGTAGCAAACACCACCAGCAGTAAATTTTGGTGATGAAGCAGAAATTTTACAGCCGGGGAGAGTTTCCTGTATTAGCAGATGGAATTTTCACCCTTCTGTACACTCTGGAGAGGAATTCACTCACTGGACTTGGCCCCAGGTAAATACAACCAAGTTTAAACAGTGTTAAAACCAGCTGACATTTACACAGGTATCTGAGAGAGTTTCAAACTCTCACCATTAGCTACTTGTCAGCTCTGAGTTTCACCTCAGAGTGAGCTGACTTTGCACGGATTGAAACCCATGAAGAGAACTCCTCTGGAAGTTTCTGAACTGAATTCCTTTGCTTCTTACTGTGCTATTGTACAGCAGATTATTTACAGTCAATGTCTCTCTTCTACTCTGAGCTAAGTTTGGAAAGAATAACAAAGCAAACTCATAATGAAGATTAAGCAAAGAGGAAGAATAGTGGGGGAAAGATTACTATTACATTTGCATAAGTGTAAAAAAATCTCAATTGTTCAACGCCCACTAATGTGCTTTCCTAAAGGGTGCACTCCCAGTTTGGGGGAAGACAGGGAATGTTTAGAGCCAGGCTGAGGACAGGAAGGTGAACGGCTGGAGTTTGCTAAATGCTGCAAAATTCCATGTGTCCAACATTTGCAGCAAAGATGAGCTCACAAAGCAGAGAGAATGGAAATATCCAGACACTATCAACAAGACCAAACCGGGATTTTCAGGAAAGCTTGGCAAAGTAAGGCTTTAAGTGAACTCCTTCATGCTTGGAACTGCTCAGAAAGGAGAAATTAGGAAGAAGATTTGCTGTATTTTGAAGGCTTTCTGCATTTTGCTGCTTTAGTTCTTTTACTGAATGATCATTTTAAGTCATTAACCAGGCAGGGAAAGACATCCCAAACTAACATACTTTAAAAAAATAAATGAACTGAAGTGGTTTGAAAAAGAGGTGGAGCAAGACAAGGAAAGAAGAGCGAGAACTGAGCATTGGCAGGGACGCAGCCATCTCTTACACAAAGGAACACTTACACTTTCCAAGTGCAGATTTTAACAGGCAAGGAGAGAGAATAAATAAGAGACAGATTTCAATCAAGGACTTCAAAATAAAGTTTGCAATACTTAGAAAAACAAAATAAGGTGGATTGTAGAATTGCTTTGCAGTAAAAACTACATTTATAAAGTTTTCTATTGCAAGATTTTGTATAGACATAAACACTCATGTTTAAATACATCTGTTGTATTGAAATTGAAAATAAGCCAGGACAAGTGAGTGTATGCACAATGACAGTTTACTAAGATAGTCAAACAAAGAATAAACCCCTAAAATATGATTTGGACATGCTGCACTGCCCAGGAGCAGCCCAAACACACGCATGAGCTGCCAGGTGATGCACATACATGAGGACAGAATCATTTCCAGCAGCTTGGCAGGAGCAGAGTTTTCCTGCCTTCGACATACTCTATTAAAATCAGCGTAATTTCCAAAGGAAATTGAAACATGTTCTGTCGCTGTGTGACAGTTTAATAGTGGAGCTGCAGTGAGGAATACTGGAGGAGACAAGCTAGGAGATAAGAGAACAGTTTGCATCCTGCCCATACTGCAACATGGAGTTTTAATTAACAAGCCAGTCTGCCCTGAAGGACTGATCCCAACAGCACAGGAACTTTTCTGCAGGGAAATCAGGGATGAACCCCTTGGAAAAACAAATGAGAGAAGGAAAGTATAGGAAAGTATAATAGAAGGAAATTATTCCTGAGAAGAATGTAGCATGGGATGAGTCAAGGACTGATGGTCAGAAGTCTTAAAATCACAGAATCAGAGAGTGAGATGGGTTGGAAGGGATCTTAAAGCTCATCTCATTCCACCCCCCTGCCATGGGCAGGGACACCTTCCACTACACCAGGGTGCTCAAAGCCCCATCCAACCTGGACTGAAACACTTCCAGGGATGAAGCAGCCACAGCTTCTCGGGGCATTTGTCAAAAAAATCTTTGTCCCAAAATCCTGTACCATGATTTAGCTTCTATTTTATCATATCAAACACAAACTACAGAGAGCCGCGACTTCACAAAAATGAAGAAAACTGGGGTATGGAAAGGACAGGTAGGGACACAGATTGCAGCTGAGGCAAGGTCAGTCCCTCACAGCAGATTGCACAAGACCTGAGAGGACACAGTGGGTCCTGGGTTTTAGCTATGCACTGAAGAGAAAACTAACAGAAATTCTATGGACCTCAGATTGCTGGTGGTTGCCAGACTTTTACACAAAAACTGTGTCTCAATGAATAAGAGCTGATGCTATTTTAGAGTGTTTTGGCAAGTAATAAAGATATTAAGAAGAGCTGGTCATAAAACATTAACTTGGATTGAGTGCATACAAGCCCATTCACATTAAATTAAGGATAAAGAGAGGTTAAGTGTTGTAAGAGAATCAAAGTTCACTCTTTAGCTATGAGAAATGAAATCAAACAGTAAAATCAAGTGGATAAGGAGATCAGGAATGGGAAAGCTGCCATCTAAATATTTCTCTCAGGTCAAAGATGAAAAACTATTTGAAAGCTGCATCCTCAGAGCTAACCTCAAAAGGGACATGAGGATCAAATAGAGAGACTCTGTATTAAGGAGAGGAAAGGATTCATTAGCAATGTCTTGAAAGTCAGCAAGAAGCAGAGAGATAAAATAAGAGCTGCCAGAAGTCAAGCTGTGCCATTGCTCAGCAAATGAAAACAAAGCAGCAAGGGATGTTTCAACCATACAAGTAAAGGAAACCAGAAGGGGAAGGGAAGAGGGGATGCTGTAAGGAGAGGTAAGAGAAAACCTTATCAGCTGTATCCCTAACACACAGTTCTACAGCAATAAATAACAAAGAAATGAATCAGGGTAAGGTACAGCCTGGCACTGATTATGGAAATTCAAATATCAATCAAAATAACCCATAAGGTTAAAAAAAAAATTACTTTTTTTCTTGACTCCTGCATTTATGAATTTGATGAAAGAGAAGCTTAAATATTTAAATAAATCATTGCATAAGTGCTCACCTTTGTACACAGATGCTATTTCCCCTATGACAATAGTACTTACATGAAAACAAGGAGGTTTGGGACTTGCTACTTGAGTATCCAATGACAAAGATTTTACATTGCAGCTCATCAACTCCTCCATATTTAAAACTCAGGACTTGAAAATAAACTAAGACTTTACCAGTTCATGAAGTAAAAACTCTCCAGCTGCAAACTGATTATCAAAACCGTAAGTGATATTAAAAACAGTCCAAAGCCAACCTGCCAAATCTTCAGTCTGCAATCAACAAGACAAAGTTTCCCAAGTAATTAAAACCCAGTATCTTTAGGAAAAGATGATAAGAACATTTCACAAGTATTCCTAATACTTTTTTTTAAATTCAGGAAAAATATCACTATAGCTTAAGGACCTTTTTTCCAGGTGGATCTCATTTTCTTGCTCAATGTTATCCTGTGCATTATTTTTGTTGAAAGAGTGAGTTTGCCTGACCAATATGTTTGAAACACTGAGTGCACTGATGTGAAATGTCAGCTTTCACAAAACAATCGCATGAACAAGGCTGAAGATGGAAGGATTTGGGTTCCCATATTTGACCAAGTTTCTTCAATGAGGCAGAATTCAAATATGCCAAGCTTTAGTTGAGCTCTGTGCTGCCCCATCCCTGTAACTGCTGGAGTTGGACAGGGCTGGAGAAAGCTGGGCTAGCCAAAGCTGTCCTTGCCCATGGCACCTTTAAAGCCCTTTCCAACCCAAACCATTCCATGATCTCCACTCCAGACCTCCAAGAATTTTGTCCTTCAAACACTCACATCATTCTGAGCACACAGGGAGCTGATACTTGACCAGCCCACTGCAAGAAGGTGGCTGAGGCTGCTCTGAATTGTGAGCTGCCTCAGCAGTTGCAGGATCTGTAACTGCAATCACAGAGTGATTCTGTCTGATTTTATCACCCCCAATCACAGTGTGATTCTGTCTGATTTTAGGACCACCAGTCAGAGAGTGATTCTGTCTGATTTAATCACCACTAAGCTCCGTCCCTGCTCATTCTGCACCACTTCATCCCCACGGCCAGCCTGGTGCCCCAGACACTGCCTGCCAACCACCCACCCCTAATAAAGGGGAAGGATGAGCTGCTGGTCCTGCACGTGCCACCAGCCAGAGGCAGCAGCAAGAGAAAGGGGGTGGCCCTTGAGCTGGGCCTTTTGAGTACCTGGCACTAAAGAGCTCCTAAAGCATTTCCTCTGTCTGCTCTTTCCAGGCTTCCTTTCCAGATTTATCAGTCCTCTTCTACAACACCAAGACTTGCACATTTGAAATCAGACACCTTGTAATCACGGCCCTGTTAATAAATGACTGTCTCTATTTCACATCTTCAGATCCACTGGGCTGAGGCATAATCAGAAGATTCCTCACACCCTCTTCCTCTTACCCAGGAACATCAGACTCTGTCTGCTCTGGGATTACACCAGACTGGCTCAGCTTGTACTCCTCCATACACAGCAAACTGCCAGAGTTTTGAGAGAAATAGAAAAAGCACCTTTAAACAATTTGACATATATTAGCAGCTCCTACCTGTATTTTTATGGGCCAGGTGAAATTGCTGACGTAAACAAAGAAGGTGATGTTCGGGTTGTTGCGGAAATCAAATTTCTCATTGGAGAAACTGTCCTTGTACTCTTTAATATTAGTTCTGGAAACAACTGGAATTTCCTCCCCAGCCTGTGTGCCAGCTGTTGTAAGGAGTAGCAAGAAAAGGTATTTCAAGGTGCACTTAAGAAAACAAACAAAAAGGCAAACCATCCTAAATTCTAATTTTAAAAAATTAACTATTCATTCAAAACCAACTATGTCAAGCTGCACTGCGTTATCAAAACCACTGTGTGCCAAGATGTTGCATTGTAAAAAATCAAATTTGCACTTTCAATGTTTACAAAACAACACTATAAAAGTTGAAAACATAGGTTTTTTAAACATTTTACTTCCCCCCTCAGGCTGACAATTTAAGAACACTATGCAAAAAGTACATAGGTTAAAAACCCCCCAGAGTTTTCCAACTTAAATCTGCCTTTTTCAGAAACTGCTAAATGAAAGAAGCTCCTGAGTTACTCAAATCATCCTCAATTTACCTGCAAAACTTGTAGACCAAGTAATGTTGAGGTTGAAGTTTTTAGATGCATTGATGAACATGTCCAGGTCTCTGTTTTGCTGAAGGAAAAAACAAAAAAGAAACCCCATTTTTAGGATAAGCAGTTTTACTGTACTGTTTCCTGGGAAATCATTGCTAAAAAAAATTATCTTGAAATTTGTAACATAAAGAAAATACATCAAGCTAAAAACTACATAATGTATTTTCTGGAAGAAGTATTCGCCTCCTCAAGGAGCAAAAATATACATAACAAAGGAGTCACGTGTACAGAATATCAAGGGAAGAACTGAGACACAAGATGTGGGATGAAAACAAGCAAAACATCTCTGCTCTGGAGCCAGGCCAGGGGAGATGGGATTGCTCAGCCTGCAGAAGAGAAGTGCCTGAGGAGTGCCTGAAGGGGTTCCAGGAGAGCTGCAGAGGGACTGGGGACAAGGGATGGAGGGACAGGAGCCAGGGAACGGCTCCCAGTGCCAGAGGGCAGGGATGGATGGGAGATTGGGAATCGGGAATTTTTCCCTGGCAGAGTGGGGAGGGGCTGGGCTGGGATTCCCAGATTTGCTGTGGCTGCCCCTGGATCCCTGGCAGTGTCCAAGGTCAGGCTGGACACTGGGGCTGGGAGCAGCCTGGGACAGTGGAAGGTGTCCCTGCCATGGCAGGGGGGTTTGGAGCAGGATGAGCTTTAAGGTCCCTTCCAACTCAAACTGGTCTGTGATTTAAAAAAAGCTGGAATGGCTCAGAGGTTGTTCCAACAACTGGTAAGAATCAGCTGTGGCTCTTTATGAAATCTTCCTGTGATGATTTGGTACTACATAGCCAAGCCACGGTCAAAAAGCTCTGGGTGCTTCATGGAGCAGGACATACCTTCCATATCACAGGAGTACACCCAAAGACCCACAGAACTGTAACAACTCATTGCCTCCAGGGCCAAGAGAAGGCAATGGACAAAGTTAAAAGGGAAAATAGAAAATGTACCTCTTCAGGTGTTGCTACAAAGTTGATTGCTGTGTAATAGCGATCGTCCTCCTGGGAAAGGCTGAAGGTGAACTGATAGTCAATGAGCAGAGTATCTGTAAGGAATGCAGGGAGACAGTTATCCCATCTCCTGGAATAAAGTAACTTCTGCAAAGCAAGCCATGATGTCACTGAAGGGTTTCTTGGACAACCAGAACAGACACTATCGTGACACTGCTACAAATTACTTCAACCTACATTTGATCCCACATAAGGAAGAAAAAACTCCAGGAGCTGAGCCTAGCTAGAGAGGGAAGAGAGCTGGCTTATACTTGCCAGGCAACAGCCTCCAGCCTTGATCTAAATCAATATTCCTACCTATACACTCTAAAAAACATGCCAGAAGATTTACTTTTCCAGCCTGCAATACCTCTGTGATCAAAGGGAATAGCAGAAAAGTTCAGTAGCTGTGTAATTCCCACTGGGTAATTCCCACTTGGAACAGGAGAGTGGTCCCCCCATTCCAGGTTTCTGTACATCAGCAGATTTTCCTGGAGAGGTTCTACAGAGCAGCTGGTTGGTGATGAACCCAGCTGCCATCCTGCTCTGGGACACATCCCACCCAGGCACGCCAGGAGCAGCCTCTGCTCTGTCTGTCCTTCCCTGCTCCCGTCTGCCCAGGCTGGTGTGAGCCACAGCCACCTGTGGGGTGCACTCACCCACCTCAGTACCTTTCCACTCCTGCACACTGCTGTGACTTGTGCACATTCCTGAAGCCATGCAGAGATATTCCCAGCAATAATAACCAGGAACTGACACACCAGGTGCTGTTTTCCTCTCACTGCCTCCCAGTGACCCCTCATTGACTGACACAAGTCAGACAAGCTGCTGGTGTCCATCAGACACAGCACAGAGAAACAGTCAGGGAATGAAACCACGCAAGAGAGGATGTGGGCAGCACAAGGTTCTTCCTGTAAGAGCTGCAAAGCTTTGCCTTTCTCCACTTTTCATCCCTGCCTTTTCAGCAAGGAATTTGGTCATTCTTACACAGAGATGCCACGAGGAGCCAGTAGTGCCCTTGTTTGGCCACACAAGCAGAATTCAAATAAGCCAAAACCAGGCAGTTGATAATTTCTGTGCTGGACAAAACCACTACTGGAGACTTTATGTAATTTAAGATTCCATGTCTCCCCACCTGCCAGGCTGCTGATTGCTAATATTTGCAAATAGAAGCTGGAAAGTTTCCATTAGGTAATCTGAATCTTGGCAAAGGATCTTCTGGAACTGCATGGGAATCCAACTGCTCATTTCAGAGGAAACGTGGCAATTTTGAAATCCATTCTAACCTGGACCAGAATTTAAAATAAACAGTATTTTGCATTTCTAAAAATTCTAAGGACACTCCTTGTTTTTTACCTGTTGGGAATATAGTTTAGAGTGCTCTCCAAAAGACCAGATTTCATCTCAGTCACATGAAAAACATTCAAAACATTGTTCAAAAGATCTAATCATCACATGGACCTTATCAAGAAAAGTATTTTCATTCTCTTTAAACAACGTATTTGAGAAAAGTGAAGGTTTTTACAGCTGTTTTTTAGTCCTTTCCTTAATCCTCCATACTTTAAACATATGCTGAGGCAACTGAAACAAGTTTTAAATAAGTTATTTTAAACTTCAAGCACATTTTTTATCTCCAAACAAAATCCCAAGGGTACTCACAGTAACACGTTCCTTTAAGTGGATTTCCTTGATATCTGTTTTCAACTTCACACCTAAAAAGGATATACATTTTTTAATAAATGGAATTTTTTTTGCAGTTCTATTTATTCCCAGCCACTAAATACCAGAAAACACAACCTGTGCTGAGAGCAGTACACAATTAAAGATGAATGTCTGAGCTACACTGGGCTGATGAAGAAATTTCATGTTCGGTCCAAGTCCAACTCATATGCAGTAAAAATGCAATATAAAATTCTGGATATTAACATTTGCATCCACCTCGAAGGTATTTATTAGCTCTCCACAATGCATGGAACTGGATTAGCTTAGTCATTTATGGCTATTCCAGGTCCTATCCTATAAATGTTTACTCATGTGAGCAATGCTTTAAAAATAAACCTGGCAATGAAATTATTTGGAATTAAATTATTTCCCCTAACATTACACTAAAAGCATTTCTGTTATGTTACAGAAAAACCTCCAGCAAATTTGTTGCTCTAAAACTGCTCCATTAAACTGCTTGAATGTCAAAGGCTCATTTCGGATATATTTACACTCGCACTGAACAGCATCAGAGAGCACGGACGGTGAAATGTGCCGGGTAAAAAGAAGATATTGAAGGATAAAGCAAAGCAGAGAGAGCCCAGAGGAGGCCCCGGAGCTGCTGCAGGCCTGGAGCCCCTCTGCTCTGGAGCCAGGCTGGCAGAGCTGGGAATGTTCCCCTGGAGAAGGGAAGGCTCCAGGCAGAGCTCAGAGCCCCTGGCAGGGCCTGCAGGGGCTCCAGGAGAGCTGCAGAGGGACTGGGGACAAGGGATGGAGGGACAGGAGCCAGGGAATGGCTCCCACTGGGAAAGGGGAGATTGGGCTGGGATCTTGGCAAGGAATTCCTGGCTGGGAGGATGGGCAGGGGCTGGGCTGGAATTCCCAGATTTGCTGTGGCTGCCCCTGGATCCCTGGCAGTGCCCAAGGCCAGGCTGGACACTGGGGCTTGGATGCCCCTGGGACAATGGGAGTTTTCTGCCATGGCAGGGGGTGGAACGGGATGAGCCCAGAGTCTCTTCCAACCCAAACCATTCTGTGATTCTATGTATAGTTTGGGGCGTGGGGATTTTTTCAGCCATCCCTTCTGCAAGATATTCCCAGTTGAAATGTTTTTAAAATTGGAATTCTTCAGGAAATCATCCTGTTCATGATATTCCCCAGGGGACCCACGGCTGGCTGCACCCTCAGTGCAGTCAGTCAACTGTCAGGAGGAAGAAATGAGCAGAGACATCATAAACACAACCATTAAAAAATGGGGGGGAGGAGGGGTGTCGAAGATGGTACGTGCACAATTTTTTATTGCAAATAAGAAAGGGAAATGAACTCACAGCTGACACTCATCTCCTTTGATTCCCTTGGTTGTGCAGAAACATTTCCCTGTGTTTGTGTTGCAGACGGACGCGTGGCCATTGCACTTGCAAGCTGTTGAGCAGAGGGGGAGAAGATGCAACATTGAATGAAGAAGAGAAGCAAATTCAATAGCAATTAAGTCCTTTAGTTGTCAAACTGAGATACATCAACAATTAACGTGCATATGAAAACCCATTTGGTGTCCTTTGCTTTCTTTGTGCTACAGAAGGCAGATGAAAATAGAACCGTGCGTCAAAACAGAGCAAGCACAGGCTACCCAGGACTGGTGGTTTGTATGAAATCATCATCAGACTCAGCTTTTTAGCCTCAAAAATTCATTTAACTTCCTCTCCTATTGTTAGACAGCAGGGCTGATTATCATAACTAGGAAGGAAAAGACAATATTTGAAATAATTTTGGGCTTGTTAACACATTTCAGCCAAACTCAAAACTCTTGAGAGAAGAATTGGGAAAATAAAACAAAGCCCATGGGACTTCAGGAGCCTTTACCAGAAATAAATAAACAGACCTTGGGAAAAATAATATTTCATCCGTCGTCCTACTGAGGTAACAATGTCATCATCAACAGCACCAGCAGAAAACATTTGGTGCTAAGATGGTGATGATGTCCATGCTGGGACTAGTTCCCCAATATATTTTAGGATAACTTTGTGCAGAATGTCATTGAGTTGTGGTTGAAGCAAACCTGCACAGCCCTGAACAACTTCAGGTTTGGGGCATGCCCAAAACAGACCACCTCATTCACCTGAGTCTGCTCAAGATCCAACCCAAGGTAGAATGGTCAGGATATACAGGAGATTTTCTTCATAAAAATCCTTCTGATTTAAGCTAAATGCTGATATTGACACACTTTGAGACCTTTATTTACAAAGATGTAGAGGAGAAACAAAACCAAACCAACAAGTAAGAACAAAGCCTACACAGCCAGTTGACTTTGACATCTTGCTCACTCTCACTGCAAGAACGGATTTAACAACTTCTGGCATGTAGGTGCCATTTAGGAGTCACTCTGCCAATGCAGGTGCATCCATCTGGAGCTGTGCACAGCAGAGTGTACAATACAAGGGAAAAACTACACAAAGTAAAGATCCCTTGTTTATGGTCCTTGAGCTTGCTAGGAACAAGATGCTTTAAAGGCCAGAGCCTCCTTGTTAAGAAGACATATTCCTCCTCATTAAGCAGCCATGCCAATCAATGTACCAGCAGATTCTTAGACATCAAGTCCCCATCCTGAATATCTCTGCCAGCTTTGGACGTTATTTTAGGAATCCTTTTGATATCTTCTTTCTGTTGGCATACAATGGAAGCTATACTGTATCAGGGACACTTAATTGTGCTTCTCAGATGTGGATGAGTGGTTTCCTAGCAGCAACACAGAGCAAAATAGGAAGAAGCAAAAAGGCCTATTGTTGGAACAAGGAGACTGAATGAAAATTCAACAAAGTAATTGTATTCTGTGAAGGAAACACTCTTTTCATTAGTGCCACTTAAAGAAAAATAAGTCTTAGTACTATTGAGAATGTCTTGTACTTCTTTCCTTATGCTTTGCACAAGGGAAGCAAAGTGACGTTGGATCAATATTCAATATGAACATACATGAAATTTCTCTTGATTTTTTTAACCTCAGGTTGTTTAAAGGCAGATTGCAGCATCTTGAGCAATAACATTAATTCTTCTTTCCTCTCTGCTCTTTAGCATATCAAGAAGACTGAACACTCAAATATCTCTATTTAAAACAACAGAATCTATTCTTTTATCCACTTTCCTACAAGCACGTAACTGGAGATCATTCACTAAATAACTGGAATATGCACAGAGATATCTTCTCATGGCTTTTCAGAGAACTTTAAATTTTGGAAACAAACTATTGATAGAATGTTCTAGACACGCCTGCTGGAGTTTACAAATGACAATTTCCCACTGGAGCCAGTGGACAGAGCAGAAACCCACAAGCACTGGAAATGGCTTTTTGACTGTCAGTCCTGGTAACAGCCTGATGATGAACCACACTGGTGTTCCTCCTACCTTCTCCACAAAGCAGGGCTCCCGGGCTCACTCAGAGATGGTCATGGGGGTCCTCACTGCTCTTTCTGTGTTTGTGATGGGCCAGCTTCCCAATGGCAACACCACCAGCCACCTGCCCAACACTCCATGTACGTGCTTCAGCTGCCCTGCAGGGCCCCCCCGAGCCCTGGCAGAGGGAAGCAGGCAGGTCCATGGCAGCAGCAGCTCACGGGCCACCAGTGAAAGCTGTGTGCATGTGTTCAGAAGTGCTGCCACAGCTGCAATCTGATTTCAGGCATAATAGTGCCTTCCCTTCACTTGCAAATAACTTCCTTATCTCCCACCAGCATATTTTCATGGGAAACTTTAACCAGAAAATTCAGAAAAATCCTGAATGCAGAGAAAGCACCTTGCAGCTATTTTTACATTTGATGTGCTGCATTTCCTGCCCTTCTTGATTAATACTTCTCTACTTGGACACTTCCTAAAAGCAACCTCTGAGGAGTGATTTACCTGCCATTTAGTTATTATCTGCCTAGCTCTGCCAACACCAGGGCGTATGATGTGATGCAGACAATTTTTTCAGGGAAATAACTGCAGTTTGACAAAATATTTTCACCACAAGTAATATAATCTTGTGTTGGAACTTTTTACAGAGATACGCAGGACTGAAAGCATTGAAATAAAAGAGGGCAGGGTTAGACAGGATATAGGCAAGGAATTGTTCCCTGGGAGGGTGGGCAGGGGCTGGCACAGGTGCCCAGAGCAGCTGCGGCTGCCCCTGGATCCCTGGCAGTGCCCAAGGCCAGGCTGGACTTTGGGGATTAGAGCAGCCTGGGACAGTGGGAGGTGTCCCTGCCATGGCAGGGGGTGGCACAGGATGGTCTATTAGAACCCTTCAATCCCAAACCATTCCATGATCCCAGGTCTCACACTAGGCAGTGAGTGTGCAAGCACACAGATGTTTGTGTGTGTGTCAGGCTGGAGTGTACAACAATAGTCTGCAGCATGGCTGTGACAGAGGGCTCTAAAAACAGAGCAGCACTAAGTATTGCTCACAAATGCACAAAGAGTGAAATCAGCACAGTATTAATGGGAAAGCATGGAAGGACCACAGCTAAGAGAAGGGAGAAAACAGAAGCTAGCTCTGCTACCCATCCTTATCTGAAGAATTCCCATCTGGAAAGGTTTTCACCAAGCAAAAATGACTAATAGGCAGAAGTCAGCCTGGCTGCATCAGATAGGGTGATTTGCTCTTGCTTTCCCTTTCCCAATCCACTTCAGTCTTTCTGCCCAGGTTCCTGCTTCCCTCATTCTTTCCCCTTCCGAGTAAACAGTGTTAAATCACAGCAAATTAAAAACCTGGGTCCAAAGCACTTGAGAGCAAAGCACTTCTGACAGGAGCTACTGGTTCCATCAGATAAGGAACGAAAGCTGTTCCACAATCTCTACACATTTTCTAATTGCTTTTTCAGGCATCTGGATGATTTCAGTCTGTCATTCATTATCTCAACAACAAACTATTTTGGGACAATCCTCATGCACAAGAGTCCAAAGGAACTTACTCTCCATCTCCACATACATGGAAAAGCGACACCTACCAACAGACACGTTGTGATGCAGTGATTAAAACTGAAAGCTCAGGGTAGAATTCTGTATTTTCTCAGTCAACTCAGCCTCAATTTATTCATTACTTTCAAGTAAACTTTAGAGCATTTCAAAGTATCTTCACCTGAAATGAGCTTATGAGTATCAGCAGTATTTTATCTGGCAGATAAGGTTGTGAAATCAAGTGTCAGGGATGCACCTTGTTCTCTGAGCCCCTGTCGCTGTGCTGTGTGTTGGAATTCCATATCCCTTTGTTCTAAGGAGGGCAGCTGTATCTCTGTGAGTTTTTAACCCCCTTCTTCAAATCTCTCCATTGGGAAGTTTCTCATAGCCCCAACCATCACCACCTCCCCCTTCTTGAGGAAACAGGACTCCATGCTGCAGCTATTGACCCTCAGGTTCATCCTAAAGGTCAGCATTACTCCCAATAAACATCCTAAATTAATATCCAACTATTTTCTATTGCATTGTCGCCACATTTGGAAGAAGCAATAAAAAGTCTTCAATGCCCACTCATTAATCACCCCCAGTTCATTCTTCCAGGCTGGCCACAAACCACCCACACTCATTTCACAGAAGTACTGACACTGCTCTGAGCAATATAATTTTATTCTACCTTTTCCATCCCTGTATCTAATTGTCTCATTCCACCTCACTATACTCCACTGACATAATCCACTGGGTCAGTGCTGTTTAACATCTCTGCTGGTGACAGGGGCACTGGGACTGAGGAACCCACAGCAAGTGTGCTGGTGACAACAAACTGGTAAGGCCAGCATGCAGGAGGAGAGGGGGACATCCAGACAGACCTAGATGGCCCCCAACAGTACCAGCATAGCAGAATGGGGGCCTGGACAGACCAGAGACATGGGACTGTGTGAACCTCATGAAGTTACACAAGGCCAAGTGCAAGGTCCTGCATGGGGCTGGAGCAAGGCAGAGCACAACCGCAGGGTGGGTGGGGAAGGGCTGGAGAGCAGCCCTGGGGAGAAGGACCTGGGGGTGCTGCCTGGGGCTGGTGCCAAAGGCAAGGTGGGAATTGTGTCCCTGTGCCCTCCCTCAGGTGAGAGCCCACCTGCAGAGCTGCCCCAGCCCTGGGGCCAACAGCAGGAGGATGTGGAGCTGCTGCAGAGAGCCCAGAGGAGGCCCCAGAGCTGCTGCAGGGCTGGAGCCCCTCTGCTCTGGAGCCAGGCTGGCAGAGCTGGGAATGTTCCCCTGGAGAAGGGAAGGCTCCAGGCAGAGTTCAGAGCCCCTGGCAGGGCCTGCAGGGCCTCCAGGAGAGCTGGAGAGGGACTGGGGACAAGGCCTGCAGGGACAGGACACAGGGAATGGCTCCCACTGCCAGAGGGCAGGGCTGGATGGGATCTTGGGAATGAAGAATTGTTCCCTGGGATGGAGGTGAGGCCCTGGCACAGGGCGCCCAGATTTGCTGTGGCTGCCCCTGGATCCCTGGCAGTGTCCAAGGCCGGGCTGGACACTGGGGCTGGGAGCAGCCTGGGACAGTGGGAGGTGTCCCTGTCCATGGCAGGGAATTGGAATTAGTTTTATGGTCCCTTCCAACCCAAACCATTTGATGATTCTTTGATTAAATCTCTTAGGAGCAAGAAGCACCTTCCCTCACTTCTGCACCTCTCACACCTGGTCTCTGGTTTACAGTCTCCCCATGGCAGAGCACTGAAAAATTCACAGCAGTTCAAAATCATACCACAAGGTTGCAGGTCAAAACTCCAAGTCTTCCATGTATATTTGTCAATATTAAATGCATTGCTCTTTCAAGGAAGACTTTTTCCCAGTTTGTTAACTGGATCTTGCACAGCTGAAAATGGTTCTTTGTGCCAAAGAGTCCCAAAGCACTTTACAAACTGAAATGCAATTTTAACAGGGTTCTCCTAATCCTCAACTGAAATCCAGCCAAGTCTTCAGTGAAACATTGCAAGCCTTTACAAAGCAGACAATTTTAACTATAAACACAGAACACATTAACCAAAAGGAATAGAAGGTGAAACTTAGATAAGCAGAAATTTGTTCAAGACATTTGGATCAACACTGTTTCTTTTAAATACAGGATCATCAAACACTAAAGTACAGACATTTTTCATTGTGGTCATTCCAAGTTTAGAAAGGAGGCTATAAAATCATCTTTACGTGCAGTGAAAGGAATTCCACTCAGCAGTCTAAGTGTCTTTGATTTGAAGAAACAAGAATTGAGCCTCACCCACAGGAAAGAAAGCATAAATTATCAGGATGTAATTTGTGTTAGGCCAGCAGAGGACTGAGCAGAGCGGGAGCCTCGGGGCTGCACTTACGCTGGCAGGTGCCCCCGTTGGTGGGGTCCCCGTAGTAGCCTGAGATGCAGGTCTCACAGTGCCTGCCTGTGGTCAGGTTCTCACACTTCTCACAGACGCTCTCGTTCACACACCGGCTGTGCCCGTTACACTGGCACGCTGTGGGAAAAGCAAACAGGACACCTGTGAGTGCTGGGGATCAAACACAGCCCTCAGAGACCCTCGGGAGCTGCACTGTGCAGGGGACAAATGAAACCATTTCATGCATCTCCCTGAGAGCTTCTCGTCTCTTGCCAGCCATACATGGGCCCAAAGACTGGTGTACATCAATAAATGGAATTTAGAGCAACACACTGAAAACTCAACTGCAAAACACTACATGCACATTGTACTGGAAGCTGCTGGTGGGATGGATTTACAAGGAACGGAGAGGGGAGTGTGTTACATGGCTTTGCAAGGGTTTTTCAGGGTGAGAGAGATAGACGAGAATCTTGGCTTCATGATCAGAAGGCTGGATTTATTAATTTATGATATATAATATATTAAGACTATACTATAAGGAAATAGAGAGAAAAGTTCAGAAGCTTGCTAAGCTAAGAATAGAATACGAATCAATAACAACAGTTCTATGTCCAAGCAGAAAACAAGGACAACTCTCCTGTGAGTGGTCAGCAAATCCAAACACTCACAGAAGACCAATCACAGCTGCACCTGTTGCATTCCACAGCAGCAGAGAACCATTGTTTACATTCTCTTCCTGGGGCCTCAGCTTCCCAGAAGAGGAAAAATCCCAAAGAAAGGATTTTTATGAAAAAATGTCGGTGACAGGAGTGTTGGTTTTGTGTCAAAAACAGTTAAAAATCATCCTAAGCATTATTAACACTTAAAACGACCTTCAAAGGAAGATCTGCCTTCCTTTCAAACAGACTTAAAATAAATAAACAAACAAAAGTTAAGATCTGTAGGGAAAGGAAAAATTTCTCCCAAGTAATAAATGTCTTCATGCAGCAAACCTGCGCAGTTCAGCTGCTTCACAGCCCCTTCCATCTCCAAGTGTGTCATTCCTACTTATATTCCATGCTCTTCTCCCCGCTCCATTAACAGGAGAGAACACAAGACACCGCCATAGTGTTGAAAACTCTCTCCCCTTGCACTCAGTGGAAACGTAGGACAGTGAAACGTTGCTCTTTACCTGGACACTGGATGAAGGACCAGTTGTAGCTGGTCTCGGCAGGGCACATGCTGACGTTGAGCACGGGCTCCAGGCTGTGTTTCCCTGGCGTGGAGGGGGTGGGCATCCTGACAGGCCCCCGGTAGGAGCCCTCGATGCACTTGCCCTTGCCGGTGTTGCTGGGATCCGTGCACCACCCACAGCCCGGCTGCTCCAGGCACTGAGCACACGTGCAGTACCCTGAGCAATTTTCAGCTACAAAAAAACAAACCACGATACAAAATTGTGGAATAAAGTACAATCTCAAACACAGGCAACAAAAAATGCAGAATGTATTCTATAACTGTATTTTTATCTCACCAAAATATTTATCTCATCAAATCTAGAAATATTTATTCTGATATTCACAGCAACATGTTCATTCATATCAGCATATTTATTCCAGAATCTAAGATAACCATTAACAAAGGTTCCAACAGTCAGTGAGTTACAAAACAGCACAACACACACACAGGTTTTTCGAACCATTACACACCACCCTCTAACACTAGAGGTTAATGTTCCCTCTACAAAACATCTCTGATTTATTTAAAATAGATAGGATGATCAAATGAGCCATCTGGAGGCAAAGGCTAAAACCCAGCCAGTTTAGTCACTTGGAGCCTCTTCCTACCACATTTCAGTATCACATGCTATTATTTCAAGTATTTAGCTGAGGCAAAAAGCATAGAATACAAATAGGAAAATAAAATTCCACCCTTTAGCCCCTCCTTTCTCTAATGGGATTGGATTTTAGGGGTGACAAACTCTTAACATTCTAAAACTTTTTATATTTCTTTCCCTAGACCATCTTGAAAAATATTTGCTGGATTCTTGGTGTTGTAAGATAAGCAGACTTTCTATTTTGATGTTTAAATAGACAATATTTGCCTTCAAAAAGAAAAAAAGTTTGTTTTCCATTATTTTAGCTTACTCATCTCCTGCCTGATGCTTCCTCCAACTTTTGACCTCTGGCAATATGGGAAGTTCATACTTTCATGTTCCTTAAATTCATTTTCTTCATCTCTTATTTTGCAACATTTTGAGCTACTTGTGATGCCCCTGCTCACACCCAGCTCCTAAAGAATTCAACATAAATAAAGTAATTTCTACATCTTCACTTTTTTAAAAACTTAAAACTTTGTTTTAAGTTTTTAGGCCCTTTTACTCCACTTTGAAAGGAAAACACACTATTCGAAAGTGCCATGAAGCTTTTGCAGTTTACTCTCATCTACCTAAAAGGGGCAAAAAAGTAAATAATTTCTTTAAAATTAGGTAGGAATTCCTACTACAGTCCGTAAGTAGACAATACTTCAGAATAAAACACCTGTGTAAACCCTGATTTGGATTTGATAACCAGGCAATTGCAGAATGCTTCGGGTTGGAAAGAGGCCGTGTTGTTCCACGCCCTCCATGGGCAGGAGCCTCTGGCTGGAGCAGGGTGCTCCAAGGCCCATCCAGCCTGGCCTCATCCCCACCATCCCAGAGAAGTCCAGCACATCCCACAGGGCTCTCCACAGCCTGTACCCCAGCAGGAGCCTCTGGCTGGAGCAGGGTGCTCCAAGGCTCACCCAGACTGGCCTCATTCCCTCCATCCTGGGAATGTCCAGCACAGCCCACAGGGCTCTCCACACTCTGCCATGGGCAGGAGCCTCCCGCTGGAGCAGGGTGCTCCAAGCCCCATCCAGCCTGGCCTCGTTCCCTCCATCCCAGGAATGTCCAGCACACCCCTCAGGGCTCTCCACGGCCTGTCCCCCACCCCAGCCCAGCACTGTAACTCACGGGGACAGCTGCTCATGGTGTACCACTCCATGCACTGCCCGTAGGGGAAGGAGGCCACGTAGGCGTTGGAGTCCACGCACTGCTGCATGTTGCTGCACCACATGCACTCGGAGCTGCCGCTGGTGCACTCGGCGCAGGCGGCGCGCAGCGCGCACGGCGTGCGGCACTGCTTGGCGCTGTGGTTGGCTGTGGGGAGGACAGCATCAGAGCTCTGCCAGGAACAACCATGCCCTGCTCCCACTGGGAATGGACCTAGGGACCATCACATCCCAGCCCATCCCATCCCACCCCATCCCATCCCAGCCCAGCCCAGCCCAACCCATCTCTGCCATGGCAGGGACACCTCCCTCTGCCCCAGCCAGGCCGGGGCACTGCCAGGGATCCAGGGGCAGCCACAGCTGCTCTGGGCATGGAGCAGTGGTCTCCTTTTCTCTGCAGTTCTGCTGATGCATTCCTTAGTTACCCTCCCCAGCAAAGTGCAGGGCAGAGCCCTGTTTTACATGAGCTCACAGGAACATGCTTTAAGTGATTAGATCAGTTCCAGACATCAAACAAGGACTGAACTAACTCAGCAGTTTGTAGTCTGAGCCAATGCTTTAAGTTTTGCTTCAAGTGACTGTTCTTAGACCATAAAAGCCAGCACAAAGCTTAAACCCAAGTGCTGCAAGTGAAAACATACATAATTTGAGATCAGGTTCCACATTCAGGATTCGCATCCTGCTCTTCCACAAAGAATGATTTCAACTGCTGCAGTGTACTTAATTTTTTTTTTAATCAGCCAACTTCCCTAATACTTAAAGTGGCATTAATTGGTATTCAGAAATGATCAGCTACAATGGAGAATTAACAGACCAAGCCATCTGAAAAGATATGCAGTTTCAATAAAGCTGGAAGACTTTTCCCAAAAGCAAATAGATTGGTTTTTTCAAAGTTCTCATATCTCCAAAGTGTCTTGGCCAATTAATTTCAAACTTTGATAAAATCCTCCTCTGGCTACATAGCAAGGGAGGAGAAAAAGGGGAATTCAATCAGAAAGTTACTATTAATTTTTTATTTCTTTGAAACAGGAGAATGCTGCATACCATAATTACCCTAAATGTCACATGTAGGTATGCAATTAAGAAAAAAAATAATTAAAATAATGTACTTCAAATATTACAGTTAACAGCATAAATAGTCAGCTATTTTTAAAATTTCTATTTCCTGCATGAAATATATACACAAGACTCTTGTTCAGAAGTATTTTTCTTCGGCAAAGTCATAATGCAGCTGGTTTAAAATGTAACAAATTGCATTCTCTTTACCTTCCAGGAAATATAAATCAAGCAGACAGCAGCTCTTACCTGGCCTTTCACAGACACTGCCGTTGACCTCATTGATACATGTTGCTGCCTTCAATCCCTGTTGGGAAGGCTCAGCTAAATATCCACAAAATCCAGCATCACTGGGTTCACTGGGAAGCCACTGCACCAGGGTGTTGGTGAAGGGGGACATGTCTTCCCAGCACCAATAGGAGACATTGATTTTCCTCAGTCCAACCCATGGAGTCAAAGTTTTGGGCTAGAAATAAAGAAGCAGGTCAAATCTAAAGTAGTGTTGCTGGACACAAAATTCATAATACAAAGATCCTATAAGACAACTATTTCTAGTGGCAATTTATTTTTGGCACACTTTCATTTTGGGGAGGAGCATTTGAGCTCTGTTGATATAATACGTGGTTTTACCGCTAAAATAAGTAAACATCACCTACTTCAAACCGATTTTATGCACTTTTATACCCTAGAGCTGCAGCTTCCAACAGCAACAGGGTTACAAAGCATATCATGCTAACACCAACATATTTTATTGTTATTACCAAACATCTACATAGAGTTTACTTGAAAAAGGAGCAACTGCAAAGCGGAGCCTCCCCCAGCACAGCCACCAGTGCTCCCAGCCCCAATGTCCAACCTGGCCTTGGGCACTGCCAGGGATCCAAGGGCAGCCATAGCTGCTCTGGGCACCCTGTGCCAGGGCCTGCCCTCACAGGGAACAATTCCCAATTCCCAAGGTCCCATCCAGCCATGCCCTCTGGCAGTGGGAGCCATTCCCTGGCTCCTGTCCCTGCAGGCCTTGTCCCCAATCCCTCTCCAGCTCTCCTGGAGCCCCTCCAGGCCCTGCCAGGGGCTCTGAGCTCTGCCTGGAGCCTCCCCTTCTCCAGGGGAACATTCCCAGCCCTCCAGCCTGGCTCCAGAGCAGAGGGGCTCCAGCCCTGCAGCAGCTCCGGGGCCTCCTCTGGGCTCTCTGCAGCAGCTCCACATCCTCCTGCTGCTGGCCCCAGGGCTGGGGCAGCTCTGCAGGTGGGCTCTCACCTGAGGGAGGGGCACAGGGACAGAGTCCCCCCTCCCCTGCTGCCCATGCTGGGATAAGCTCAGGATACACTTTCCCACCTTATAAGCATTCTATCCTAATATCCATTAAAACAGGCTCCTAGTCTCTTTAGGCTCACTTTTCAAAGGACTCTGTAGGTGGAAAAAGAACCCTGTAAATTAACAATTCCTTTTTACACTGTGTAAAGATTTAAACACTATGAGGGAAGGGCTACCATGTGTCTTTAGGAATTGACTCTACACCCAGCTACTGGAATATCCAGAAACACCTGGAGCTGTCAGAATCATGTATTTTTTACAGTATCCCAGGCTTGGCTTCCTCATTCTACAAAAGATTTAATGAACAATCTTGCTTAAACTGCACCCTACCTTTCCTTGGCTAAATTGACTCCCCTCTAAAACACTGTAAATGTTGAAACTCCACTTTAAAATTACAAAGGGTATCAAGGCAGGGAATGTTCTTGTTTTAACAGGGGAATATTTCTCTTAAGTACTGAAGCATGTTCTCTCTTGAAAAAAAGCAATCCTATTGCCTCCAACCTCATTTTTCCTAGAGAGAATTCTCCCTACAGTAGCCTCTGGGACCAGGAGTTGTTATTCTGACGTGCCATTAGGCCACAGCAGCTTTCCAGGCTAATCCAGGATTTTAGAAGAGATGCACAGCATCATTCTTTGTTAGGACTGTAGCACCACCTACACAACCTGCCCTGAACATCTCCCTTCTTCACCCAGGGACTGGAAAAAATATGTATTTATTTCATTGATGCATGAAGAGGGAAAAATTCCAATTCACTTCTCCCCAGGCCTGACAGAAAAGCACCTGCCACTAAATGACACCCAAATAACGCCCAATAAGTCAAGCAGCTCTGTGGAGTGAGAAGGTGACATTTTAAACAGCTGCTTCTCTGAGTGCAGTAAATAACACTTTACATTAAACACCTCCAGTGCCCCAAAGGGGCTTTTATTTATCAAATATTGTGCACAGGCCAGCAGAGGGCTCCTGCTGCAGTCCAGTATTCCACCCGGGAAATGCAGGTGTGATTTCAGCACAGAAAGAGGTCCCTCTAAGGAACTGTGTATGTTTATGTTTATCCTTTCCATTTACATTCTCTACAATTTCAGCTCAGAAGCACCCAGAGGGTACACTTAATTTCAAAAGAAAATCAGTTGGTTTTGGTTAAGAGGCATTTCCATTGTGTACAGAGCACACAATACTCCAGCAAGGACTTCTCCACAGCCACAGCTTTGTAACGCAAAGGATGGACAAGAGAGGCACTCACTGAAGACTGAATCTTCTGCAGCTCCTTCAGAACAAATTCCACCTTCTTCTGGGTAGTGAGAGAAGCCAGTAAAGCACCGTTGGACCTACAGGACAGTTTGGCATGATCGTAGTTCTCCTTGGCGTTGGTGATCCTCAGGCAGGAGTTGCCAACCAAATGCCAGTTTGTTCCGCAGATGTTTTCTGGGGGACAAGGAGGGGAAAGAAACTAAACCCAGAGACACAGGTGACCTTCCCAACAATCAAGGTAGTGAAACAACCATTAAAAAACATAAGCCCAGGTGGGAAAGGGGCCAGTGGCCCCTGGGCTGTGGCAGCTCTGGGGTGGCATCAGGGCCAGGGCAGTGCCACAATGTCCCTGTGCTGGCACTGCGGGGGCACCTCCAGTGCTGGGGAGAGCCCTGGAGGGGCTGGAGCATGGCCAGGGCAGGAACAGAGCTGGGAAGGGGCTGGAGAATCCCTGAGGGAGCTGGGCAGGGGCTCAGCCTGGAGCAAAGGAGGCTCAGGGGGCCCTTGTGGCTCTGCACAGCTCCTGCCAGGAGGGCACAGCTGAGGGGGGTCACAGCTGAGGGGGGTCAGGTTCTGCTCCCTGCGAGGAGGGGAAACGCCCTTAACTTGTTCCAGGACAGGATCAGGTTGTGAAACAAGGAAAATTTCTTCCCTGGATTTGTTGCTGAGCATTGGAAGGGGCTGCCCAGGTCAGTGGTGGAGTCCCCACCCCTGGAAGTGTTCAGAAAATGAGCAGACATTGCCCTTAGTGCTGTGGCTTAGGGCCATGGTGAGGCTGGGGTAGAGGTTGATGATGATGATCTTGGAGGTATTTTCCAGCCTTAATGATTCTATGACCCCTACCACTAAGAAATACCCACAACCCCATCCCAAGGCAGTATGACTTGGAGGTGTGCTGAGAAATGTTGATACATAACAATATTGGAGGAGAAGGAAATCTGTTCAGGGGAGCTGAAGTCTGACATCAGCATTCGTACGTAATCAAAGCACGTATTACAATGTTGTACAGTAAAATTGTTGTAGGAGAAAGAGGGGAAACAAAAAGAATTTGTATTTTGTTGATGTCTTAAAGCCACCTACTCACCCACACTTTGTCAAGAGACCTTTTGGCAGGAGAGGGTTGTTGTGCTAATCCTGTCCACAGCACCAACTTCCAGGATTAATCCCTGCTTCAACTGGAGCACAACCTCACTACTGAAGAACTCCTTACACTTTGTGATTAATTATTTCCCTTGCAGAAAAAAACCTGATGGGCATTTCCAATGTGAATTCTGACTTAACAGATGGAAAAGCTCTCAGGTGTCAATTTTTCAGATGATCTTTTTACACATATGATCAGATCATCCCCTTTTCTATATCAAATAAAACAGGCCCCTAAAAGATGTTTTTCTCACTTTCAAAGATAAGATGTTTTTCTCTTCTTCAAAGTCTCCTCATTTTTAAACTGCTGCAGACTGGCAAACACCAGACCTGGACATGTCTCAGACCTACCCTGTCCTAGGGGAAGGCTTTCCACATCCACTAAAATGTCCTGTCTCATGGGTTTTCTCCCCTTTCTCTATATTTTATTACCTACAAATGTTAATCACTGAAGATCCCGTATTTCTCTCACAGTCATTGGGATAAAAAACAAATTACTGCAAGGGAACTAATAACCAACTCCTGTAAGCTCCACTGGAAGCACTGTAATAGGAGAATTTTCCTTAAACACTTCAGGTCTTACTTGCCTCATTTGTCCAGTATATGCCATTATGCTTTTGCACAATTTTAGTTTCTAAATTAAATAGCATGCATTATTAAATCTAATATCTTGCAGAAGCCTATTATCAACAGCTTTTATCAAATGAAAAGGGAGAGATGACATAGAGCCTAATAATTATACGAGTGATCATAGTCCTCTTCAGACAACTGGGAATGAAAAATATTCCAGCAGACCTGCTGGATTTACTACAAATTAAATGTCACACCAAAGCTGTTATGATTAAACAGCACTATTTGCTCCATCTCAACACTAAAAGCTACAGATTTGGGGTTAAAACCAACAAAAATTTTTAAAAACTTGCAACAACTTTTGGAGTGGGTGAATTTGGTACTAGTACCTACCTGGCAAAGCAATGCACTCCTGATTCCTAGGTTCCCACTGACAGTTTTGATCCATGGCACAGCTTTTACAACTTGTCTTTTTGTTACAGTAATAGGCAGGATTATCCTTAGGACAATTCTCATAGATAGTAACAGGCACCTAAAATAAATAGCACAGGTGAGACTTTCTGAGATATCCAGCCATGTGGGTTTATAACTGCCATGATTACAACGGCTGTTATATCACAGACCAGCTCTACAAGGCAATTTATATATCCAAAAGCTGTGGAACTGGGCACAGCCTGGACTGGTTATCCAAGATATTCCCCCAAAACACTGCCTGACGTGTTTTCTGTACTAAAGCTTTTACAAGAGGGCTATTTTGTTTTTTCTAGGGAAAGCCCTATTGATATCAAACCCAAAATGTGATTAATGAATAATCATATCACGGTGAAACCTCCAACTCTTCCCCTGCCCACAGCCATCCTCCTAAATTCATTGTAAAATACCATGCAAAATCCTTGGATCAAATTGAAAAAATTCAAACATGCAGCACTTTTGAGCTAGATATGCACTGGGAATAACAAAACAGGGATCATAACACTGACAGATGGAAATGTGGACATTTGCTATTCCAAAGGGTAAATTTAAACGAGGGAAGTGTTAAGAGCCATTACCTGTTCCTCTGTGCAGTTGTTGTGTGCTGGGATACACTGGTCAGAACACCACTGACAGCTGTTTGTGTTGGCTGTGCAGCTGTAGCAGTCTGTAATCTGATCACATTTTTCATTGTCTACAGCTATTAAAGAAAAAAACCTGCATGACCAAAAACAGGCATTTCCTGACAGAGCTCTAAGAACTTGATTATTTACAGCAAAAGACACAACCAAATAGCAGTGCCTGCAGATTTTCTGTTAGCAGCTAAAATCAGGTACTTTCATGTGTTTGAACTGATAGAAGATTGCTTTTATTTACAGCAGCAATCATCTTTAGTGCCCAAGGAGCCCTAAAACACACCACCAGAAAATAATGCACCAAGACATGGAAGCACAGGTTAATGCACAGGGAAGTGATGCCAGAGGATATCCACAGGGACAGTGGCCATCCCCCAGCACAGGCCCATCTTCCTGCAAGCCTGGCTTTCAAGTGGAGCATTTTCATGTGAAGCTCAAACTTTTCATTCATCTTTCCAATTATTTATTGCCTGTGTTTTGTGAAAATTTACTGTGCACTGGGAGCCCAGCAAGGCAATGTCCCCTTACATCAGTTTCTATTAAATAATTAAAGGCTGCACATCTGTTGCAGAATCAAGGGCTGTATAATGAATGTATCACTATAAAGTTGTTTAAAATTATCCTAAGGGGAAACATAGGAATCAGAGCTTAAAACGTGAATTCATTTTATCTGCCTCTATACATAGAATCATAGAATCCCAGAATGGTTTGGGTTGGAAGGGACCTTAAAAATCATCTGGGACCAATCCCCTGCCAAAAAAACAAAGTAACTTTTCCTAAAGCAGTATCCCTGCTGTCTCTTTCGAAGAGTACAGGATAACTCCATCAGATCCAGATGCCCTTCCTTGCCCCATGGTGCTCTTCAGCCAATTCTTGGCTCTCACAAAGTCAATTGTTGGAGCAAACATTTACAGAATGATGGTCCAGGCCTGGTTCTTGGCTGGTGTGCTTGTTAGGGATAGAAAAGTAACTACAAGCAGCAGGGTAGGAAAAAGATCTCATGAACAAGTAGCTTCAGGAGCAGGAGATAGAAACACTTCCACATCTCCAAGACCCCCAGCCAGAGGAGGAGCTGCCAGGACACATGGAAGCTCAACCACAGCCCCCTGTGTAAAACCTGACCTTGGAATGGCACACAATTAACACAGGAGGAGTTTGGAAGGAGAAAAAGCCTGCACACCTTCCAGAAAAGGGAACAGGAAGAAGAAGACACCTACCTGGCTTGGGAGGACAGTCTTCAAAGACCTTTTGCTGCTGTGCCAGTGTTGCATTTTCCCAGGGGATGCAGCGGGGAGGGCTCAGAGCCCACACACACCTGACCCCAGGGCCAGCCCCCAGGCAGGACGACTCGTTGCCAAAAGCCTCACATCTCTCAGGTGTGAACTTCAGGATGTCACTCAGGAGGAGGCTGTTGAAGCCTCCAAACACATACATGGTGCTGGACAACATGGAAGCAAAGAGAGAAAAACTCACAGCTGTTTTCATGGACAGACCACCGCTCCAGTAAATGAGATTTAAGGTCTGAGAGAAGTGTTTTATTACATGCCAGCATATATAAATCCAAATAAATAGCTCTTGGTTAAGGGAGGCACTAAAGAAAAGGTCAGACAAATTTCACTGTTTCAGAGAAGCCAGAGAGACTCAACACAGAGTCAAAGCTACTCAAGGTCATCACACAATCTCCCTCTACAGCCAAAACTTTGAGGGACCTGATCAACACGATTATACATAAAATGCTGAAAAATGTGGGATTCCCTTGTAATCCACACTGGCAAGACACAGAGGAAGGACAAAAATTGGAGAGATTCTACCACAGCATTAAACCAGAGTTTGGAAACTGTGACAAAACAATTTGTTGCTGTCACTCTCTCTGCTCCTCTGTAAGAAAACCACACTTTGCATGGCTGGTAACAACTGAGCAGAGTCATTGTGTCAACTAAAAAACACAAAACAACCCCCAAACAAATAATTTGTATGGAGAGGAGTGGGGGATTTCAAACCTCCTTCACTATCCCAGCTGCACCAGAAAAAACACTAAATTTTAACAGTTACACAAAAACGTCACACAAAAATTCTCTGTGCATCTGTGTCTGTCAATGCACCTTTAAAAATAAGGTGAAGGGCCAAGGCAGCTGAAAAGAGAAGTTCTGGTTAAATCATAAGTAGTTGTATTATGATTTTCATTCTATTTTAGAACTCCTATGAAATAAATTTCTCAAACTTGGTTGCAATGATCCAATAACAGCTGTTCATCTGGAAGCAGGGATATCACTACAGTCTGTAAGGCTTAACAGCCAAAATCTCACCTAAGATTTCACCCAAATACTGAACATCATGTGCCTGGGGAAGAGCAGCCCCACAGGAAAAGGTGTGTAAAGTGAAACACAGACAAATTTTAAAAAGCATGAGGGAAATTCAGTTTTGGAAATAAATGTTGTCAGTGCAGCTAAGAAAGAAGTGTGAAATACATTGAAATGCACAATTATTAAATAACTAAAAAATATAAATATATATATAAAAATAATGACAAAAATCTAATTATTGAAAAAACTAAGTGAGCTGGGACAGTTTAGCCCAGTACAGAAGGGCTGATGGGAACAGGTGAATACTAAAGACATTACAAGAGCGAAGATCTGCAAACTTTCAGAGACTCACAGAATGGTTTGGATGGGAAAGAACCTTAAATGCCACCTCTTTCCACTCCCTGTCATAGGCAGGGACACCTTCCACTAAGCCAGGCTGCTCCAAACCCCATCCAACCTGGTCTGGGACCCTTCCAGGGATGGGGGAGCTCAAAGCTCCATGGACAAGGGGGTTTGTGCCAGACCCTCAGCCTGTGCTGCAGCTCCTCATCCACTGGTGCCCATCCCCTACAGAACACCTGTGCCCAAAGCCCCAGAACACCTGTGCCCTCACCTGTTGTACAGCACAGCAGTGCCCATTCCCTATAGAACACCTGTGCCCTCACCTGTTGTACAGCACAGCAGTGCCCATTCCCCACAGAACACCTGTGCCCTCACCTGTTGTACAGCACAGCAGAATGCCCAAACCTGTTGACATCGTGGTGCAGAGCCAGGCGAGGCAGCACAGACCATCGATCACAGGCTGCAAGTGAAAAAGGCCATTTCAGAAATGTTTCTCTGGACAATGAAAAGACAATTCACAAAGCAGTTTCTTCCTGAGAGATCCCCAGGCACCTGAGATTCTTCAGCAAAGGCCCTGAGGGGCTGGATGGGCCCTGGCCCTGCCCAGGGCAGGAACAGAGCTGGGGAGGGGCTGGAGAATTCCTCAGGGAGAGCTGGGAAAGGGCTGCAGAATCCCTGAGGGAGCTGGGAAGGGGCTGCACAATCCCTGAGGGAGCTGGGAAGGGGCTCAGCCTGGAGCGAAGGAGGCTCAGGGGGCCCTTGTGGCTCTGCACAGCTCCTGCCAGGAGGGCACAGCCGGGGGGGTCGGGCTCTGCTCCAGGGAACAGGACAAGAAGAAACTGGTTTTTCCTCCTTTACTAGTAGGATTTTTGACCGTGTAACAAGTTCTGGTTTTATCTGTTTATACATGAATTATTTGTAGTTTTGCCCCAAACCAGTATCACTGAGAACAGAGGCTTATCTTTTTTTTACTTTTTCCATTGCCATTATGTTCCTAGAGGGCAGATATCCATGTTTTTAAAAATATTTTTCACTCATCATAGCTTAAAGATTTGTGGCTGTTTTTCTCTTTTAATACAATGTTAGATTATTCCATCTTTTTCTATTAGCATAAAATTTGTAAGTTCTGCTTCATTTTTCACTTGGTTTCTCAGGTAATTTTTTTCTTTGGGCAGCATGGGAGAAAAAAAAAACAAATTAAGAAACATCTAACCCACTGAGCAAAGGAACAGAAGTAGGAAAAATCAGTCCCATTCATAACACTTAAACTTCATAAAGGGAATGGATCACCTTGGGGGCCAATATCCCAGAGGCACTTGGATGCATTTTATGCAATTAAGACAGAAAAGTCAATCTTCTGTAAAGATCTACAGGGTCCTCAAATACTCCTAAGACTCTTTAACATGAGATAGAACCACTGAGTAGTGGACTGACCCTCTGGAAAAAAAAAGCTCACAAACCAAACTAGTCCATGGATAAACTGAAAGGGCAAAAAACCCCAAAGTTTCGTTTTTTTTTTTACTAAATTTAACTGGAGAATTGTTGGATAAAACAATTGGATGCTCTGGATGCAGAGCAATTTTGTTCAAGAATGCTGATAAAAAAAAGACAGAAGACACAGATTTAGTACTTTGATAAATTGTGAATTTGGAATTTATTTTTACATGTCATTTGCTCCATCTTCAAAGAATTTAACCTAACCCAGCATCACTTCCAAGCTAAATATGCCAGTTCCAATTTTTAATAGAAGACTTCAGAAAAATTGGACAGCAATTTGCAACTTTTTGGCCATCAAGTTGTGTGTTATGTGAGGCCAAGAAAAATGTTTTTCTAGATTAATAGAAGGCCTGGAATATTTTGGTTTCTAAGCTTCTTTGCCATTTTTAACCAGAGATCAAATATTGGAGAAAGTAAGTAATTCTGAGACTACCAAGAATCTTCTCCTTCCTGACTTAACCTAAAACTTGCAATGCTGGGATTTATGAAATACACTCTTCAAACAGAACATATCAGCTACAAAACCATCCAGCCCCTCCCTGTGCTTGTCATCAGAATCAGAATTTTCATGGGCTAAATAGAAGAGGTTTCGTTTCTCTTCTGTAGGGAGAAAAGATCAATTTAAAAGCAACACCTTTACCTAAGTAGCAGGTGGAGGATTAAGTGAGGCATTTTTCCACACAAAGCTGCTGCAGAGCAGGAAACTTTGACAAAGGCCAGAGAGACCAATTTTGGGGATAGGAAGAGCTAATTGGCCATTTCAGTGTACAGGAAATAGGGAAAATACTGAGAGACAGCTCTGCCCAAGCGTTCACCCAACCCAAATGTCAACAGACCAAAGGCTTGTCCTGAGAATGGAGAATAACACATGCACACAGCTGGACTGTTATCCTGAAACCTTCCCAAACTAGGCAGCACCTGGACAATTTGAATTTAATATGCCCCAAGCTGGTCAAGTAGAGGATAAGGGACAAGAAGCAGAAAAATTTTTATTGCTCACCGCCAGCACACATCTCAGTGCAAGCTGTTAGCATTGCCCCACACAGAAAAAAGGTTTTATGTCCTCCCAATACTCAGTGCATGTGCTCTGATTACTTGGAAATTTGAGGAGGGAAAACCAGAAAAAATTGATGATGTAAACAAAATTAGTTACTACCAAAAAAAGTTTTAATGACAAAGGTTAAGGAGAAGACCTGGCTTTGAAGCATTTGTTTCAGACTGGATTTAATTCCACTTCTCCCCAGTCTTCCAACCATCACTGTGATTAATATCAATCATGATGGCTAATCATGAAGATGTAAAAAATTAGTAAACCAGGCACAGAGCATACTATAAAAGTGGGGAATAAAGACAATTATTAAGCCTCTTCACTGAAAGCTCTCAGTATCAACTGGCCTTGCCTTGGGAACATTGAGGGTTAGATAACAGGGGGGTTATATGGGCTTACTCCCATGGAGACCAACAGGAGCATGGCCAGGGTCATTAATTGCTGCACAGATCATGCATGAAGAACCACTGACAAGTACTTCTGCTGTGACACAAGTGATGGGCCACCACCCTAATGCCTCCCTAATCACACGGGATAAGGGAAATCATGCACAATGGCTCCTGCAATGAAGAGAACAGAAGTGGCCTCATTTCTGGAAAAGAAAAAAAAAAAGCTGCTCCTTTCAGGCTGAGAATCTCTTCTCTAAGGAATGAGGGGACTCAAGAACACCTCTCACCCACCATGTGAGGTAAAACCAATGCAAGCTCCCACGCATGAGTGTATATCTGGTAAGAACTGGGGACATTGACTACATCACTCATGTCATGTAGCACGTTACCTAAACCTGAACATCACTATTGGCAGATTTTGTCAAAGTAATGCAATTTGTGTTTTACACCTGACAGAGGGTTCAATAGTTCAGGGCAGATAGCAGAATGCAGAAAGAAAATCTATCACAGTTGCTACCAAAGTTTAAAAAAAATCAAACTGTTTATGACTGCCACAGAATGACAAATTACTGTGGGCTGGATGGCACCTTAAAACAATCTCATTCCAGCTCTGAACCATGGGCAGGAACACTTTCCACTAGACCAGGCTGCTCCAAGCCCCATCCAACCTGGTCAAATACCTCATTTTAACTCCTCAATTAAAAAAAAAATCAAAATAAGCTAAAAAAAATCAAAATAAAGCTAGCTAGGAGCCCACAAGGATTCCACAGGGATGTAGCTAGAAATCACAGGAGGCACGATGGAATCACTGCTATAAGAGAAAGCAAAAGGGCACAAGGATACCAAACCCTGATGGCCCAAGTATTCACTTGCATTTTCCTCTCACAAACCAGGAGTGAGATCTTGGTGGACAGTCACTTGGATATTTCAGGTTTATAGGACTATTTCAGGGAAGCCACGTTTAGGGCATTCTGAGAGCAAAAGGCAAATATCAGAGTACAGAAGGGCGTTTTTCCCCGTGTGAATTATCTGTGTATGTACCTTCTTTTATGTAATTTCACCTCTTCCTTCCTTGTTCTTCTTAAACTCAGTGTCTGGAATCCAAATCCACAAATAAATGCTGCCCTCTCCTGGCCACTGAAACTCAGCAAGTGCAACCTAATAACTTGGCCTAATGATTGAATAAAGCAGTGCACTGCACAGGTGGAGTTTCAGCAGGGTCTAGTGCTTGTAACAGTCCTAAGAACTTGAATTTTTGACCCATCATAGATTAAAACACAATCAAAAGATCAGAACAGATTTATGGCTGAGATAGGAGGACAGGAAACTGCCTCAAGTTGGGCCAGGGAAGATGCAGATTGGCTATCAGGAAGTATTTTTCCATGCAAAGTGTTGCAAAACTTTGCATGAAAGTTTGCATGAAAGAACAGGATAAGCTGCTTACGGCAATCATGGAATCACCATCTCTGGAAGTGTTCAAAAAAACATGTGGATGTGGCACCTGAGGACATGGTTTAGTGGTAAAAATGGTGGTGGTGCTGGGTTGCCAGTTGGACTTGGTGATCTTAAAGGTATTTTCCAACCTTAATGATTCCATGGTTTTATGATTCTGTAACAATATGCAGTTTAAAACCTAATTTTTAATGCCCAATGTTGTGTATAAACTGTTAACAAAGGAACTGCTGCTGTCTGTAATTAGAAATCATTGCCCCTCATGTGCTTGGAATTCTGTAGCAAGGTTATGAGCTCCTCCAGACTGCAGATCCCTGTGCCCAGCAGCACTTGGGATAACACTCCCACCATAAACCAGCATTCTGGAGACAAACTGAGGACAGCTCCTGGGGAACAGCCAAGTGTTTGGGGGTTGTCGTTATTTCTGCAAGAACTTACCGATATCATAGGCCATGAAATCCGAAGAAAAGCACTTGGCTCCATGGCTCATGGAGGTGTCGTTGTGAGTGTTTCCTCCAAACACCAGCATAGTCCCACTCACTATCACAGCTGTGTGCAAGTAGCGGAAAAATCGGCTGTCTTTGAGAATAGTCCTTCAGAAATAAAAATGTATCTATTAATGAGACTGCTGAGTACCTGGCAAAGGCAAAACACTCCATAAATCCAAGCTGAAGAACACTTTGAGGGCGAGGATAGTATCTAACTACTTTTCCTAATGAGCTGATTAACAATTATATTCCACATTGTTCAATTCCACCTGTAATTTCATTCTCATCTTTCCACTTGCCTTGCCAATTTATAGGAGAAATATACCTATGAGAGCCTCTTTCCAAAGCTGTGGATCTTCAAATCATCAGTTCTTTCCCTAGGGATTCCCAAGTTTTCACACTTGTCTTTTGAACATAGTCAGCCTGGGAAGACTCCAATATTTTGTAGTAACTCTGCTTTTACAGCAACACAAAGAAGTCTTTCACACTGGGCAGCACCTCTGCTCACAACTAAAAATTCTATTTTAAGGAGATCTATACAGCTCCTGAAAACGAAGCCCTACAGCTTAATACCTGCACAACATGCTGGCTTATCACAGACTAAATCATGGGAAGCACTAATCAAACTCACCACCACTCTCAACTTCCATCAGTAGGAGTGATGGCACTGAGCACAGAGGGTCATCTTTTGGAGGATTCTCCTACTTTTCTGAGAGGATTTGTGTTGAAGGAGGGGGGGACTCTGTCCCTGTGCCCCTCCCTCAGGTGAGAGCCCACCTGCAGAGCTGCCCCAGCCCTGGGGCCAACAGCAGGAGGACGTGGAGCTGCTGCAGAGAGCCCAGAGGAGGCCCCGGAGCTGCTGCAGGGCTGGAGCCCCTCTGCTCTGGAGCCAGGCTGGCAGAGCTGGGAATGTTCCCCTGGAGAAGGGAAGGCTCCAGGCAGAGCTCAGAGCCCCTGGCAGGGCCTGGAGGGGCTCCAGGAGAGCTGCAGAGGGACTGGGGACAAGGGATGGAGGGACAGGAGCCAGGGAATGGCTCCCACTGGGAAAGGGGAGATTGGGCTGGGATCTTGGCAAGGAATTCCTGGCTGGGCTGGAATTGTCAGATTTGCTGTGGCTGCCCCTGGATCCCTGGAGGTGTCCAAGGCCAGGCTGGACACTGGGGCTGGGAGCAGCCTGGGATAGCAGAAGGTGTCCCTGCCATGGCAGGGGGTGGAATGGGTTGAGTTTTAAGGTCCCTTCCACGAGGGGACATCAAGTTGAGTGGGTGGTCAACACACCTGAGGGACAGGATTTGTTCCAGAGGAACCTGGAAGAGCTCAAGAAGAGGGCCCATGGGAAGCTCACGAGATTTTACAAGGAAGAGAGGGCCTAAATCACTCAAGAATAAAAGAAAGAGTCAATGACACAAAAAAAAAAGGCAGAGATAGAGATGAACAGACAGTCCTACACTCTCCACTTGTCCAATAGGGCTTGCCAGACTGACAAAATAAATGTGACAAAAGAAAATTGGTGCTGCAGGAGTTTGGAAGAACAATGTCACATTTCTTAAGTTTCTGCCTACTCAGCCAGATTTGTCCACTCCGTGGCTGAAGTGGAAGATCAAATTAATCCAGAGAGGAAGTGGGGGTTATTTCTGTGTATACAACTGAGTGGGAAGGAAGGGGGCTGAAAATTAGTCACTCATTACCTTCCTCATCAGTACAGACTCACAAACAGATGTTGCAGAAACACAAGGTATTTTAACACCCAATAAGAGATGTAGTGATTCAAATTTACATGTGTTAACCCAAAAGGCAGTCAGGAGCCTTTAGAATCAACATTTAGAATAACACAGAATTAAGGACAATGTATTTCATCTCTGTTGCTCCAGGCTGTGAAGTGTGGCTATAGCTTTTTAATAAAACTCACCTTTTGGCAGCAACAAATGACAGAAGATTTCAGCTTAAGAAATGAACATTTCAAGCGGTTACAGAGCCAGAAGAAAATAGGGTTATAATAGAAATTCTTTTACAGTCTTAACTGTAGAATGGATTATCACTCGCTTGACTGCAGTAACTGCACTAATATGCACAGGCTGTATGGCTAGCAAGAAAAAAACATCAAATATTTTTCTTTTCAGCTTGAATCAAACAATAGATTAAAATGGATTTCTTGGCTTGTTCACACAGGGCTTGATTATATTGATTATATCATTCTCTATTCATAAAGGGGACATAAAAACAAGAGATCTAAGAGCACAGCATCTATCCTGAATTCAGGTAGATATAAACCACTGTACCCTCAAGAAATACCCATCCTCTTGTTCACTACAAACAAAACTGACAGGGCAGTAATCAGGAAAAAGAAGAAGAACAACTTACCACATGCGGGAATCCACTTCATATTTGTACAAATCATCTGCCAGTCTGTACTTGTTGGCACTGAAGGCCTTGTAACCCCCGTGGATATAGATTGATCTTGTATTTGGATCATAAACACTGCTGTGACCATATCCTCCCTGCACCAGAGCTCCGCTCGTCTGCAAGATGCTCCAGGTATTTGTCACTGAAAAATGAGTGACAAAACATGGCTCATTTCTGTCCATTAATAACTCATCAACAACATGGTGAAATAAATTGGGATTCCCCTGACTCAGATCTAGACACTGTCTCTATCACTTCACATCCAAAAATATTCCCCTTCAAAAAGTCTGTTGTCAAGGAGCATTGCCAGGTATTTTTAATTGGAGCAGAAATAGCTCTTCCATAGTAATTTTTTACATTTTGCAGACAAGATAAGTAAATGAGAAATAAAAAGTAGAGAAATAATAGATTGCATTTCAATGACATGAAAATGCCAGCACTGCAACTTGATTTTGAATGGGACTCAAGAGCACTTTTACTTTTTATATATATATAAATATATATATAAAGCCAGACAGCACTGAAGACAAGTCTGACTGTGAAGAACACTGCAGTTAAAAACTAATATGTGATTCATGATCCTGTATCTCACTCACTAAAATAACATTGGTCTGAAGCACTTTAGACATATTATAATGCCAAGTGAAATAAAAATACCACATTACACACATCACATTACACACCAAATCTCTGTAGTAAGTGCTGAATGAAACCCTATACAAGCTTCCCAACTGCAGGCCAGAGCAGGCACACCAAAGGCAAAGGAAGTGAACAGTCTGCAAGATCACACATGGCAGAAACAAATCGCTGCCTGGTTCTCTCTGCATTTCTCTGAAAGGAAGAGATCTCGCTCACATGGACTCCAGAGAACCAGGCTCCAGCAGATCCTCTGGATCAGCATGACTGGAGGACAAGGACAGCAGGAGCAAAGTGCAGACAGGGCCACTATTCCTGAGAATAACCAGCACACTCTTGTTGTGAACTTCCTGTGCCTAACTACAATCCTGACACGGTCTGTGGAGCCAGCAATGTGTCTCCATTTCTGAGCTGGGTACAAGTTCAGTTTGCCTGGAAAGCCTCCTGTGCTTCTCCAGTGCTTATAGTAGAACTCTCTGGGTCCGAGAATCAGAGCCTGGACTACTCCAGGATATGGGGGTCAGATCCTATCAGGGATACGGGAATCCAGAAATTCAGCACCTGTTTCCCACAGCATCTGCTGCTGGGGACGTGGGTGTCACGTTAAGCAGGTATTTGGTCTGAACTGTTACAGCCATTATTATATTTGCAGAATTAAAAAACAATTTCAGAAGTGTTTGTTTTGTCAGAGGGAGAGAGGAAAACTAATCTAAAATGTTCCAGAGGTGCACTGCTTTACCTCTCAATTACAGCTTTACATCTTTGGGACCTAACGCTGTGTATAAAGGTGGAGGCACGTGGCTGCCTGCTCACTGGGTTATACAAATCTTTTAGGTTCAACTCTTGCACATACAAACAAGAGGAGGAGAACACATTTGTCTGTGTTTTGCTATCTGAACACGAGTCATTTAAATAACATCCAAACCAGCTGATCCACTGGCAGGGCCTGGCAGGAGGGCTGCCCTTTCTCCCTCCTCACTCACACAGGCTGTACTCCTGCACAGGAAGGCTGCCCTTTTTCCCTCCTCACTCACACAGGCTGTACTCCTGGACAGGAGGGCTGCCCTGCCTCCCTTTCCCCCTCACTCACACAGGCTGTACTCCTGCACAGGAGGGCTGCCCTTTCTCCCTCCTCACTCACACAGGCTGTACTCCTGCACAGGAGGGCTGCCCTCCCTCCCTCCCTCCCTTTCCCCCTCACTCACACAGGTTGTACTCCTGGACGTTGCTGATGTAGCCGTAGAGGGGGCAGTGCCCGAAGAGCACCAGCATGACGGTGCTGTTGTCCCTCAGGGTGACCACGTGTGCCGAGTGCCCCACCACGGCGTACTGCTCCTTGGCGCGGGGAGCCAGCATGGCCCAGCTCTGCCGCGGGATGTGGAACACCCAGAGCTGGCTGCTCACGTTCCCCGTGGCATCCAGCTTGCCGCCGTACATGTAGATGTTATCCTGAGAGAAGGCACAGAGGGCAGGGAGTGCAGCATTAGGAAACTGCTGTTTGGGAAGCACTGAAGCTACTGATTTGAAATTACCTAATAAACTCCCCTGGAAAGGGACTGGGGACAAGGGATGGAGGGACAGGACACAGGCACTGGATCCCACTGCCAGAGGGCAGGGATGGATGGGATATTGGGAGTTAGGAAGTGTCCCCAGGAGGGTGTGAGGCCCTGGCACAGGGTGCCCAGAGCAGCTGCGGCTGCCCCTGGATCCCTGGCAGTGCCCAAGGCCAGGCTGCACATTGGGGCTGGGAGCAGCCTGGGACAGTGGGAGGTCTCTGCCTGCAGCAGGGGACTGGGACTAGATGGTCTTTAAGCTCCCTTCCAACCCAAATCATTTTGTGATTCCATGATGAATTTCCATGCTTTGAGGTTCTTCAAGCGCTCTGTTTGTGAATGACAGTGAAGAATTTTTTGAGTACTTATGATTAAGCTTTGCCCTGGCCTGCACTGTTTGAGCTCAACAACATTCCAAACCCAAAGATCAATAAAAGATCTTTGGGTCATTTGGATCATTTCCTTTCCACAGACTTTGCTATCCTGCTCTCACATGGTCTGCACTTACAGCAAGGCACACAAGTGAGAAAGGAGGAAAAAACTGTCAAATCCACTTGCTGTGTCAGATGCTGGAAGATTAGATTCACAAATTTACTTGCAGAGCAAGTAACAAAAATCCCTAATCCCCCAGCACTGCTTTGGTGTCTTGGACAACAGAGCTCATAAAAATATTCATGTGATCTACATAAAATGCAGCTGGGGAACTCGAGCAAACTCAGCCTCAGGCATTCTTGTCAGCACAGACAGCAAGAGGAAATAATGGACTCACTGGCCTCAAAAAGTCATCTTCAAAATCTCTGGAAAAAGGGCAAAGAAGGAGCACACAGGCAGAGACACTGCAGACTTCCTAGGAGAGCCACCCAAGGATTCCCTGGAGCACAAGGGTACAGCCTGGGCTGGGCAGGGACAAGCCTCTGAACGAGGACCGCTTCTCCCAAAGCATGGCTGACATGGGATAAGGAGTGGGAAGCAGGAGAGAAGAAGGGAAATCAGCTGGGAAGTGAGTCTGGAGCACTGAACTTACCTTGTGCAATGCCAACGAATGACCATATCTCATCTCTACTGAGTTCACAGAGCTGTTCAGTGGAAGCCACTCTTCAGAAATGAGATCATACCTGTATAATTAAAACTGAATTACTTTCCAAGGAATAGGTATTAATGCTGAGAATATGATTGTTTGTCCTTTCTAAGATTTGGGGAAAATTATTTACCAATATAGTATGTTAGATATAATTATTTACTGAAATAATAAATCCTGCCATGATTTCAGCATGCACAAAGCTCATACAAACTACTTACGGGTTAAAAAAAAAAAACAATTGAGCCTGCTCTGTTACTCAACATCCACAGGTTGATCTCCTTTGCCCTGTTCTCTTTTCCATACAAACCCACGAGCTAGCTGTGACAACCTACACCACCTCTCCCTCAAAAAAGTAGGAAAACTTTACACTAAACACAGGTAATTTGCAACTACTTGATTAGAAAAACTCTGCCAGCACTTAAAAAACACTATTTAATTATGTCTTTGCTATTCATGCTTAAAATAACATAAACTCTCTGCCCTGAAAATGGCTTGTGGCTTTTCATTTAAAATAAGGCACTATATCTGCCAAGCTAAGGGCCTTGTGAGATAAAATCATCTCTGAGAAAGCATTCAACAAAGTCATAGGGTATCCTATTAAAAAACAAGGTGTGACTTTGGAGGAGTAAATTGTGGGTGCAACTAGCAACTGTTCTACATTTAAATGTGTGTTTTCAGCTCCTCTTCCCCTATAAGAACTATTACCTCTGGATGTGAGTGCAGAATACACACCTCTCACTTGGGTCCATCAAAGTAAGGTACACAAGTATCTCTGGAAAAAAGTCCAGCTTTTGCCTAGATCTGCCCTAATACAATACAAAAGCTGGTGTTTTTAAAATTGACTATTTCCATGAAGTACATTATTATTACTTTATATTTTAGTTACTGTTACATCTCCTCAAACAATTGCATAAATGCCCTCAGCCTAATGCCATTCCCTGTTTGGTGTCCCATCCACTGTGGATAACCATCCAGAGTAATCAGTAGGTGTTAATTAAGGAGCCAAAAACTCAAGTGACACAAACACAAGATAGAGAAGGGCTAAAAAACACTGAAGCAAAATTACCCTCTTTGAATATGAGGCTAGATATAATTTAAGAGCTGGCCCAGAAATATACAGAGAATAGTTAAATGCTGACAGACACAGATGAATCAAAAGCTCCCTGAACATCAGGAACCTTATGCTTTTCTTTTCCAAAATTAGCACCCCTTAGCAAGATTTTCCCCCATCTCAAACATGAGCCTGAGTTTTTATTATGGCTGTTTTCCCTCAGAGATGAAGCACAGACCAAAGCAAAGCACGTCAGGTGGCATTTCCTAAAAATAACTCTCAAATCTAAGTTCCTATCTTTAGTTTTTATTATCTGGGTTTATACTCACGCTAAAACCTTCTGAGAGTCAGAATGATTGAAGACATAGCCTCCAACAATCCACATTTTATTGTCATGGATGACAGCTTTGTGAGATGCTCTGGCAAGTTTTGGAAGAGTGTATTCTTCCCGTTCCCAAAACGACTGGTTTGCAGGAACAGGAACTGAACAGCCAGGACCTGGGAAAAGAAGGTTTAAAAATGGGTTTTTTCCAAAGCCTGTATTTCAGCTGGAGGTCAAACGCCTGCTAGTGCTGTAGCTGGTTGCATTTAATATGGGACTAATTCTTACATATCAGTAGGTCTCGGCAAAGCAAACATCTGGCCTATGTTCAGGGCAGATCACTGCCAAGTTGGATGTGGCTGATCAGCTCAGCTGCACATGAGAAGGAGATATTTCACATGTTCAAACAGTTAAGCTATGGCAACCAGGCTCAAATTTGCTTCAGGGGCATAGGAATGAGACCTGAAGGGATGCCTGTACACCACAGGTTAGGCCCTCTTTGGATGGTTGCTTTTAAAAGCAATTGTTAAAAACCACAGAATCACAGACTGGGATGGATTGGAAAGATCCCCTTCCACCCCCATGCCGTGGCAGGGACACCTTCCAGAGGGTGCCCCAAGCCCCAGTGTCCAACCTGGCCTGGGACACTGCCAGGGATCCAGGGGCAGCCACAGCTGCTCTGGGCACCCTGTGCCAGGGTGCCATCACACTCACTGTAAAAAACTTCTTCCTTATATCTAATGTAAACCAGCCTAGTTTCAATTTAAAGTCATTCCCCTTTGTCCTGGCATTCCAGGCCCTTGTCCAACATCCTTCTCCAGCTCTCATGGAGGCCCTCTGGGCACTGGAAGTGGCTCTGAAGTCTCCCTGGAGCCTTCTCTTCCCCACACCCCCAGCTCTCCCTAACTGCCTCCAGAGCTGAGACGCTCCAGCCCTTGGAGCTTCTCTGTGTCCTCCTCTCCAGCATATCCATCCATCCATCCATCCATATGAAGTGTGGTCTTTTAAATCTAAAAAGCAGGTACTCTGTTCCTAGTCAAAATGCTAATGCTTGTCATGCAGAACATTCCCGCGTCCTCCCAGTTAAAGTGCCAGCTCCATACACAAAAATACACCCCCAGAGCTCTGTGTGCCCAGCAGGAGACTCACCTTGCCAGCCTGCAGAGCACACGCAGGCTCTGGAGCCATTGAGGCTGCAGTGGCCCCGCTCCGGAGCGCCACAGTTCCCCGGGCAGTAGGGAATGTCACAGGCCTCTCCCTTCCAGCGCTCGGCACACTCACACTGCGGGGCCAGGCTGCTGCTGTTGAGCCTGCACTCCCCCTGGCCAGAGCAGTTATTGGGACACATATTGAAACTGGGGAAAAGCACAAAGCAGCTCGTCAGGAAGGAAAGAGATTCCCAACAATTATTAACAAAGGCAAGAGTGATGCTGAAGAAAATGAATACAAATCATTACAAACCAAGAGAGAGTCATCTGCTACCTGGTGTGATGCACCTGTAGAGATCTGTACTCTATTCCTAAAAACTGCTTCATTTCACAAGTTAAACTTGCAGCTCCTCTGAGAAAATGATCAACATGATTTTTAGCCATTTGTAAGGCAAACGACTTGCCTTAAAACACCCAACAGTAAGTGAGGACTTTCATCAGAGTGAAAGGCTGCTGTGGTGTCTGTGCAATTTATACTCAAACTGTTCACAATTAGGTGCTATTCTGGGATCTGCTTACCACAAGAACAACTGGAGATGAAACCCAAGCCAAAGACGTGCCTGGTTCGAATAATTTCTGATTTTATATCTGCAACATAGCTGAGGCAAAACCAGATATAACCTTGGTAAAGGTCCAAATTTTGAGATCATAATAATTTCCAGACTCCAGTTTTTGCTGGTGCATCAACCAGAATAATTCACAGATGGGAATTAGTACCCATATTCTCACTGTCAGTGGCTCCAAGGCAATTTCACAAGTGCTGAGAGAACTACTATCTACACATAGTGAAACTATGAAGACTTATGTTCCATTCAATCTACTTGCTGGAAAAATGTTACAAGCAAACCTAAGGACCAGAAGACAAAACAGCACTTGAAAATTGTCTGAAATGATGAAGAAAGTTACAAATTAAAGGAATATTGTTCTTGAAGACAGTATTTTATTGCAATGGTGCAAATCCAACAGCTGGCAGTAGATGGAGTCCTGGTTTATGCAATCAGTCAGACTTGGAAATCACTGCCTCTTCAGCTCCTCTGATCCCACTAACTTCGCATACACTCCTCATCTTCTTCTGGAGCTTTCAAAGGGTGCTGGGTGCCCCCTATTTTAAAAAAAATTCACTATTATGTGGGTTATTCAGCACATATTTGTGTTCTTACTGAGGATGAAAGTACTGAGACTTGATATTCAAAAACTAAGCTTCTCATTTTAAGAGAAAGTCAATTTTTGCAGGAAGTCAGTTATGACTGAAGCTTTCCCAGCTGTTTTTTTCTGAAAGAGGTGAGACTTTCTGCAGGTTATTCCCAAATTAAATCTCCCAGTGTGGCACATACATAACTTGCATCTGTAGGAGCAAAAAAAATCCAAAGCTCATGATCCCTGCAGAAGCAAAACCTTCCATCTCTGCGAGTATGTCCACACATTTACCTCAAGAAGCAAAACCTTTCTAAAAGCAGTTGATGAATTAGGGAGCACAGAAGAATTACTTTTAAAAAGCTCATCAATGAGGACTAAATACATGTCAGTGAACAGAAAGCACCCATCTGTTTAGAATATGAACAAATATAAAACCAGTCCAGAATAAAAAGAAGCCAGATGGAGGGATTCAATCCAGGGATGAATAAGAAAGCAAATCCTGATGATGAGGACCCTCAAGAGCATGTACAGCCCAGTGCCTCAAGTGAAATGTGTGGCTGATGGAAAAGTGTGTTTGTGCTAGAGTATCTGCAGAGCACTCAGGAGCACAGACATGCACAAAACATAACAATTCCTGTTGATTAGATAGAATCAAATTGATCTAATAACATAGAATAAATAGTAAGATGCCTTTTGGAGCAAACATTCATCCACACTTACAACTGACAAGTTGTAACATTGAGCACACGCCACTTATTGGCTGTTGCAATGGTATAATAAAGATAAAAATCTAATTTCAGGCGTCTGCTCATAATTACACACTTCAATGGCAGCTGCTTATTTCAAGACAAAAGTAAGAAAAGGGGAAAACTCCTTTTGCTCAACCTGCAGCATCACTGTGGAGTGGTGCCACTTACTTATAGGTGATGTTAAACCCTGTGAGATTATAGGCAGCATCACTGAAGAAATGTAGAAGAGCATATCCAGAAGTAGCTACAACTTCAGGTACTGTTTCATTGCTGTCTTTCTCAGGAACAATAAGACCACTGGAAAAGTAAAAGAACAATATTAGAAGTGAAATAAAATGCAGCAAAGCAACAAGAGTAAATGCACCAGTACTTTCAATAAAATAATTTAATTTCAATTAAATAATTGAATTTCAATAAAATAATTGAAACTCAATGTATTTCCATCATTTGAAATATAATGAATTTGTGGAATCATAAATAAATGTATGTTGGAAGTATTTAACCTGAGAAAGACTGAAGCTAACTAGAATTTTAGATATCCCTATCAAAAACCTTTCCCTCCCTTGTCACTCAGCAAAGAATTAAGCAGGTCCCATTCATAAAACAAGGTGGCACCTTTGGAAACAGAAATTAATGTGTCCCAAAATAAAATCTGTATTACAAAGTCAAACTAAAGGTTTGCTGAGCCCAGATCTCCTCCTGACTGTGGGCTACAAAAATGATTGGGAAAGGCTGTGACAAACCAAGCAAGTACAAGAGCATTGTGGCAAAGTGTAATCCACCTTCCAGACACCCAGTTCAGATGCTTAGACCTGGAGAATGCACCCAAGTCAGTACAGTAAAATAAACCACTCTGCCATGCTTCTAACCAATTCATTTCTTAATCATTCGTATCCTTTTCACCTGAAAAATCTGCAGCAGTTCGGTTAACAATTTAATTCCACAACAGCGGAAAAAGGATTATTCTACTCATTTTTGACTTGCTGCCTTTTGGGTTCTTTTTCTATGAGAAATACGAACAGTCAGCCATGGAATCACAGACTGGTTTGCATTAGAGGCTTAAACCAGAGACTTAAAACTCATCCTGTTCCACCCCTGCCATGGCAAAGACACCTTCTGCTATCCCAGGCTGCTCCCAGCCCCAATGTCCAGCCTGGCCTTGGACACTCCAGGGATCCAGGGGCAGCCACAGCAAATCTGGGAATTCCAGCCCAGCCCCTGCCCACCCTCCCAGCCAGCAATTCCTTGCCAAGATCCCAGCCCAATCTCCCCTTTCCCAGTGGGAGCCATTCCCTGGCTCCTGTCCCTCCATCCCTTGTCCCCAGTCCCTCTGCAGCTCTCCTGGAGCCCCTCCAGGCCCTGCCAGGGGCTCTGAGCTCTGCCTGGAGCCTTCCCTTCTCCAGGGGAACATTCCCAGCTCTGCCAGCCTGGCTCCAGAGCAGAGGGGCTCCAGCCCTGCAGCAGCTCCGGGGCCTCCTCTGGGCTCTCTGCAGCAGCTCCACGTCCTCCTGCTGTTGGCCCCAGGGCTGGGGCAGCTCTGCAGGTGGGCTCTCACCTGAGGGAGGGCACAGGGACAGAGTCCCCCCTCCCTGGGGATCAGCCCAGGCACAGGGGGCGTCCTGGGTCCCAGCTCACGAGGCCAGGGCATGTCCAGTTTCTTACCCACCAGCATCACCAAGTCCTCCCCTCCAGGGCTGCTGTCCATCCCTCCATCCCCCAGTCACTTCTCAAACTCAGAATTGCTCCCATCTGATGCAGGACCTTGCACTTAACCTTGTTGTATCTCACGAGATCCCTACAGTGCCAGTCCTTGGTCATGCCCAGGTCCTTCTGGATGCCATCTCATCCCTCAGGCATTTCAACTGCCCCATATCTTCTCATCATCTCTTCTTTTATAAGCTCTACCTGACTCATCACATTCATGTTTGTTGTCCTTTCTATCATAGCAGCCTGTCACACTCTCAACTCCCACCTCATTCTTTGCTTCACACTTCTGGATGCCTTTGGCTGTTTCTCTCACCTTTCCAGGTTCTCTGAGATGCTCCAGCCTTTTAGTTTTCCAGGACTAGCTGAGAGAAGCAAAGATGGTGGGCAAGACTTTCTACAGTATTGCAGACACACTACAGATTTATATAATGGTTTGTCAAAATAATTGCAATAAACTGACAAACTAAAATGAGCTTTGAAAAAAATAATTACTACCTATTTACCTATGACACTAAATACTTTATATCTGAGAGGGAATGCTTATTTTTCATTTAATAGAAGCTTGACCAAACCAAAAAATTAAAAGTTGATTCCTCCCTCATACAAAAGCCATCAACATGGGCACAAATTCAAAGTCTATTGAACTTAGGTTTTTAAAAGCCTTTATCCATGCACAGTACATTGTCCAGCACCCCCTGCTCACAGTCAGCTGCTATTTCCCTGTACAGATCCACCTCCGCCCAGCGTCACTCCCGCTTCCCAAGGCAAAGCCGAAGCTCTGTGACCAGCAGGGGCAGAGCAGAGTGTGTGGGGCAGGGAGCCGGGGCAGCTCCAAACAGCCCAGCCTGGCCCCCACCCGGCCACTCCCCAGAGCCCAGGGCAGCAGGCAAAAAGCAATGATGGAAAGAATTTTCCCCCGAGAAGAACTTAATTTCCTTTTTTTCACATCTATTTAGAATAGAAAGCTTATGCAGTTGAAGAGAGTTTCCTAGGACAGAGTAAAAGAGTTTATCTGCTCAAGGAAATCACTCCCAGCTATCCACAGCACCCACTAATACCACCTGGGAAGCACTTTCTGTGACCTGAACTTTTCTGTCCCCATGATACAATACAATGGTGTGCTCCAAGAACAGAACAGACCCCCAGCAATCCTTTCTACTACAGATTTGGGGGTATGTGCACCAAACCCAGCAGATGAACGAGCTACCTACATCAGGATCACACTGAAAACTGCACAACAAATCTTACAGTGAACAAAAAAGATGTCCTTCATTTTACCAACACACCATAAAAATCACTGGAACCTGATCCCATGTTTTGGCTAAGCAACTCCAGCACATCTGCTGATATACATTTCAAGAAATATTTCCTTATGAGAAAGCCAAATTTTCCTCCGCTGCTCATTCACTTCTCAATGATAAGGATTAAACAGCAAAATTAATTCCCTTTTCATCTCTCTGGAAGAGGTGCTTTATTTCATTCTCAACGTTTGAGACTTCTGAAGTTTATCTCTCCCAAAAGACCATCTCTCACAAAACCAAAGAACAAAAGGCCTAACAAACTTCTTGTTCAATTCATAATTATTCCCTTGTAATGGACACTGCAGGACAGTACATCTCCACCACAGGAAAACAAACATTTGAAAATAATTTGGGTGAGGCAAACTGCAGCTCAGGAACAAGAAAAAATTTGCTTTTTTCTGGTTTCTTCTTCAGCACTTATCACTGATATTACAGGGCAAAGTGGAAGGCAAGACAAAAAATCCCCTCAATAATCTCTCCTAAAAAAAAGACTATCCTTGACAATTCTTTGTGTTCTCAAAGAAATCTCAAATTTGGGGTTTGTTTGACCAGAACACAAGTACCTCCATAACAATGCTTGCATCCCAGATATTCCCTATTTCCATCTTTTTCTGGTGGTTCATGTGTAAATAACTAAAGAGGATGTTATGCCTCCTACACAAATTTAAAACACTCTAAGGAAACTTAATCACAGAATTGTCTGGGTTGGAAGGGACCTTAAAGGTCATCTAGTCCAAGCCCCTGCCATGGGCAGGGACACCTTCCACCAGACCAGGCTGCTCCAAGTCCCATCCAGCCTGGCATTGAACATTTCTAGGGATAGGGCATTTTAAATTCTTTCAGAGAAAGCCATGAAGAGAACACAACACAGCAGGAACAATCAGAGCCTGAAAGGTTGAACCTCAGAAATAGTGAATAAATCAATCTGCTCCCAGCATCATACGGAATAAACAGAAGCACATCAGAATTTACATCTGCCATGAAAAAGAATCCAATAGGCAGAATCAGAATGATAAAAGATTATGCAAAACTTCCTTTAAATTATGATCCAGAATCTCTGAGAAACTCAGCTCTGGCCAAGATTAGCATGTTTCACAACACACTGCTTTTATTTCCTTTCATAAGGTTTCAAAACATTTTGCAACCATCCCTACTCCAAAGCAAATAAACACTCCTACTCAGCTCAGCTGCCCAGTGACACCCAGGGAGAGGCAAACCTCTGCTTTGGACAGAAATAACATCTATTTTCTGTAAGCTGGACTGCTGAAGTCAATGGCAGAAAGTAAAAGAGCATCAGAAATCAATGAAACATAGAATGGCCTGAGCTGGAGAAACTTTAAAGATCCTTCTGTTCTACCTCCTGCTATGGGCAGGAACACCTTCCACTATCCCAGGGTGCTCCAAGCCCCAGTGTCCAACCCGGCCTTGGGCACCTCCCAGGAAACAATTCCTGGCCAACATCCCATCCAGACCTAATCTCTAATAGCAGGAAGCCATTCCTCCTTGTCCTGTCACTCCATCCTCTTGTCCCAAGCCTCTCTCCCACTCATCATGGAGGCTCATTTCAAGTATGGAAGTTCACAATTATGTCCAGGAGACCCACCTTCTCCACTGCCCTGCACACACTGCCCTGTTCCTTCCCCTAGAGCGTTGAAAAATCAGAATAATTTAAAACAAAGGGCACCTCCTCTATTATTTTTCTTGGATTTGCTATGTGAGTATCACAATATTGGCATATTCCTCATTTCCTCCAGAGACACAACCTGTTAGAGATCAAAGCATGAGAAGCTCTACTAAGCAGAAAAAGGGTATAATTGAGAGTCACAAAAGGAAAGGGTGAAAATACAGAGTAGAGCTCATGGAGGAGTAAAAGGATAAAGATCATACTGAAAAATCAGCTTTCAATCCATCAAAATCCAATGCAAACAAATTATCCTAATTTTTAAATACTTTGATAGATCTGGACACACACATACACAAAATGGCAACATTTCTCTGCTACTAAAAACCAGTCCATGCACCTCATTCATACTCAGAACTACAAGAGTAAAACTAAAGAAACTAAAAATAGCAGTTACAGAAGACTAAAAATAAAACAATAGCAAAAAATAAAAAAGGAGGGAGGAGAATATAAGGAGACATTTGAAATTTATTGTCTTAAATGAAGCAGGATGACTCCCGAACATGGACTTTTAAGGAAAAAAACCCATTGCAACAACATGTACTAAAAAAGCCTAGACTATAGATTCATTATAGAGCTGGCAGCCCCTCACATTACAATCTTCCTTGAAATCTTCTCCCCTTGGTGCAGAAGAGGCAGAAGCAGCTGCAGCACCAGCACAGGGAAGTTTGTCTGTCTGCAGAAGCCTCCAGATCAGGGGCTTTGCCCAAAAACCTCCTCAGTTCTTACATGACTGCGGCTATCGAAGGATCATGGAACAGTTTAAGGTGGAAAGGACCTTAAGGATCATCCCACCCTGCCATGACAGGGAACCTCCCAGTGTCCCAGGCTGCTCCCAGCCCCAGTGTCCAGCCTGGCCTTGGGCACTGCCAGGGATCAGGGGCAGCCACAGCTGCTCTGGGCACCTGTGCCAGGGCCTGCCCACCCTCACAGGGAACAATTCCTCATTCCCAAGATCCCCATCCAGCCCTGCCCTCTGGCAGTGGGAGCCGTTCCCTGTGTCCTGTCCCTGCAGGCCTTGTCCCCAGTCCCTCTCCAGCTCTCCTGGAGCCCCTTCAGGCCAAGCCAGGGGCTCTGAGCTCTGCCTGGAGCCTTTCCTTCTCCAGGGGAACATTCCCAGCTCTGCCAGCCTGGCTCAGTGGTAGGGAAGCTCCAGCCCCTGGAGCAGCTCTGTGACCTCCTCTGGACTTGCTCTGGCAGCTCCAGGTCCTCCTGCTGTTGGAAGCCCCTGAGCTGAATACCCATTCCCATGGCAGCAAGGTCAGTTACAATTTCTGGCAAATAATTGAGGGAATAGAAGGGAAAAATAGAGGAGAGTCAACCACATGATCTATGTATAAGCAGAGGTAGGAGTGAGGTTTCTTTAACTTCAAGGAGAGATAGCTGAAGAAGGATGAAACCTAAATTTTGACCTCAACTACCTCAGGAGAGATTAGAGAGGAGGGAATACCAGAGGTTCACAAGAAAAGGACAGGAGGCAACACGCACAGGTTGCAGCAAGGGATTGTGGCTAGACATTATATTAGATTAATTTTATATCATTATTTTAACACCAATCTCTGCACCACAGACCCAGAGGATCAACGAGACCTCCATCCTAAAGATAAATTCACACCTTGATTGGACAAAGGGCTCTGATGGTCATCCTGCTTTGAGAGAGAGAGATCAGACCCTTCCAACCCAACTCAGCCCTAGACCCAAATCTGGGTGCTCAAGTGCCACATTCTCCATCAGGTACCACAAGGCTGGTGAGCTGCTCCTGCTCCGAGGGAACACGGGCTCACATCATCCTCCACCTGGCCCCTGAGAGCAACCACAGCAGCTGCTGGGCCACTGCCAAACGTCCTGCAGAACAACAACTGGGTCTGACCAGGAAAACACTCCCTGCCAACCCAATCAAAATGAAAATAAAGGTGCAAAACCAGCTCTGGTAAATGTTTAATGTGGAGTAAAGTTAACAAAACCAACTAAGTTCACAGGTACTGAGTGCAGTTTATCTACTTCAGATTTCTTCATCAGGGCTGACAAACATATTGCATTTGTTTCCATGTTCTTTTACTGCAGTTTTGAAGGAGCACATTTACACAATCTCATTGTGCCTGTGGTCACAAATATAAGCCAGCAAAGATATTTTTAACACTGTTTAATAAAAAAAGCTTAATATGCAGGACCAGACAGCTCTGGGGGATCTCAGAATACAAGGAATTTAGTCTATGCACACACTTGAACTGTGTAAATGTTGGCACTAAGCAAATATTTATTGCTGTTAAAAATGATAAAACAAATTTAAAGCTTCCCTACAGACCAGTGTTGAGGATTCCCAAGATCATCTTATATATATACGAGATTATATATATATTTCAGAATAAATATCATCTTGTGAACAAACATAAATGAGCATCAGAAGGTCAAGAAAACAAAATGAGAGCAGTGAAGGAAGTGAAGGTTCAGGGAAGTGCTGTAAAAAGTCAGGGAGGGAACAAAAATTGAGTTGAGAGAAAGGAATTTCTAGTGTTTATCAACAAACTCTCAAAGCTTACAGGGCCCAACTGTATAAAGCTCAGTCTTGTAAATCTCCTGGCAGAGTGCAAATAATGAACAAGGAAATATGTTTACGGTAATAATACATTTAATATACCCCAACTAAATTGGGAAAATATGAACACCGCTCTTAAAAAAACTCCAAGGCATTTATTTTGTATTAGAGAAAGGTATTTTTCAACAGATGCTTTCTGGTACTTCACCAAAATGAGAAGCATCTGCCATTTCCTGAACTTAGATTACTGAATACCACAGCTCACTGCTAATGAAGCTAAATTCAAATGTCATATAAAGACGCAATTAGAAAGAAATTGGAGTTTTTTCCCTACCTCAAAAACATTATTGTACTAAGCTCATGTTTGCTTGTCCTCAAGACCAGGCTTCCTGATTTACAGATTTCCCAGTCTGAACCATAACTGTTAATGCTGTGAACTACTTATTAGTTCAATTTTAAAAGCCTATTAATTTTTGGAAAACACACAAGAAATGGCAGGCACAAATCATCATTTCACCAGTGTATTAAAAAATAGCTTGATTAGAATAAAATTACATTGGGTCAAGATGACATTTCCTCCTCTTCCTGCACATCAATCAGAACACGATACCAGAGAGCACTTCCAGGTGGCATTGCCACGTTTGTGGAGCTTTTTAGAAGAGAAAGGTTGTTCCTTCCTCAAATTAGGTGTTCTGTTTTGACCTCACCTTAGTCTGAAGCTTTTACTCCAAAACAATGCTACATTTGCAGCTGAAGACCAAAAAGCCACATGTGGTGGTTTAAATTTGTATCAACTTTTGTCCCTCTGCTGATTTTCTCTCACAGACATTATAAGGATTTTTTAGAACAAACATGAAGTATTTTTAGACCTTCATTTCACAAATGAGAGGAAGCCCAGCACAAGGTTAATTCTGGAAATAGTTACACAGACACTTGGAACAAGCAGAGTCCCAGGGGAACCTTTAGTTTTTTTCATAGATAACTTGGGATTATTTTCCTAATTTCAGTTTAAAGAATAAAAAGCATGACAGGGTGGTGTCACTGCAAGACTGAAACACAGAAAAACACAAGTTATGTTTATGTCTCAGGATGAAATGTGGATTGCTCACCAGCAGCCACACTGATGTCTCATCACATGGACAAGCCAAACACCTGTAACCTGTTGGCAGAACAGGAATTTTTACACATCAGGAGCTGGAGAGGGACATTTGCCATGGGATGGAGAACAGGACAGAGGGAATGGCTTCTCACTGCCAGAGGGCAGGAGAGATGGGACATTGGGAAGGAATCCTTCCTTGTGACAGCAGTGAGGCCCTGGCACAGGTGCCCAGAGCAGTTGTGGCTGCCCCTGGATCCCTGGCAGTGCCCAAGGCCAGGCTGGACATTGGGGCTGGAGCACCTGGGACAGTGGGAGGTGTCCCTGCCATGGCAGGGGTGGCACTGGGTGGGCTTTAAGATCCCTCCCAAGCCAACCATCCTGTGATTCTGTTTTTTACAAGGTTGATCCATCATTGTTGCTCCTGAACATGTTCCAAGTAACTAAAGACTTTGAAGTTTAAGGTGCATAAAAGATAGACATAATTCTATGAGACCTCCATGTCTACAACATTATCTGGCTTTTGCCCTTCTGTCTGTATTGACACACTGCAAGTTTAAGTCATAAATCATGTTCAAACCCATAAATGGGGTAGTTTTCTCCTCTCAAAGGAGCCTGCACACCAAATCATCTCCAGCCCAGACAGACAACAATAATTTTTTTGTCTCTCAAAGAATCAGGATTTGGAAATGAAAACATAATACTTAAATGCTAGAGTGCAGTGACATGCCTTGTTCATTGTAAAAGCTAAAAACAACTCTTTAATTGTTTATGCTGACAAAGAGTGCACAAAAGGACACTGGCTATATGTGCTGCACTTGCCGTGTTATACATTTGGATTACTGGATCATATTTACAGCCTGACATGTAAGTCAGGCTCTAAGTTAAGAAAATACCACTGGCTACAGTTAAGAGTCTCACCAAGGGGAACTCACCTAAAAGCTGCCAGTAAGGGAGCATAAATTGAGTCTCCATCATACACATACAAGTGGTCCCAGCTGCACTCTGTGGCAAAGTGATTGAATCGAAGCCTGAGGATTGTGTTTGGCCTGTAAAGAAAAAATAAATAAAGAAAATATTTGTAATTAGCCACTCAACACACAGAGCAAAATCCCTTCAACACACTTCTCTGGTGTGAAGCTCTGGTCTAGACAAGACTAAAACTGAGTCATTTGGTCTAACTGTAGGCGCATTAAACATGCTGTGGTTCAGGGTTTTTTTGTATGCAGCTCTCCAGGTATTAAGCAAAAATTTCTTTATGGTCAGAAAACTGTGTCCTGTTGTGCAGAACACATCATGGAACCACACAATGATTTGGAAGGGACTGACAAGGATCACTGAGTCCAGCTCCTGGCTCTGCACAGGACACCCCAACAATCCCACCTGAGCCTGAGCGCATTGCCCCAGCGCAGCTGGAGCTCTGGCAGCCCTGGCACCACGGCCACTCCCTGGGGAGCCTGGGCACTGCCTGAGCACCCTCTGGGGGATGGATGAGCCTCTCCTGAGACAAAAATTAAGCCTCCCCTGACACAACTGCAAGCCCTTCCCTTCGGTCCTGTCCCCGGTCACACACAGATCAGTGTCTGCCCCTTCTCTGCCTCACAAGGAAGTTGCAGGCTGTGATGAGGCTTCCACTCAGTCTCCTGTTCTCCAGGTTGAACAAACCAAGTCACCTCAGCCACTGTTCAAACAAGCCAAATGTCCCTCTGCAGCTCTCCTGGAGCCCCTCCAGGCCCTGCCAGGGGCTCTGAGCTCTGCCTGGAGCCTTCCCTTCTCCAGGGGAACATTCCCAGCTCTGCCAGCCTGGCTCCAGAGCAGAGGGGCTCCAGCCCTGCAGCAGCTCCGGGGCCTCCTCTGGGCTCTCTGCAGCAGCTCCACGTCCTCCTGCTGTTGGCCCCAGGGCTGGGGCAGCTCTGCAGGTGGGCTCTCACCTGAGGGAGGGGCACAGGGACACAATTCCCACCTTGCATTTCGCACCAGCCCAGGCACGGGGGTTCTGGGGGCCGGCACATAGGGCTGGGGCAGGTCCAGGTTTTCAGCATGGTAAGACACTATTTGTTTCATGCCAATATAAAAAAGATACATCTAAAGACAATTACAGAGAAAGCACAGCAGATACTTAATTCTGGCTCAGCTCCAGGAGGGTGCAAACAGCACTAACATTGCTTAGACCTGAAACAAATAGAAAATGAATGTCTATCAGCAGTGCTTGTTCCCACCCCCAGCTGGAGCTGTTGAAAGGACAGACACAAGTGTCTAGGATCTCCCCAACAGTATTGCCCTTGAATTCAGATGAACTCCCTGTTAATCCTAATCAAAAAATTGTTTTAAATGTCAGCTTGCTATATAGTCCTTCCTTCCCACAGAAGGGGGAGTCTTTAGGGAGTTATTCTGCAAATGACTGTTTTTTGATAGGTACAACAATCTACTCTATGTCTTTGGAAAAGAGCAGCAGGTGGAACTCAAGGATAATGCCCTGCTTAAAGAAAAGGTACAAAGAGAATTTATGACTTCAGAACTGAGCAGCCTGTGGAGGCACAGGGGATTGCTTCTACTTGAATAGCCTGACAGCTGTAGAGCAGAAAGAAATTGTCAATCAATAAAAGCTCAGACCACAAACAAAAAGGAAGAGTCTCTTTGCAACAGCCAAGAACTGGTAGGTGACAGCCCTCATCTGTACAATCACATGGTCCCTCAGGATGCGTGGAGTTCATCTGCCTCGTTCACACTCCAGGGAAAAATAAAAAGGACTCCCCTGGGATAAGAACAGAGCACAGATACCAGCCAAGAAAACTCAGGAACGGTGCAGAAAGGAAATGAGAACACTAAGGAACACAGGGCTGAATATTTCAGCTGGGTTAATCAGCATGATTATCTCTTTTCTGTTTACCACCATGCCCTGACAGCAGGGTATAAACACTCACAGGCAGGAAAAGGACTCCAACCTATGCCTGGCTATGGAACAGGGAGGAACATTTCTGTCTTCCCAGCAAGAAAGATCTCACTTCAAAATCCATAAAGTGGTGGTTCCCTAGGAAGCCTCTCAGTAGTAGTAATTATAGGCTGGAGGAGCACCTTTGGTGACATTACTGAGGACTCATAACAAGCACCTCCATTCTGATAAAAAAAGGATTCACAATATCTTTTAAAAACAGAAGTTATAAGGGTTAAAGCTGGCTATGCTGGCATTGCTGAGGCTGGTCTGCAATAATGCTCTTGTGAAACACTTTTAAATTATTTGTAATTGCAAATAGTCAGCAGCTGTTTTCCTATCACCAAATTAAAAGAAGTAGCCACTTGGAGCATCCAACTTTTGCTCTTAACCACCTCAAACAGCTGGGCTCCTTATAAAGTTAATAGTGAGTGGTTGCCTCTCAATTTTATCATTGTGGATGGTTCTAGAGCTTAGGAATTAAACTTCCTCAACTCAAATAAAAGTCTGAAGCAGATACAATGAATAATTCCTCCAAACCCATCAGACCTCCTAAACGAAGGACCACAGAGTGGTATGGGTTGGAAGGGACCTTCACAACCATCTTGTTCCAGCCCCTGCCATTGTCCAAGCCCCATCCAGTCTGTCGCAGGGGCACTGCCAGGGATCAGGGACAGCCATAGCTGTTCTGGGCACCCTGTGCCAGGGCCTGCCCACCCTGCCAGGGAACAATTCCCAATTCCCAAGGTCCCATCCAGCCGTGCCCTCTGGTAGTGGGAGCCATTCCCTGGCTCCTGTCCCTCCATCCCTTGTCCCCAGTCCCTCTGCAGCTCTCCTGGAGCCCCTCCAGGCCCTGCCAGGGGCTCTGAGCTCTGCCTGGAGCTTTCCCTTCTCCAGGGGAACATTCCCAGCTCTGCCAGCCTGGCTCCAGAGCAGAGGGGCTCCAGCCCTGCAGCAGCTCCAGGGCCTCCTCTGGGCTCTCTGCAGCAGCTCCACGTCCTCCTGCTGTTGGCCCCAGGGCTGGGGCAGCTGTGCAGGTGGGCTCTCACCTGAGGGAGGGGCACAGGGACACAATTCCCACCTTGCCTTTGCCATCAGCCAGGGCTGGGGTCAGGGGCTCGGGGCTGGGTCATGTCCAGCTCTCACCCAGCAGCACCCCCAGGTCCTTCTCCCCAGGGCTGCTCTCCAACCCTTCCCCACCCATCCTGTGGTTGTGCTCTGCCTTGCTCCAGCCCATGCAGGACCTTGCCCTTGGCCTTGTGTAACTTCATGAGGTTCACACAGTCCCATATCTCTGGTCTGTCCAGGCCCCCTTTGGTGCCACTTCCTCCCTTCAGCACCTTGCCCACACCACATGGCCTGGTATCCACTGGCAGATTTGCTAAGGGCACCTTAACCCACTGTGCATGTCAGCAACAGATACATTAATCACAGGGAGAAGACTAAGGAAAAGTGCCCTCTGGGACTGTAGCAAATTCTGATTCCCCAAGATGCTAAGAGGCCTCAGCTTGCAGTGTGCAGTGCAAGTTCACACTCACACAACTCCTGCCAATTCACAGCCCTCTCTACCTGCACATTCAGGGAACAACATGGAATGTGACTGAACACACAGATGTTATCACATAGCATCATATCTGACCATGGAAAAGCTTTAGAGACTAAACAAATGGATCTTACAGTCCTGGTACCAGCTTGGTTCTATCAAAAATATATTTCAACAAGTGAGATGCTCTGAACTGCTGCACCATCAATCAGGTGTCAGAGGATAGACATTAAATATGCTACTCCTAAAAACCTGTGCAAGAAATTGCTGCAAGCAATATAAGGATCAAATACAAGAAGGGCAGCAAAGTGAGGGGAGAGATCTGAGAGACTTCTCCCAGTTTAGAAAACCTTTGCAATAAAAGGTCAGTGGTTCCTCTGAAGTCCTCATGGCTCAGTGAGTAAAGAAACATCTGAAGTTCATCACTACAGAAACTGATTCTTCATGAATAAAAGCTTTCAGAGCTTTCTCTTGTTTCTCATACTTCTGAAAAATCCAATGTGCAGTGAATCCCATCATCTGAATGGCCAATGGACAATGATTAAGTTAAGTAATTCATAATCCTTCATTATTTACAGAAGTGCACTGATTTTTGTTCACCACATGCTGTTTTAACACAAACCTCTTAAACAGAAGTCAGTTTGGAGGGCTCAGTTACACAAAAATTTATTTACCAAGACCAATTAAGTGTTGCCCAATTTAGCTTTTAGAATAGCCAGAAAGAATCGTGAGACTTAACAATATTCAGTGCAGATAAAACTCACCTAAAAGTGCCAATAAGCAATACAAAATTCCAAGCTGCTTCCAACACTCACCTTCCTTCAATGAGCCAGGTGCATTTTGTCTTGTATTTGTAATTTCCAGGCCCATCTGTGACATACCCTGAAGGTTCAGTGAGTCTGCAAAGAAAAACACAAAGACAAACATTATTGTCCAGTGGTTTTAAACATTCAGAAAGGATTCTCTAAATTCTGAAGATCCATCATTAGATTATTATTTACTTAAGAGCCACTATAAACAAACCAACTATGGCACGACAAAAGCCAGCTGGGAGTCTCCTGTTGAATTCTCTGTGCAGGCCTTCTGATGACTGTTCCTCAAGAATGACATCACTTCAAGAGTGATGGTTTCTCTATCATATTGATGCCACGGTTCCTAACTTGTATGTATGGATATACCACTCAACCAGCACAAGGAATTCCCCAACAGAAGCTAAAATTATTCCTAAACTATTTATTTACACAAACTGTACCATTGCATGTGGTTCATATGAAGGCCATGGTGCAACCTCTCACTCATTCTGTATTTGAATCTCCACAAACTCCTTGACAAGCTCCTGGACGGAGGGCTGGACTGACCCCCAAGCCCCTGGATCCCAGGCTGGACTGGGCTTGGAGCCCCCTGAGATAGTGGAAGGTGTCCTTGCCCATGGATGGTGTGGAATGAGAAGGGTTTTAAGGTGCCTTCCACCCCAACCATTCTGTGATTCTGTATTGTTATCAACATCTGCAAATGCTGCACAGTGCAAATTCTACTCCAGCAAAAAAAAACATTGGGATATGCATTCCTGTCTCATATGAATTTGTGAAAATATTCCAGATGAGTATTGCAGAAACTGCTGAAAATAAATGACAGGGAAGGATGGCAGCAGAAGGCAGCAGCACCTGAAGGTGCCCAAACACCACGTTCTGGTAGAGCACACACTGGCACCCAGACCAGGATTCCTTCCTAGGCCAGTTATAAACTCCATGGTCGGTACACTGCTGGAGCAAATCACAGCCCTCTGGCAAAATTCAACTGTCCTACTTACAACACAGCTCTAAAACAAAAACACTCTAAATTTAAACTTGGCAAAAAGAGAGAAAAGCAAGACCAGAAATTCCTCAAACCAGTATCTTGGAACCTTTTCTGTGCCTTTCCCCAGTGATCTGTTAATGCTAACATCTCACTTTTTAACACTTTTAAAAATGTGGGCTGAGTCAAAGATTATTTTCCAAATTCTTTTCCATCAAGCATTTTTAAGGTTGATCTCTGATTCAAATTAAAAAGGCAAAACTCACAGGTTTTTGAAAACCACCTTCCTCTGTCTCCAAATGAATTTATTACAGTACTTTTCAACCTGAGAAATTGAGCTGAAGATTTTAAAAAGCCAATCACTGAAGTTCTGCAGAAAATGGACATTCAAGCAAGTGAAGAAAAAGCTGAGGTTTTTGGAAGCACAAAAAGCATCTGGGTCCTCTATGGAGACACAGATGTCAGTGTAAACCAAGATTAGATTAAAAAAAAAAATACACATACAGAAGGTACAGATTTAGGCTGGATAATGGGAAGGCATTGTTCCCTGGCAGGGTGGGCAGGCACAGGTGCCCAGAGCAGCTCTGGCTGCCCCTGGATCCCTGGCACTGTCCCAGGCCAGGTTGGACACTGGGGCTGGAGCAGCCTGGGACAGTGGGAGGTGTCCCTGCCACGGCAGGGGTGGCACTGGGTGGGGTTTATGGTCCCTTCCAACACAAACCATTCCACGATTCTGTGATTTATATTTCTTTTAAAATTTCAACATCTTAGAAAATTCAAACTACTTATCCACCAACCAGGAATTCACAAAACCAAATGAAACTTCCAAGTTGGAGGCAATAACATCTAGTCTTTTTGTCTAAAAAAATCATACTTCTGAATATAATATCCATGTAAAAGCCATGAATCAAACAGTATTAACACTGATAGAACTTTGCCTACATCCAAGAGCAGAGATTCTGAAAACCTGAGGAAGTCTCTCCAGCTATAAACAATCTCATGCCATGTGGCAAGCTCTCAGGGAACCTCTGCTCATAGAACTGCAACAATTTTATCTGGAAGCAATTTCTAATTCATTCACCACAGATATGCTACCAAGAGTGATATAAAAAAAAAAATAAGATAATCTTGTTAGTACTGTAGCCCCAGGCATGTCGTATCTCAGGAGAGAAAAAAAGAGAGCATTTCAACACCCATGTAATTCAATGAACTTTCAGCAAAACACTGGACTTAGTTTTAAAAATATAAGTCAAACTTCTTTGATCCCCTATTATCTGTAAGTTTCTCAGACTGCTTACTAAACTTCCTGCCATTATGGACAAATAAGGGATATTAAAAATCTATAATCTATTATTAAAATCCATTAATAAAAATCGATTAAAATCTATAATCAATCAGAGTTGACATGTCTGAAAGGAAAATAAATAGCCTGCACTGCCAGGCTAGAGCAGGCAGTAGCATCCATGTTCTTCTATAAGCACTCTCCCAGACAGAAATAAATCTTCAACACAAAAGCAAACTGAAATTAGAATTTCATCTTTCCATTCAAGACAGAAAGATGAACTAATCTCCAGGCTGCAGTACAAAGCAAACAGGCCCTGTTCCCCATGCTCCGTGCTGCCTGTGCCACAGAGACACGGGGCTGGGGTTGGGATGGCTGGCACAGGTCCCACATGTCCCACAGGCCTCTGGCTCGGTCTGCGAGCAGAGCCTTGGGAAGGGAGCACGGGAGAAACTCCAGAAGGAAGAACACCGCAGGAATGAGGGACTTGGATGTGGGAAGCTCCCCTGACACGCATCAGGCTGCTCTCATAGAAGGCTCCAATCCCACGTAACCTGTGTCACCATCACAACCAGGCTCCAAGGCCTCTGGGCCCAGAAAGCTTCGGCCATGTTTGTGATGTGGGGTGAGGGTTAGGCCCTGCCACTGGCTCACAGCAAGCCCTGCAGCTCCAGGCTGGGCCAGAGGGCTGGGAAAGGCCCTGGGGCTGCTGTGACAGCGGCTGGGCACGAGCCCAGCTGGGCAAGAGGCCACTGAGGGCCCCTGGGCTGTGCCAGCTCTGCAGCGGCAGCACGGCCAGGGCAGTGCCACAGTGTCACTGTACTGGCACTGCCAGGGCACCTCCAGTGCTGGGGCAGCACTGGAGGGGCTGGAGCGTGGCCAGGGCAGGAACAGAGCTGGGAAGGGGCTGCAGAATCCCTGAGGGAGCTGGGCAGGGGCTCAGCCTGGAGCAAAGGAGGCTCAGGGGGCCCTTGTGGCTCTGCACAGCTCCTGCCAGGAGGGCACAGCCGGGGGGGTCGGGCTCTGCTCCAGGGAACAGGGACAGGAGCAGAGGGAACGGCCTCAGAGGAGGGTCTGGGTGGACAGTGGGGAAACTGCTCATGGAAAGGGCTGCCCAGCCCTGGCACAGCTGCCCAGGGCAGGGGTGCAGTCCCCATCTCTGGGGGGATTTCACAGCCCTGTGGATGTGGCACCCGGGGACATGGGGCAGTGGTGGCCTTGGCTGTGCTGGGGAACAACTGGCCTTAGAGGGCTTTTCCTACCCCAACAATCCTGGGATTCTAATGTAATTTTATGACTCAGATGCAGAAATCAGACACCAGAAAATATGGAAAACAATCAAACACCACTTGTCTTTGATAACTTGGCGAAAGGTCTGGCTGCCACACAGGAAGTGCTTCCCTGTAGCTGAACATTACATCTCCTGCTCTGCAAGGAGCAGCTGCTACACCCTAGGAAAACAGTCAGGTCCTGTACTACAATACTTACAAGGCTCTAAACTACAACATCAACTTTAAAACCTCCAGGGTAGAAAAAACAACTGCAAAGATGCAAGGATCTATTCACAAAACTCAGATTAAAACCATACATAACTGTACTGCATAAATACATATGTGTACATTCATATACACACAACGCTTAAGGCTTGTTTCAAACTTCACTGTTCACAACAGTGTTGTGTACACTAAATTTTTCACTAATTTCCAAGCAGACTGCCATATACATGAACCAAAGTGAAAGAAGAGAGTAAGGGAGAAGAACCTTCAGCACACACATATTCCAAGAGCTCCAGCCTTAAGTGCTGCCTATTTGAGCTTTTTTTAAGGAAAAGGCAAAAGGGAAGCAACGACAAGGATGAAGATTTAACAAGAAAGAACTTCAAAAAGAAAGACTTCATGCAAAAGTGTTCTGCACATTTAATTGCTCCCCACTCATTCTGGGAGCCCCTGAAAAGCAGAAAACCAACACAAGAAAATCAGGCAGCAATCAATGGTATCTCCTGGGTAAACAGCCAGATCTGATATTGGAAATCACCAGAAAAATTCGAAGGTTCTTTAATATTAACGTAATAGTAGGAGCATATATTTTTCAAATACAAATTAGTATGCACTGAAAAAAATCCTCTGTGGGCAGGAACTGTGCAACACAGCAAAGCCTCAAAGCTGTTGACTAATTACAATCTAATAAATCTAAAGCAAGCCTGTTGCTAGTGAGTATGAAAGTATGATTACTTCAAAGCATTGTGACATTACAGGTACATTATATGCTGGCAAGAGGGTTTTGAATATATTTATTTTCATCAGAAGTATTAATAAAGAAAAAATGCAGTTTGGCCTTTCTTTCATTACTCTCCAGAAAAGGTAAGCAGGCTGGTTTGGTCTATAAAGCACATTAAAATTTAACCTCCAAGTGTCATCACTGGATCTCAAAATGGGTTTGTATTACTTTCAGTTAGACTGTAGTGACACTGACAGTGAAGACTCATCAGCATCTTGTGTCTGGAGAAGCTTCACAGCCTTTTCACGAATAAAAACCCCAACCAAATAATTAAAAACCAAACAAAAAACCAAACCAACCAAACAGAACCAGCAAAATCTAAATAACCAACCAAAACCACCAAACAAATCCAAAAGCCTCTTGTCCATCCTAATAGTTGTTAAATCTAGAGAGAGATGCAAGCAATGAATTTTCCTCCTTTCTTCCTCCTCCTTCCCAAGTGCTCAAGCATTTCACAATTAGAAGTCACTGGTTTGGGTCTATTTGGAATTGAAGGCACAAAGAAAGGGCTGTTACAGCCTCTTACAGGAACAAACACTTTCTATCCTAAATTGATTAATAATATGACTTTGTCCATGTTCTCAGCAAAAGCACTGAGGTTAAAGGACATTTATTATAAGCAAATGCTTTAATTTATAGGCATGGAATAGTGATCAGGCACAGTAGGGATGAGAGAAGCAGATAAGCAATCCACACAACTATTTCATTAATTTCTAATGAAGAACAACTAAATCCCTTCTTCTGCCACCTGGGTTCCACACCACAGGTAAAGCTAGGAAGATGTAATTAATTACAGGCCAGGTCTCACAGATGAAGGTAATGACATTACTGCAAAATCCACTTTGATAAGGATTTTCCCTACGCAGCAACAGGTACCTCACACAAAGACAATCAACTACTCCAGGTGCTCAGAGAATTCTCTCCTCCTCTCTCTTCCACATACACAGTCTCCTGAGATTACAGTCCTAAAGATGAGCAAACTCATGTGAAGGTCACTGCTGTAGCATAATCATGGAAAACCAAATGTTTTAGGTTGGGACAGACCTTAAAGTTCATCTCGTTCCACCCCTCTTCCACTGTCCCAGGTGCTCCAAGCCCCAATGTCCAACCTGGCCTGGGACACTGCCAGGGATGCAGGGGCAGCCACAGCTGCTCTGGGCACCCTGTGCCAGGGCCTGCCAACCCTCACAGTAAAGATTTTCCTTACAGTAAAGATTTTTATCCTAAATACATATTTTTTTAAAACAATTTGAATTGTAACAATCATTCAAATTACCTCACCTCAAGACTAAGACAACAGAAACGATGAAGGAAAAGCTGATTTGCCGCCTCCAACTCCATTTTACCACATCAGAAGCATTGAAAAAAAAAACCAAAACCAAACCACAGAACCGTGCTGGATCCCAAACAACACCAGCCTTTCCCCACTGCTTCAAAACCATCATTTATAGAGGCTGCCTTGTGCTCCTACTGCGTTTGTCACACCAGAAACACGCTGGAGCTCCACTCTTGTTTGTGCCTCTAAGTTTTACATTCAAACTGAAAATATCCCAAATTCAGGTCCTTTCATATTCTCCTATTTCTTTATTCCCAGCCTCATCTCAGAGACCACAGAGCAGCATTTATTCACTGTATAACCACAGCTTCATCTCTGCTGAACCAACCAGCCAAGCTACACTGTAAATGTCAACATTACTGTGTAACTTTACTAGAGATTTTTCCCTCACTCAAACTTACCAGGTAAAACAAATAATAAAAGATATTATTATTATTATTATTATTATTATTATTATTATTATTATTATTATTATTATTATTATTATTATTATTATTATTATTATTATTTCACTGAAGGAATGCATTCTTCACACAAGCAGCACCTTTTGTGCTGTTTGCCAGCACATTTTTCTGTGCCATTGTTCTATTATCTCTATATTATCTTTGATCTCTGCTTTCACACTGCAAGAACTCCAGTCTTGGCATGTGGGATCTCAGCACCTCAGGACTGAGGTGCCGAGTCACCGAGACCACCCTTGGGGGGCTCGGGAGTCCTGGAATGTTGCCAGAAGTGTCTGGTGGCTGGACTTTGATCCTACACAGGAGACGACACCTGTATGAGGATAGGAGGACTTCACCGGGGTGAATGGTGAAGGGATTAGTTAATTAGAGGGTGAGACACAGGATTTAAGATTGCTGTACAGGGGGGGTTAGAGAAGTAAGATGGAGGAATTGGGGCGTGTCCTGTCCTTCTTCTTCTTCTTCTTCTTCTTCTCCTCCATCTTCTGTGGTGATGGTGGCACTTTGGGATTGGTCATTACTGAAAGTGCACCGGACAATAAGAATAAAAAGGACTGGGGAAAAATGATAAATATTGTACAACGTAACTATGGGTATAAAGATAGGTGACTGTCCGGAGGGCAGGACAGAGTGTGCTCATGGCTGGCTGCTGAGCAGACCTCTGTCGGGCCGAAAGAAAATCTTTTAGATAAACAATTAATAAACATAAAGACCGAAAGAAGAACTGAAGCCTCTTCTCGTCCTTTGATACGCGGGCTGCCCCAAGGCCACCCCGGGCCCTTCCAGGCCCTCCAAACAGCCGAAAACCGGACATTGGCACTCTGATTTCTTTGAACACCTTCCCCAGTGTCTGTATTTTATGCAGAAATATTACCATGACAAAAGGCCAATTCATGAGGTCCCCTTGAAGGCCATCCATACCCACCACTTGTACTTGAGGCACCAGCCATGCCAATGGTGGACACTGCAACAGCTGTCTACTAATCTAGCCCAACAGTTGCATTCTGCTTTCCCCATCTGTTCCCAAATCTACTTACTGGATCTTGGCCTAGTTCTTAGAAATAAGGATAATTTAGCTGAAAGTGTCTGTAATGCCCAGAAAAATGAGAGTCTCATCCTTCCCTGGTGGTCCCAAAATGTTCCTGGGGTTTGTGGTAGGGAGTTGTCTTACACCAGGCAGGAGGAGACAACAGAGCACAATGGAAGCAAATGCATCTCACACATCATAAACCATCTCACTATAGCAGGAAAAGAATATATCAATGTCACAGCACAGTGCACAGTCATGACAGCCATAATACACAGAGGATCACCATACCACATCAGAAAGCTTCACCCCATACACAATAACACCATGACACTTCAGAAGGCTTCAGGTATCTGCCCTTTCGGTTCTCCAGCCCAGCCTTTCATCCCCTCATGCTCACACATCACACCTGTGTGCCCTCTGCTCCCTCTGTGGTTGCCCAGCACACCTGGGCACCCCATGGCTGTCAGTGCTGCTCACCTGGGCAGCCCATGGCTCACCTGGGCAGCCCATGGCTCACTGCTGTCAGTGCTGCTCACCTGCTTCTCACAGCTGCACCCATTGGGGATAGGACTCACCCCACTCCCAATTAGCACAAACTGTGTACCTAAATATCAATCCCTCTCTTTCCCTGGCACACGACTCCCTAAAACCTTGGGGCAGGAGCCCTTGCAAGTGTCTTACTGCAAAACTTGACTGCCTGCCAGCCACATTATTGCAATGGTCAAAGAGAATCATCAAAGGCTCATGCACACAAAGTCTGTAAGATGAATTCTCATCCCTTTCCCAAAATTAGAAATATTCAATTATTCAATGGATCTCAAGCACCTGTACAGGTGTGCTGTACTGTAAGCTGCAGTACAGCACGCCTGTGACCCTTGTAAATAAAGCCTCATAATGCAAACTCTTTAAAGCCCACGTGCTCAGAATTGACAGACATCAATCTTCTCCTCCAGCTGGAGAGCCCTTCACTTTGATAAGCTTTCAAGTTGTCAGGCCTACATTTAAGGCGAGGAAAAGCATTCATTGGCAGAACACGTGCTGTACTGTGAACAAAAAGAGGTTAAGCAGCTGACTTAACCTTCAGGGCAGTAGGAACCAGAGCAAGTGCAGTTTCAGGCCATCCCTGTGGAGCAGAGGACCATTGTCCTGCTGCACTTCCTCAGACAAATGCAGGTTTCTATGAGAAATGTAAAAGCAGTAGCAGCAATCCCTTCTGTTTTCCAGTGCTGTATATGAAACTGCTGCCTTATTCTTCCTAAACACTAAAACCCAAAATAATCCGTTGAACTCTCAGTAAGTCCATTTAGACTCTGATTTAGCTCCAAACTTGCCACCCTCCATCACTGCTGATTTTTAGGCCAAACGCAGAGTTCAGAACTTGGTAGTCGCACTTACAGAAAAGCACAAGCCAAAGATCAGTCAGTCTTGCAACAGAAGTGAAAATATTGAGACAATCTATAAATAAACATCACAGCCTGACCCACTTTCCTAACAGGGATAGAAATAATTCCTTTTATTTCCTTCCTGACATTCAAAAATTTTAAGCTACTAAGCAGCAGTGTTACCTGCTGGGAGAACTGAGCCCTAAAAAAATAAAAGTAGTTAGGAAAAAGATTGCTGTTAACTTCTGTTTGGTTCGGGTCTCAAAACCGAGTTTTGACACAGATCCTCAGATATAGATCCTTAAAACAGTCATAGTACATCCTGAAATCCAGAGGGGTATTTGTGAACCTGCAGAATGACAAATCCTCTTGACTTTTTAAAGAAGCATGTTGGCTGAAAAAACAACATAAAAACATGCAAAGATCAGGAAATTGATAATGAAAATACTGTATTTATTAATGAAACAAATTCTCAGCCAATATCATAATTTAATGACACCTTGATTAAGTAATAAGGAAGATGTTCTCTAAGATGCCACAAGTAGTAAAAATAATACAACAGAAAAGGAGCCTTTTAAGCATAAAATATTAAACCTGAGCGAATAAGGGAAGTGTGGTCCCCCAGAAAAAAAAAGTCTGTATGTTTATATGATACAAGGATATTCTACCTGTCCCACAAATGTCCTTCTCCTCACTTGTATTACTGTAAAGAATGAAAGGCATGTAAATATTTGTCTTGAAGGAGGGGGCAGAGAAGACTTTCATTGAGGGGAGGAGAAGTTCACAGAGCACCAATAATAAAATAAATGAACAATTTATCACTCCAATCTCCTAAAATCTATTTAGATTATTCTGTTTTCCACCTCATTTCAGTGAAACTGCTCGCAGACAAAATCCCTTGATCCACATGCCCTCTCTATTATACCAGTCCCTCAGCACACCCATCTGGGGGGTTTAGGAGAGCCCCTCAAGCAGGACTGTGATCACTGGCTCAGAGAGCAGAGGCCAGGTCAGTGCCAGCGCTGGCTCAAGAGCCCAGCTGAGATTTGAGCTCTCTTCCCTCCCACCAACAGCTGCTGACACCATGCTGAGTGCTGAGGGTGACACAGCTGAGAGATGGAATGGCACCCGCTGGGACCTGGACAGGATGGAGAGCTGGGACAGTGCAAAACTCATGAGGTCCAACACGGCCAAGTGCAAGGTCCTGCATGGGCTGGAGCAGGGCAGAGCACAACCACAGGATGGGTGGGGAAGGGCTGGAGAGCAGCCCTGGGGAGAAGGACCTGGAGGTGCTGCTGGGTGAGAGCTGGACATGACCCAGCCCCGAGCCCCTGACCCCAGCCCTGGCTGATGGCAAAGGCAAGGTGGGAATTGTGTCCCTGTGCCCCTCCCTCAGGTGAGAGCCCACCTGCAGAGCTGCCCCAGCCCTGGGGCCAACAGCAGGAGGACGTGGAGCTGCTGCAGAGAGCCCAGAGGAGGCCCTGGAGCTGCTGCAGGGCTGGAGCCCCTCTGCTCTGGAGCCAGGCTGGCAGAGCTGGGAATGTTCCCCTGGAGAAGGGAAAGCTCCAGGCAGAGCTCAGAGCCCCTGGCAGGGCCTGCAGGGGCTCCAGGAGAGCTGCAGAGGGACTGGGGACAAGGGATGGAGGGACAGGAGCCAGGGAATGGCTCCCACTGCCAGAGGGCAGGGCTGGATGGGATCTTGGGAATGAGGAATTGTTCCCTGGCAGGGTGGGCAGGCCCTGGCACAGGTGCCCAGAGCAGCTGTGGCTGCCCCTGGATCCCTGGCAGTGCCCAAGGAGAGACTGGATGGGGCTCAGAGCACCCTGGGACAGTGAACAGGGTCCCTCCCCATGGCAGGGGGTTTGGAACTAGATGACTTTAAGGTCCCTTCCAACCCAAATTATTCCAGCATTCTATCTTTTAGCACCTGCAGAAGTAATTGGAAATAATTCCCAACTTCACAACACAAAAAAGCAACACTCACGTTTGCCAATATCCAGGAGAAAGAAAGACAGGAACAAAAAAGCTGTCTCCTAATTCTTAGTTTTACAGGAACTTCTCATTTCCACATACATAATGGTACAGAATTGTAAACACTTCCACAAACACTTCATCACTTCTTCTCCTTTTCCTTTCCCAGTTCAAGCCAGCTGTTTCTCACTCCCACAGATTGTTGTGCTAAATTCATTATCACAGTAAGAAAAAGAATGATGATTTGCAATCCCTTGCAGAAAAGCACAAGTGGCATTTTCCCCAAACTACTCATATTAATGAAAGCAATTTCACACAACATGGGAAAAAAAAGGAGCTAAATACCAAACACTTGGAGTCTAATGAAGACAGGTGTACACAGCTGGCTTCCTTGAGAAGCTCCCCTTCGTTAAGTAGAACAAAACTCAAAACTAAAGAATAATTCAGATGACTTGAATTTAAGCAGGACTGTATAGACATAAGAAAAATGTGAATACCAAGCACTTGTCCAGCTGCATGTTCTCACTCACCTATGGGATGGGAAGTCACCTGCAGCACTTTATACTCAAACACGCACCCAAAATCCTGGCTTTACACAGAGAGAAAAGGCCAGACTTCATGTAGCTTTGATTAAATCATCTTAATCCCTTCAATGAAAACTTACTACTGCTGGCACAGGTCACTTTAACCACACAAATTACTCCACCAGCCAGCTTAAGCTCTTCCACCAGCTCCTGGAAAGAATTAAATAAACTCATGGTGCTCAAACCATCCCAGTGTTTATTTAAGAGCCTGAGCAAATAAACCAAATGTGAAAGTCATCCAGTAACTCAACAGCTCCAAACCCCAGGAGGTGAGAAGCTGGAGGGAATTTCATATGCCAGAGTATGTTTGTCAGCCTCACTGGACCAGTCTAAATCCCTTAGAGAATGGGTGGGTTTAGGCACTACAGACTGCTATGCCTTTATTAAATGTATCTGCACAATAAATTTTACAATCCAGATCAGGTATTTCCTAACCCACCAACAGATATTCTTGGCTATTAAAACACCAAGTCTTGATTCCTTAGCAGGGCAGAAGAAACTGCAAAAAAAGTTGGTTTTGGAAAATAATAAATCCTTCTGCAAAATAAACAGGCTGGCAGAGCTGGGAATGTTCCCCTGGAGAAGGGAAGGCTCCAGGCAGAGCTCAGCGCCCCTGGCAGGGCCTGCAAGGGCTCCAGGAGAGCTTCAGAGGGACTGGGGATAAGGCCTGCAGGGACAGGAGCCAGGGAATGGCTCCCAGGGCCAGAGGGCAGGGCTGGATGGGATCTTGGGAATGAGGAATTGTTCCCTGGCAGGGTGGGCAGGCCCTGGCACAGGTGCCCAGAGCAGCTGCGGCTGCCCCTGATCCCTGGCAGTGCCCAAGGCCAGACAGGATGGGGCTCAGAGCAACCTGGGACAGCAGAAGGTGTCCCTACCCACGGCAGGGGTGGGATGGGATGGGTTTTTTTAAGGACTTTTCCAACCTAAAACACCCTGTGATTGTATGACTTTTTAAACACACTCCAATCTAGCAAAGACGACATGGAACCATTTTATTTTTGGAACAAACTTTGAAAATATAGAAACAATGCACTCATTGACACATTACACAGAATTTGTGGTTTGTGTCAATGCTGCCTTAGCAACAGTCTCACTACAGTATCTTCATAATCCAAGCCCTGTTAGCATTTCTTTCTAGGATAAATAGCTCTGGAGTGTTTGTCTGTGAATCACTCTTGGTTCAGGGAAGGTCACACCGCAGCCTCCCGACTCCTCAGCTGCAGAGACAGATGTTCCTGCATGGTGGGGGAAAGATGAGGGCATTATCTTCTCTTCTAGTAAGGCAGTGTCTGACATGCAGATCTCTTGATAATCACTACAAAGAAACCCTTCCTTCAAAAAAATCAAGAACACAAAACAACAAATGCAACAGACAAATAGGCCAATCAAAAAATACTGCAATTGTGGACATCTGACCCAGCCAGCAGAGAACTCCCTGAGGAAAGGTGTAGCTGTAAAAATCATTGCTTGCATCCCTAGCCCAGCCATATGCACCTCTCCTATTGCCTCCAAAATGACTTTGAAAGGAGTTATTCTGGGACGGTAGTGGGGAAAAAATGAAATTCCATCTGCTCGCAACAGATTTGTGACAACAAAAACAAAGACAGTGGCTCAACACTAGTTATGCAAAGTTTTGAAATAACCCCTCACTTCACCAAGCTGAACATGACTGACAGGCCACCTCTCTACTGAACAACTCTAAAGAAAGTCCCAACTTCTTATTTAGGATTCAGTCACCACCAATCTTTCCTTGCTCTGGCAATGTCCATAGGAAATGGCACTAAGATGAAGGAGAGTTTAAATTAGATTATGAAGAAATTATTCTCTACAGGAGAGATGAGGCCCTGGCACAGGTTGCCCAGAGAAGCAGTGGCTGCCCCTGGATCCCTGGCAGTGTCCAAGGCCAGGCTAGATGGGGCTTGGAGCAGCCTGGGACAGTGGAAGGTGTTCCCACTAATGGCAGAGGAATGGAATAATATGCAAGGGACTTTCAGGTACCTTCCAACCCAAGCTATTCCATGATTCTAAAAGTCTGTTTGCACTAACAAGGAATTTTGCACAAAATACTGCTGTGCTTGCCTTAGTTTATTAAGAAAAACAGGAAAGGAAAAGGTTTTGCCTCATTCCACTTTCCCATTTAGCTTCTTACATTTTCACTTCATTATCTCTATTCACAACCAAGATGCCTTAAAACATTATTTATAGGAGAAACATTGACCACCCCCAGTCCACACCCTTAAACCTGTAAGGAAAAATTCATTTTTGCCTCAAAGTTGCTCAAACAAAGAAATGCCACTTCACTGTACCCTATGATGGAGCACTTGAGTGGAGCCCTGCAGAGCAGGAGCCCATGAGCCACGTCACAGAGAGGGAGTGCTGCCCTGCAGCGCGCTCCAACACCTGTGCTGCCCATGCTCAGAAGCATTCCAAGGTGCTGATATGACTTGGGTATCCACCAGGCTCTTTTCCTCTTGGATATATCTTTGTTCCAGGCCCAAAGCAACTCTTGCCCTGCTGAGGGGCTGAGTAACACACACACCTGTAGCAGAGGTACAACACCAAGGGCAATCTTGGTGTCAGCCCTCGTTTCAGATATTTAACACAATAAATACCAAACTTCAGGTCAAAGGAGGAAAAAAGCTGAATGTTTCTTAGACCTAATCACAGATGCATCAATGCATCATAAGGTCAGTACTTCCTCTCATCTCCTGTGCTTCAAATTAATCTGTCAGAGATAATTTATTGCACAAGAAGTGAAGCAAACAAATAGGTAAATTCCTTTTAGACATATGAAAAATCCAAAGGTACCAGGCACTGGACAACAGCTTTCAGGAACCATTTTGTTCTTATGCTAAAATTATCTATGCAAATGTACAAATAAAAATTCATGGTTTCATGACAAAAATAATTTAAAATATGTCTGCACAAAGTTTCCTAGGAAATTTTAAAACTCCCACAATCCAATTACAGAGCCCCACTGAGGATCCCAAGAACCTGGACCAGGAGTGCTTGACCAGGTGAGGTTCCCATAGCCCAGGTACTGTAAACCCCTGTTACACCTGAACACACAGAGCTGAAACCTCAAAAAGGAAACATGATTGCCAAAGCAGAGGGAAAAGTGGTGCCCAGCTCTCAGGAGAGAGATAAGCTCTGGGAAGAAGGTGAGCTGTCACAGTAGTGTGTGACAGGGACAAGCAAGGGCAGGTTGGGGGACCCAACTTGGTTTTCCCCTTCATCCCACCCGCGGCAATGGCTGCTTTCCTGCCTGCCAAGAGCTCTGCAGTACTATTCTGAGCTTTTTGCATCTCATTATTTAATTTATTTATTAAAGGCTGATAGGGGAAAAGGGAGGCAAAACTTGCTGAAAGCATTTGAGTTTTATTTAGATTAAGACAGGCTGTTCAAATTGGCTCAGAGTCAAATGGTTCCACTAATTACAATCTGTAGTTCAGAAAGAGTGGAAGCAGTTCTTGGTTAGCTGCTACAGCTGCAGAACTCTTCACTTAGGGGTGAGTTTCTCATCTCAGCAAGGTTAACAAGAGGAGTTTAAAGCTCTTGGCAATTCCCAAACCATGAAATGGCATTTCCCAGGAAATTAGTCGGTTTAAAACTGAGCTGTAAAATTAAAGCCCCTTTACTGCTCCCCATTAGTTAAATATTACAGGTGAGAAAGCAGCAGCTGGCACAGATACAACCCCAGAACTGCCCCAGTGAAAGGAGCAATAGGAGTAACAGAATCAGAATTATTGGGGTAGGAGAAGCCCTCCAGGATCACCCAGTCCAACCTGTGACAGCCCACCTTGTCCAACAGCCCAGAGCACCGAGTGCTGCATCCAGGCCTTCCCTGGGCACCTCCAGGGATGATGGAGGCTCCACCACCTCCCTGGGCAGCCCCTGTAAAAGCCTGAGCTCCCTTTCCAGGAAGGAATTCCTGCTGGTGTCCAAGCTGAGCCTGCCCTGGCCCAGCCTGAGGCCGTTCCCTCTGCTCCAGTCCCTGTTTCCTGGAGCAGAGCCCGACCCCCCCGGCTGTGCCCTCCTGGCAGGAGCTGTGCAGAGCCACAAGGGCCCCCTGAGCCTCCTTTGCTCCAGGCTGAGCCCCTTCCCAGCTCCCTCAGGGATTCTCCAGCCCCTTCCCAGCTCCCTCAGGGATTCTCCAGCCCCTTCCCAGGCAGCTCTGTTCCTGCCCTGGCCACGCTCCAGCCCCTCCAGGGCTCTCCAGAGCTGCCCCGGCAGTGCCAGCACAGGGATGGGCACTGCCCTGGCCATGCTGCCACAGCCCAGGGGCCATCAGCCCCCTGTACACCTGGGCACAGCTGGGCTCATGTCCAGCAGCTGTCACAGCACCCCCAGGGCCTTTCCCAGCCCCTCTGTCACCTGGAGTGCTCTGTGAGTTTGCTGCACTCCAGAGCAGGACTCAGCACCCAGCCTTACTGACCCTCAGCTCGGGGGTCTCAGTCCATCAGTCCAGCTGCCCTGACCCCTTTGCACAGCTTCCTGCCCTCCAGCAGACTGACACTTCCACAGTTTCTTGTCATCTGCAAACGTGCTAAGGGTGCACTCGATCCCCTCATCCAGACCACCAGTAAAATGTAATAAAACTGGGCCAAGACTGAGCTAATACCTGTTGGTATCAGCTCTGCTAACCCTGACCCAAACCCTCCAAAGCAAGGAGGACAAGCAACATTTAGGCCTTTGCCATCAACTCCACCATAAATCACATGATTTTTTTGTTTGTGTTTTTTTTTTGTTTGTTTTTTTGTTTTTTTTTTTGGGTTTTTTTTTGTTTGTTTTTTTTTTTTGTTTTGTTTTGTTTTGTTTTGTTTTGTTTGTTTGTTTCCCCCTCTCCCTAAATAACTGTCTGGTATTTCAGGGACAGAAAAGGCAAGAACTGATAAATACTGAACGCTCATTTTAAAGATGTGGAACGTTAATTTCAATGTTTAACTAATGTAATCATTTTCTATGTGGGGGCAACAGCTTTAAGGCTGAATCCAAATGTGTTTCATGACAGCAAACACAGAAAACTCTTGAAAGCCCACAGGGCTTTACAGGCAAAGACAATTATTAAACACACCCCCAGGACCTTTTACAACCCCTTCAACATCAGAGGGAAATAGGAGTCTTGCACAGTTCATACTACATGTGCTGCTGCTTTGGAACTCAAAAAAATGTAGTTATTATTTGCATGACACATTTGCTATCACAGTGATTTCACGGTGTCAATGTTGGTTCCATAATGATCAATATGGAATTCCCTCATGGACAAAAGCCATGGCTGATGCATTTATTTGGAGTTTGGTCTGAGCTGTCTCTTGCCTGTGATCCTCATTGCCACACACTGAACCCAAAAGCAGTTATTTTCCCAGGATTCTACATTCTCTCTTCTCTGGAGACAAAATTATTTCTACATGAGCAGCGCTGTGACTTGTCAATAAGCACAGGCTGCTCTGCCAGACAAACAACCTCACCCAGCCACTAATTTGCTGCAGAGCACTTTGCATCCTGCCTATCCCATCACATTCCCACAATGCCCTAACACAGAGGCACTGGCAAGAGGAGGATTCTATGAAAGGCTCAGTGTAGTGAACCATCACATGAAAATTAAATGTTAATGCAAAACTTTTGCAAGGTTACTAACAGTATCACTTCAGCACTGCATTAAAAACAACCACTTTTTAACCCTAAAAACAAATCAAAAAACAATTATCTAAGTAAATGTAGGGGAGGAAAAAACAGTAATTTGCAAACATGCCTTACTGACATTTCACAAAACTTTAACCTCACTTCTGTACAGGTTCCACCCTTCCACACCAAAAATACAATGTTCCACATGAGGTTTTATCTGAATCCAGTGGCTGAAATTAGTGTTTCAATCCTCTAAGCACAAACTTCATCACATGAACAGCTACTACACATCACACAAGGCAACTAAGCTTGCTTCAAAAAAAAAAAAAAAAACCAAAACACACCAAAGAAAAAACAAACACTACAACATTGTAAGGAACGGGAAAAAAAATTACTTCCTGCAAGTTAATTTTATATATAGCAGAACACCTTCAAAGCCTTGTGAGGCTCACAAAGAGTCATGGTTGTCAGGATTCCTCAACCAGGGGGTTTGGGGTGAACTTCAGTTCCAGACAGAAAGCAGAGGGGGAGACACCCCCAGCCTGCTCTGCTGTCAGCAGCTCTCCATGAGAAGTGGTAACATACGCACATTGTTTTGCTCTAATTTATTCCATTTGAGGCTGCTGTTCTATATTAAGAGTGTGACAAGCCTTTATGTTTAGTTAAATTTTAATATAAAAGTATTTTTTCCATTTGAGAAAAAGCTGACAGGGTGACTGTTAAGAAATAAAGTATCCACCTGCTCCCAATGAACTGGAGAGCAACATGTAACAAAAAATAATAAAAAATATTTTTAAAACAACTTAATAGGTTTTTAAAGGGAAGATGGCATGACAAAATGTTCTACAATTACTGACTTCCAGTTCCAAATCTGAGTAGATGTCACTGGGCTGTAGAGGGAGAGATGCAGAGAATCATGGAATGACTGGTGCTGGGGTGAATCATCAACATCTCCGGATTAAACATGAGGACTAGTTCCATTTTAAAATTACCTTCAGTAATTGAAATAGTAATTTCAGTGTAGCACCCATGAAGCACTGTGGAATGAACACCACCCGGTTCTTAGACTGGTAAAAAACAGCTGCAGGCCAAGAGCATTTGCTGATCAACAGACATAAAAAACTTAAAGAGAAATGACTGCCAGAGAACCTAAAAACAAAAACCAGAAAAATCCTCTTCACAAACACATGATTATAAAGAAACAAACTGATCAGAGAGTGATGATATTATCCAGAAGATATTCCTACCAGGGCTTTGAACCATAGTATCAGTTTTCCTCCTTCTCCTCTCTGCCTTTTTCCTTTGTCTTCCCAAATGCATCATGCTGACAAGTAACAACCATTCAAAGAACCAATTACTGTTTCTGGGTCTTTTTTTAATGTAATTTCATCTTGAGAGGCTTCTTCTGTAAATCCCTGTGAGTGGGAAGCCACCTCAGCCCTGTTCTGTCACTCCATTCCCCCTGCTCTGCCCAGAAGATGGTGTGATCTCTGCACCCTGCTGCATAGTGGCATCATCAGTGATATAAGAAGTGCACATCTCTTCACTTTTCCATGAATGAAAATACTACATCAGGTTCCAGTTCCAAACCTCTCCCTTTCTTTCACAGTGTAAGAAACTCACCAATAAAGCTGAAAGAGAACAAAGTCACTGAAGCAAAACTACTTATCAATATAAACATGGCACCTGTGGCGGGTGCATCTCACTGAGGAGGCACACCTCCCCCTAAAATGTACAAACCTTTATGCCCTTCCCTGCCCGGGGGTGTCCCTATCCCCTCTCCCACTGCCTGGGTACTCAGGAACTTCTATTCTTTCAGCTCCTACTGCACTCAAACCAACAGCTCCTCCACCCTCACCTGGTTTAACAACCATCACTTGACTCCCCTTTTCCACGCTGCCACACTCCCTCCCGAGCCCTAGCCTTGTGCCAGCTACATCTTTGCCTACGTGACATTAACTATACATTCTTATGGCTGAAGCAAAACATTATTTTACCCCCCACAATCCACCTCCTTTTTATGTATCACCTTTTTGCTGAGGCCCTTGGTTTGGTTATCTGTCTGGCCGCTGTGGGCTGGGCCCTATTTGCAAAAAGTTTCTATTCACAAGTAACAGTTACACTCCAGACCTGTTACTTGGCAAACTCCTGTTTGTGCTGAGCTAGGCTTATTCCAAAATTTTAGGTCTTTGTTTCCTGCTGAGGTGCACAGCTTTACTCTAGCTTGTGTAAAATAAGATGTAGGTCGTCTTCTGGTTTCACTCTGTTCTGATCTCGCCCCCTTGGGACCATGATCTTCTGGGCTCCTACTCTTTGACTAGCAGCTGCTAGGTTTGGGTTCCCTGGCATTCTGATCACCTGCATTTCTTCTACTACACTAGCAATTAACCTGATAAAACAGGGAATAAGACAAGGTATAAGCAATAATCCAGCAAAGGCACATAACAGAAGCCCATCTTCCTCCATTAGGTTTTCCCAAATAGGTTATCCAAGGACTGAGAATCCCACAGTGTGTTTCATTTCTGTACTGGCACATAGGCAAGCTTTCTGATGTTTGAGCCTATGTTCCTAAATTTTGGACAATCCAGTTAGGTTTGTGCTCCACCAGGGATCCTTTCCTGACCTTTTGTAGGTTTATCAGAACAGGATACCATACTAAGCCAGATATGATGGGTGAAGCCCCATTAATTTTTTCCAGCAACTTTCCAGGTTCTATGGCATTTAATGCAACAGTCAGCTAAAACAGGGTTTACTAGGACTAAAATTATAATCCAGGCAATAAAATTTAAATTATTCATTTCTGGGACAGATTATCTTTTGAAGGTTAATTTTAGAGGGTTACTTCTTTGTATTACAGTCCAGTCCCTGGGAGGTGACTCCACTGGTCCTTTAATTCAGATTGCAGGCACCCATCCTCCCTCTGTAGTGTTCACTGCTGTCCCAATTACCAAGTGTATTGGAAAGGGGCCTTCCCATGTCAGTGTCAAGTTTCCAAAATTTTACCAACATCCAATCTCCCAATTTTACCTCATGTATGTAAATGTCCAGGGCTGATGTTTGGGGCAACAACCCCTTTCTTCTAAGATCTGCAAAAGAGAGCATTATCGCCTGCAAATCATTTTTGAGCGACAGGCCATTTGTTCCAGGAACTGGCAGCCTTTCCCTGCTTCCCAGATAAGGGAATCCAAACAATATTTCAGAAGAAGATACTCCATGTCCATGTCAGGGGCTGCTAGAATCAGCAGCATGTGCCTTCCCTCTTCCCGTTGTCCTGCTCAGCAGAATCACAGGTCAAGTTTCCCAGACAATTCCCCAAATTGTGAGAAACACCAACTCACCAATAAAGCTGAAAGAGAACAAAGTCATTGAAGCAAAACTATTTATTACTATAAACATGGCAGCTGAGTCAGGTGCTAGCTACATCTTTGTCTACATGACATAAAGCATACATTCCTATGGCTGAAGCAAAACATCATTTTATCTCTCACAACAGAATCATGAAATGGTGTGGGTTGGAAGGGATCTTAAAGCCCATGCAATTCCAAACCTCCACCATGGGCAGGGACACCTTCCACTAGCCCAGAGTGCTCCAAGCTCCATCCAACCTGATCTTGGACACCTCCAGAGATGGGGGAGCCACAGCTTCTCTAGGCAACCTGTGCCACCTCACCACCCTCATCATAAAAAGCTTCTTCCTTATTTCTAATCTAAATCAACATTTGTCTCTGAAGCCATTTCCCCCCATTCTGTCTCTCCAAAAGTCCTTGTGTCCAAAGTCTCTTTACATCTTTCTTGTCAGCTCCTTCCAGTTACTCAAAGGCCACCATTAGGTCATCCCAGAGCCTTGTCTTCTCCAGACTGAACAATCCCAATTCTCTCAGCCTTTCCTCACAGCAGAGCTGCTCCATCCCTCTGATCATCTTGGTGCCTCCTGTGGATTCACTCCAAAAGCTCCAGGTCCTTCCTAAGGTGGGGGCCCGGAGCTGGAGGCAGCTCTGCAGGTGAGGTCTCACCTGAGCAGGGCAGAATCCCCTCCCTTGGCCCCTCTTTTAACCCTTATCCTCCTGTTCAACACTTCACCAACTACTCCCCTTCCACACCTGTAATATGAGAAGGAGCCTGATTAATTCCATCTCAATAGAAATGGCAGAATGGAAGATAAAACTCTCCAGATTTCCTGACTACCACACACAGGTGAAAAGTTCTTCATAGGTTATACAGTGCAGTTCTGCTCTGGGTGGTGCCATTGAATCAAAGAGGCTTCCAAAGCCCTGATTGCACCTATTTATCTCTTATAGGTGCCTTCATCCTAAATGATGCTTATAACACATCCAGCACATGTATACATTGTATTTTAAACAGTATCACTTACAAATGGCAAATCTACCTAGCAATTTCTGTGTGTTAACCATCATTCTTTCACACATTCTTAAATTTTGATCTCAAGGTCAGAGTGATAGGTCTAAAGATAGCAGATCATCTTTCCCTCCATTTTTTTAAATCACTACTGCACAAACCAAAGACTCAACTAATGTTACTTTCTATTACTAGCTCTTCACCTTCTTCACCCTACTTTTAAAACTGCTCTTAAAAGATTATCCATACACCTGCTCAAGGGAAAAATTCAATTATAATTAGATGAAGAAAAAACTTTAAAAGTGAATTAATGATATAGAGGATACAATAAAACTTCTGAAAATCTAATCAAAGCATTAAGATTAAAAGAGCAGCAATGAAAAAGGCAGAAAATCTCATTTGAACCAGTGAATGTCATCAGTATACAAACAATCAGGACAAAGTACAACATGGGCTATTTTAGGGGCAACACAACACAAATGTTATGACAGGAGTCCTACAAACTGCCTCGGTGCATGTAAGTAACACAAGATGTAAACACGTGTCCCATGTTCCCACCTCCAGGGCTTGGGATGGGCTCTGCAGTCTCAGCCAGCTTGGGCAAGGACTCACCATTCTCCAAAAGCTGGGTGTGGAAACAGCTCTCTGAAAGCATGTTCAGATTGGCAGCTGAGACTCTGATGGCATCAGTCTGATAGCACCCAGCCTGTCTGCAGGGGCTGCAAGGCACCTCCTTGTACCAATCAATTCAGCATCACAGCTGTTATCCACTTCATAAATCAGTCCTGTAATTCTATCCTGTATTAGTGCACTTGGAGAGGGAAGTGTGCTACAACCCTTCAGAATGTAAACTTCAGTGAAAACACAAAAAACAACTCAAGGCACAAACCATGGCTGTGGAAAAAATCTAAATCAAAAAAAAACCCAAACCAGACCAAGTGATGCACAGCAATTTCGCTTCCCCACTTTCAATCCTGTTGCAGTTGCTGCCGCTGGTTTGCTCCGGATATCACCAGGAAGCAAGGACAGCAGGGAGGACTGCTGTACTGGGTTTGGCTTTATTTCCACATGGAACCACACAATATCCTGAGCTGGAAGGGACTGACAAGGATCACTGAGTCCAGCTCCTGGCTCTGCACAGGACACCCCAACAATCCCACCTGAGCCTGAGCGCATTGCCCCAGCGCTGCTGGAGCTCTGGCAGCCCTGGCACCATGGCCACTCCCTGGGGAGCCTGGGCACTGCCTGAGCACCCTCTGCGGGATGGATGAGCCTCTCCTGATCTCCACCTAAACCTGCCCCAACACAGCTCCAGCCATTCCTTCGGGTTCTGTCACAGAGAACAGAGACCAGAGCTGCCCCTCAGGAGGAACTGCAGTTCACACTGAGCTCTGAGCTCAGTCCCCCCTTCTCTCCTGCAGTAATATTTCTGAAGATGCCCTGGAATAAGAGTGCAGGTGGCATATTGCCCCATCTACCTTTAGTTCAGTGCCCATTTAGAACAACATGTCCTGTGCAGTCTATGGATAGGGTTCCTCAAAAGGCAGCTCATAAGATTTTATTTACATTTTTAGATCCTAAGCGGGGTTTAATTTCAAAATCATACACATGAAAAGTCTGGGTTCAGGAATATCTCTATGTGTCCAGGAATATCTCAAACAGTATTCAACATCACCAATGTTTTAAGATATTTTACTGTATAATCAGTAGGACCTTTGCTACCAAGATCAGGATGAGATGATACATAATATACTTCATATTACATATATCAAAACTACTTAATACATAATATACTTCATATTACATATATCAAAATTACTTAAAACAACTATTTTACCCTGCTGACCTGTTCTCTTTTCTCCTTAGCTCCACTACTTAAACAGAATACCATATATTAAGGAACATAAGTGACATGCACAATAATTACTTAGACTCCACATCTCAGAAATCATAGAACTTTACCCACATGTATGTTTTACACATACTACATACAGAAGTAGCTGCCAAAAGACAACCCAAAAAGAAAATTTCAAAACTTACCATTCCTACTATTTCACTCCTTGCAGAAGTTACAGCGACACACAACTCACCAGGGCCAAACTTTTCCCGAGTTTGTTTTTAAACACTTAATAATGAACACATACAACTTATAAAAAATCTTATAAAAGGACGTGAAGTCATTAGAGGAGAACCTCTGCTGAAATGAGTCAGTCATGAGAAAGGGAAAAATATGTGTGTGTATATATTTTACCCTATTAAAATCATAGCTATTTGGTGCTTCTTTAATTTAATTAGAGATTAAAGGGAAAGCATCTCATGCCAAGTCACAGTCCTGACCTGCCATTAATCTTCAGAAGATCAACAGCCCAGCCTGCAAAAGGGCTTCCAACACTCACTTTGGCCATCAGGCACGGCACCTTTTAACTGCTCTTATCACATATTTAAATTAGGATAATTTAAAAACTTTCCACAATGCTTTCTGACCTCAAAATGGGTGCTTTTTCTTCTTCAGATATGACAGTTACCACAGAGATCATTTATAGTGGTTTATCTCCTCCTTTAGCATTGATGGTAGTGGCCTTCATCCACCTACTTTCATATTTTCAGTGTGTTACAAGACACTAAGGAAACATCAATTTCAGTTGTGTCTATAGAATCCTGTTAATCTCCCTAAACCTGAACAGAAAGATTTCCTTCAGTGAATGACAGAAGTTGATTTATTATTTATTGAACTTACTACAGAAACACAAGACAGCCTTGATGCCCAGAGAGCCCCACAAAGCCTAACCATGAAGGGCTTAGGCATCTGCAAATTTATAGCTTTAAATCAATGCCAAGTGAATGAAAAATTCAAGTGCAAACAAAAATCAATAGACACACTCATGTTTGTCTCCTACAAAACTTCTTCAAATCCACAGGTAAAAAGCAAGGAACTCTATGGACACAGGCTGAGAGAGCTGGGATTTGTTCAGCCTGGAGAAAGCTCCAGGAAGAAATTCCAGCACCTTGCAGTACCTAAAACAGCTCCAAGAGAGCTGGAGAGAGACTTTGGGCAAGGATGTGAAACGACAGGACAAGGGGGAATGCTGTCCCACTGACTGCAGGCAGGGTTAGATGGGATATTGGGGAGAAATTGTTCCCTGTGTGAGTGTAAGGCCCTGGCACAGGGTGCCCAGAGCAGCTGTGGCTGCCCCATCCCTGGAAGTGTCCAAGGCCAGGCTGGATGGGGCTTGGAACAACCTGGGACAGCAGGAGGTGCCTCTGCCCTTGGCAAAGTGCAGAACAGACGGATGAAGTTACATCAATCCACAAGCAAAAGGGAAAGCACTCCTTCCATGCTCCCTGGGAGAAGCTCCAGCCGACCCAACCTCACTGGCACTGCAGAAACTCATGTACAACCTGTCCTACCACAGGGCACTGCTTGAGGAGCCCAGGTCTAAAACTACACACTGTGAGTCACCATAACTTCATGCCTGCACTCATGCTTCAGTCCTCCCTGCCTTGGGATACTGGAAGTCAGGGGGTTTAGACAGTGGGAATATAGCAAAGGATGTTTCCTCCAGCACCACATCCCAGCTAATGCACACACATCTTGCACTGCAAGCAAGCAAAACTCAGGCACAGAGGCCACTCTGATGCCTCAACCAGCTTTGATCCTATAACACAATTTCCACATTGTGATTTCTTGTCTTTCCGTATCACATGACAAATTCCCATAAGTGCTGAATAGATAAATTAAGATCACATTTAAACTCCATCACTTTTAACACACAATATCCTTTTTCATCAGCCTCAGTGAAGATGATTTAAGCATATTTATAGCAACATTAACCACATTTCTTCTGTAGGGCAGTATTATTCCCAGAATAGACAACTGAATACCAGTTGCCATCCAAATTGTCATTAAAATATGCTTCCAAACCTCCAAATTCCTATGTAAATAGAGTCATCATCAGAACATCTTTAGACCATATAAATAATTTGCCCTAATTAATTGATAGGGAAACTGAACCAAGGGGATTAAATGATGAACTGCCTTGATTCCTCAAGTCTGTGATCATCTATTCTCAAGGGAACAGTAAAGTTAGAGGCTATAAAGTCATTTCAGCTTTTCCAGCCAGGCCACACATTCCTGTTTCTACCAGAAATTCAAATCCCCATCCTCTCACATTCAAACCCCAAACTTGCATAGAAACTGTTATTGTACCATTCACATAAACAATTCTGCTGGTACTGACATTTGCCTGCTGTCCCAGAAATTCTTGACAGCTCAGGTACTGAGAAAAGCTGAAAGTGAACCACAAATTACTGGTTTAACATGCTTTCAGTAGCACTGGAGTTTTCTTTGGGCTCATCACATAAATTCAGACAAAAGTTAACAGACTATCAGAGTATCCACAAGAAAATTTTAAATTACAGTAATATTAATATGGATGTTTCAGAAAAAGTGTGCATAGGTGGGAAGTCAAATCCTGGTTTTGACTTTGAACCACATCAACACCTCCTCAAAATGATTCATCCTCCAGAAGTTGAACGAGGGCATACTTAAACACCCATTACTACTCCCAAAATGAAAACCAGTAACTTTAAAGAGTCACTGCAACCTGTGCTTGTGAGAAAGACACTGACTGACCCAAATTTATAGAGCTGCCTGTTATGTGTTTCAGTGTAATAAATCAATCCCTTAACTAAAGTGCATTGACACACTGTCAAACAAGGAGGCAGCAATGCAGATGCAAACTGAGTGTCTTGAACAACAATACATTTCAACTTTTTCAACAAAACTAAAAACAACTCACCCAACAATTCTGCCTGTTCCTGATCTCTCCTTGAAAAAAATTAAAATTAAAATCACCAGTGACCTCAAAATTAATTATTCCTCACTATATTATTTGGAATTCAGTACTTTGTTTCCAGCAAGCCAGCAACATCAATCCATGCTCACAATTTGGATACAGCAGTATACTTTTTTCTAGAAGCACTAAAATCCTTACTAGGAAACAATGCTGGAGTTTTCCCTGGTTTTTGGGCTTTTTTTTTCTTGTAGCACTGGCCAGCCCAGTCAGCACTTCAGTTCCACACTACTCTGCAAATCAGGTCTTGCAAAGGCTGGAAATCTTTGCAGCATCACCTTTGATGATCTCACACAAGATCAAGGTATGCAGCAAGCGGACACTAGAGATCTATGCTCTGAAATCACTATAGAATTCAAGTGACACTCTCCACTCTGGATTAATGGGAGATTGACTGTGTAAATTAATCATTAAGAAGACAGGTGCACAACTCTGGTAGGAAACATGTTGCACCTTGCTGCAAAAAACCTTCACAAAACCACTCTGAAAAGCTTATTTTAGAGGAACTCAAACACGTTCTTGATCGTAACAAGCAATGAAATCTAAAAGCTGTGCTCATGGTAAACCTGAATCATACATTTTCCCTAGATAGTGCAATTACATTCAAAATATCTGGAACATGTGGAAAACGACTAAACTGTGGCAGGAAAGAGATAATGACACAAGCACAAAGAAACTGAAGGGAAAAAACGGACAAACAAAAACAAAAACCAGTCCCACAAAACAAAACAACACCACAAAAAACAAAACCAGAAACAAACAGACAAAAAAACCACTAAAGCCACTCAATACACAGCTAAGGCACTGCAGGAGTAATTTTTTTCATTGCAATGACTGAAAACTAAATAGCTTTTAATCACAAAGTAATTGAAGACATTCCTTCCATTTGCCATGAAAAAATATTAGACCCAACCTAAATTTTCTGAATGGAAAAATACCTCTCAGTTTCTGTATTTGAGTTCATAAAAGGAGTTTACAAAAAAATGCTAATTCATCTGTGCCAAGCTTCTTATCCTTTGAGTAGACAAGCACCACCTTGGAGACAGATATTAAATTTACAAGCAATACAAACACCAATAAGAAAGTCTTCCAAAGAGTGTTCTCCTAGCACAATTTTCTTGGGTTTTTTTTCTTTCAGCTTACAGAAACTAGCAAAGAAAAAAAAAAGGTTTCTGAGAATCAGGAAACAAAGGGCAAAGGGAAATAATAGAAAATCTGGGATTTTCACAGCTGTATTTGTACATTCTGCATAAAGCTGAGCAGCACTGTCTCATGGTAAAGGTCATTACAGATAATTTTCACCCGAACAATGATGTGCAACACCCTGTACCTACACAAAGCAACAACTTCCTTTTTAAATTTTTGCAACACGCACTGAGCACACCCGAGCTAAGTTTGTGTACAACAGTGCTTTCACCTCTGCAGCTGTGAGCCCAGCAGGCACAGCAGGGAATACAAGGGAGTTTACACACTGGAAAACCCCTGGCTGGAATGCCCAGACCACCTCTGTCAGCATGGTGTCCCTTAAACCAGCTTAATTTCATTTCTGCATTTTTAGGAAACTGGAAATTCTGATTCTGGTAGTACTGCAGGAAATTTGGTTTAGCAAGTGAAGCCACAACCATGACCAGGAATATTCTCCAGATCCTGGGGTATCCAAGAAGTACTTCTCACAATCTGTTCTGATCAGCTGCCCCTCTTTAGCAGGAATATTGCTCAATTCATCAGTAAAACATTTAAATTCTTCTTCATCATGCAAGATGCACTAAGACACTTATTATCAGCCCAAAACAGAATCCATTTTCTTTCAATTATTCTCCAAATCCCCCACTATGTCAATGTTCCAAATTTACGTTATCAGATTGCTACATACAGCTTGTTCTGTGTGCAATTAAGGGCTCTTAACAACCCTAATGATGTCACAACTCTGCAATAAGGACAGAGCCCTTACATTCTGAATATCCCAAGCATTTCCCATTCAAGCCCAAACCATGCCTGGAATCATCTGTATGCAGCACACATCCACCAAAACCCTGCAAGCAACCTGCCTCTCCATCAAATAAATATTTATTTTAAGCAAAAGGAGGAAAAGTGACAATCTCAAGTAGATCTAAAGGAACTTCTGTGAGGATCAGCCATGAACAAAGCAAGGGAACAAAAGCAGGAAACAAAAAGCAAACATCCTTACTGCTCCAGTGTTTCGGCGACTAAATGAGTATTTCATTCAAAACTGTGCACAAAAGCAAATTATCATCTCTGTTCACTGCTGTAAAATTGATGACCAAATATTCCAGCCCAGCTTCCAAGATGCTGCAGTGGTTTAAAGGGCAGATGTGAGCATGTGGCTGTGCAGGAACAAAGCACTGGCACAAACTGCTGCGGTCCTTCTTACGGTGAATTCCAGTTTGAAGCAGCTCCCTCCTCCCCCAAAACTATTTTGTTTCGGCCTGTTTTACTCTGTTTTTTCACTATGCTTTACAAGATGTGATTTAAAAGTTCCTACTTGCAGGGAATATTTTGAGTGCAGGAAAAAAGAAGCAAAGCTCTGTCTGGTCAAGAAGGGAATTTTAAGTGCTCTGCCTAGAACTTCAAATCAGAAAAAAATTCTTCAAGGAAACCATTCAAGAAAAGGGGACCCAAGGGTATCCTAAATTAATACAGTAAGACAACAGCTTGGTGAGCAGCAGCATTACCTAAATATAGGATTTTCAGCATGGATTTCATAAACATGTTAGGTGCAGGAAGCTCAGAGTTTGAAATTTGCTCACAAAAGCTTCAGAGGAACAAGCCAGGAAAATCAAATCCATCACATACATTTCAAATATTATTTAAATTTATCAGGACATGGGACAAAAGGATCACTGGTCCTAGATTTTTTTTTAATTGAAGAAAACAACTATTTTCTGTGAAAACAGTGCCAATTTCAGCCATATTTTTGGTATTTCAATATAAGTTATTTCTGTTAAATGTAAATTGATGAAGATGGTAACAAACACCTGGCTGGACCTGAGCTCATTTTATTAGTTTCCAAAGGAAGCTGGGGCTGCTCCATTCCTGGAAGTGCTCAAGATCAGGCTGGACAGGGCTTGGAGCAACCTGGTCTAGCAGAAGGTGTCCCTGGCCCATGGCAGGGGGTTAGAATGAGAAGAGCTTTAAGGTTCCTTCCAACCCAAACCATTCTGTGATTATTTTGCATCCAAAGCGACAGGAACAACTGAGACTGAAATACTGGGAAAATCTAGAGCAGTGTCAGCCAAGTGCTAAGGGACTCAGGCAGGTATTCCCTGATCCTTACAGGAACAGAGAAATGACACAAATGGTGACTGCTGCAGAGAAGGAGGCATTCTAAGTCCAAGTCAGTGATATGTTTCTGGATTTGGCAGGCACAGGAATGTTATCCTTCATCTGCTCTGCTCCAGGAGCTCTCATGCTCAGACGTGCTCAGCAGGAAGACAGGAACAGGACAGGACTTCTCTCTCTCTCACAGTGTTCAGTAATTCCAACCACTAAATCTCCAATAGGCAAGGCACTGGATGTTTGTGAGGCAGAGAT